>NC_134710.1:393016777-393316777 GCF_043290135.1 Rhipicephalus microplus | reverse complement strand
GCGCTGTCGCGAACGTGTTCGAGAGCGGCGCGATCACCTCATACGTACGCACGCACGCATCTAATGCGTGCGTACGCAGCGGCTGCGAACGTAACGCGATACGTGCGCGTTGCGGTCTGCGCATGCGCACTACGCAGAACGTGGCGTCATTACGTACGCAACGCCGCCACGTACGCAACGTACGCAGAACTAAAGCTCTCTATTGTGTGTGTGGTGTGGACTACGTGATTAACGATGCGTCTTGTTTGCGGAAACATTGGCAGCTGTGGGCCGGTGGCAGTAAGTGGTTATCGAGAGGACTTCACGATTCGACATTCTACGATGGTTTTAAATTCGAGCGCCATAGATAGCCAGGGACAGGAAAGACACGGACATGTCACGCTCATACTTCACAGCATCATAAGTGCCCAACTCTCCCAATCAACCTTTTCAACATTTCAGTGATGAAAAAAATGCATTTGACGTGATCATCTATGAATGAATACATGTCAGCATTTGCGCTGCGTGCAGAAAAAAAAATTGCATAATCTCCGGGCTGAAAAATACTTCTACACATCAGGTATACACACGTAAAACATTGCCGAATCAGCATATACGCTTCGCCACGGCGAATACTCTAACCCGATAAAGGTATAACTCGTATTATCGCAGGCTTCGTATGTCTCGATGTAAACAGCGGAGATTCTTGTTTCACGTATACTTCGTGCCTTTACGGCTCGATCTTCATAAAGAGACAATGCGCACTACAGTTTGTATATGAGGTCTAATAGAGCAATGTAAGTATACATCAGATGCAGCAAGGTGTTTGCTCAAGAGATTATGTACATAATAAAGTTATGGGAATTAAAATTGCATAAATTTTCAGCGGGCTATTAGGAACGCCGCAGGGAACTTCGCTTCAATTTTATTGTTTTCTTGTTGTTCTTTTTTTTTCATTCATCTCCGATCGGAATTTTGCGCAGTCAGTGAGAAACTCATCCGTGACATCACGCACGGCAACTCAAACTAATGCTGCTCCCAAACGTGTATCTCACTTAAAACTGCAGTGCATATGCCACGACGGAAATTGCGTACGTTCACATCCGTGCCGCAAAAATATTTCTCAAAGCGCCCGTCGCCGCCAACATGCCGAACGTTTGCTTTCGAAGAGGAAAACTATTTTCTGATATCTGCCACCTATGCCACATGTTAAAGGGGTACTGACCCCTTTTTTCGGAGGCAACTTCACTCTATACATACAATTCTATAAGCATGATGCTCGGCAAATCCTGATATTTTATTTCCATATTAAAGTCAGATTTATCACAGCGCACCTACTGAGATCGAGACTATAACTTGACGTCTACTAATCCTGGTGATTTTTTCTTCACCTATTTGCGCATATGAGGATACCATACACGATAGGAAAAAAACGTCTTGTGATCTTGCCGCAGCAGTGATGCAATCCTCTCTAAGTTAAATATAGTTTAAATGCAGTTAGCATCACCAGTTATGGTTTGCAAAAACATAAAGGTGAACGTTACTTATACGTACGGAAACGTTTGCGTCTGTGGAGCTAACACGTTCAAAAACATGCGTTGCGGTGACGGTAAACGCAAACCGGTATCCGGTAACACCTCAACGTAAAGAAGTACACGGCTGAAAACCCCTGATATGTGCAATTTCTGCCGATTGCAATCCGATGTGGCGCTGAGACAAGCGTGGGTTGAGTTCGTGTGCCATGGCCGAGGCGCAAACTAGCTGAGGCGCAAACTAACCAAGCAGAGTTAACTCTGTGCGCTCCACTTCCCTTCTGACGCGTACACGCACAACATGCAGTTGCTGACAGACTTCGGGCTGTCAACGAAGAACCTGCGCCACAAGAAGTCATGACATCCCAACATTGTGCCTCCTTACCGCGACAGTTGCCGCACGTGCGGCGGGCATCAGACGGCTCAACGCAACGCGTGGACGAGAATACGTCTGAAAAACTTGCGCGTGCACATGCTACCGTCAGGTGGCGCTGCTCGTACCATATCGGTTTAAATCAAAGGACATTGAGGAATTAGGAAGAGAGTGCGAGATAATTATATTAAAAGATATGAATGTGCACATAGACGATATAGATGAATATACCGACCCAACAGGCAAAATTATCATGGATATGTGTGAAAGGCATGATTTGATCATTTGCAACAGTACTGAGAAGTGTGAAGGGCAAATAATATGGGAGGTAGGAAGGCTGCAGCTGACGATATATTATGCACTGATGTCACTTAGGATGTATGATAGGCTCAGGGCAATACACATAGATGAATGTTGTTATGCCTGCGAGTCGACAGCGAACGTCCGTGCCTCTGGAAAAGGCAATCTGTGTCAAGGCCAGCCCGCAGTCCGCCTGACGCGAACAACTCAAGGGCGTAAACACGCGCGGCGCCTTTCTGGCGCCCACGTGCAGTGAGTCAGCGCACGTGCAAGCGAGCCCGTCGAGTAAACAACCGGCGTCTTCCTGTCTGAGGGTCTGACGCAATGCGCGGCGACGTCACTCGTCCTTGGGTGCAGCCACCTGCGGCACAGCCTCTCCAGATTCGTTGAGAAAGAATGACGCGGCCCAGCGGCGACCCCATTGAAGGAGTCTGCCCTGACGACCAGCGGCGCTTCTGGTTGGACATTGGAGTTGGACCCGGTGCATATAAAAGAAGCCCTGCGGCGCGTCGCGATCGGGGGTCCTAGGTGAAAGCTGACATGTGTGTCAGAGCGGACTCATTTGAGATCAGACCTATGTGTTAGAGAGGAGAGCTCGGCTCTTCGAGTCTCTGTCGGCCCCAGTGCCGAATTTGTAACGCCTCTGTATATATGCTGTACATAAACATTGTTTAACTCACCGTCGTCTCGTCCGCTCGTCTATCAGCTCTGCGCAGAAGCAGTCGCGAGCTGAGAAACCTACGCTACCAAAATGGCTGGTGACCTTCCCGGCGGAGTTCGAAGCAGTGGCGCCTTCGGGACCGTGGTGGCGTCGCCGTCTTTCGTAACAGTGGTTGGCAGCTGCGGGATCGGCCGGCGTCAGCGACATCGATGCGGTGAGTGCCTGATGTTTTCCCCTCAGTTCACCAGACTACTCTAGCTCAGGTTATAGTAGTTTAGAGAAGGGCTGTGTGAAGCATTAGAGTGAGCTTTGATCGTTTCAGGCCAAGTCGAAGCCCTTTGAAACCAAAGTTAATGTGGAGGGTGTAAACACGGGACTGTGAAAAATTGCTTGCGCGTCTTGCTAGTTGACTTATAGTGGTTACGGCAAGTAAATTGTTAACAGGGGCAAACAGCAAGAGGCTAGTGTGAACGATGGAGAACCTTAAAGTGAAGGAACTCATCGAAATTTCTGAGGAACTCGGCATTACTTTGGGCCGTGCGAAACGAAAGCAAGCGATCCTTGAGATCATGAAGCATGAGGGAGTGTCGGCTGAGGAAGTCGAGGCCTGGGTGGATATCAAAGCACGCCGCGAGGAGGCTGAAAGGCGAGAAGCTCGCGAACGTGAAGAAGCTGAAAGGCGCGAAGCTCGCGAAGAAGCTGAAAGGCGCGAAGCTCGCGAAGAAGCTGAAAGGCGCGAAGCTCGCGAAGAAGCTGAAAGGCGCGAAGCTCGCGAAGAAGCTGAAAGGCGCGAAGCTCGCGAACGTGAAGAAGCTGAAATGCGCGAACGTCGCGAACGCGAGGAGGCCGAGAGACAGGAGCGCCTCGAGTTGAAACGAATAGAATTGGCAATCCTACAGTGTTCGCAGGCGCCTAGCGTAGCTTCTCCGATGATTCAGGTCAGCGGTTTTAGAATTCGGGACCAACTGCCACCGTTCGTAGTAGGCGAGGACATGGCGAAGTATCTCGTCAAGTTTGAACACGTCTGTGAGCGAAACGCTTTGGAGTGGTCTCTTTGGGCGCGGAACCTGTTAGCTCTTCTTCCCGGCGAAGTGTCCGACGCGATAACTTGCTTGTCGAGGGAAGCGTTTGAGAGCTATGACGAGGTTAAGGAAGTGCTCTTAAGACGTTATAAGTTGTCACCCGAGGCTTTCAGGCAAAGGTTCCGGTATGCTAAAAAGGGGAATGAGTCACACGATGACTTCTTCGCGTTTCGTCTTAAAGCCGATTTAGTTGAATGGCTCAAGGGCGAAGGTGTTTATGACGACCGCGATAAAGTGGTGGAATACGTTGCATTGGAGCACTTCTACCGCTGCATCGAGGAGGATGTCAAACTTTGGCTGCAGGACAAACTTGGTGAAGTACAGCTAAACAAGGCAGCAGAATTAGCTGAGGAGTATTATACTCGCCGAAAGTTGCACAACTGGGCAGTGCGCGTTGAAAAGGATGAGAGAAAAGAGGGCTTTTCAAAGAAACCTGATCAACGGAGACCCGCTCCGCACCGTAATTTCAAGAAGGACCCGTCTCTTACGAAAGACAGTGTAGGGGAAGGGCAAACAGAAGCGGAGAAATCGAGTGAGGTTCCTAAACAACGCACTGATACCACACGGGCATTTGAATCACGGAAGCCGCTAATCTGCTACAACTGCAAAAAGGAAGGGCACATCGCGAGAAACTGTCAGGAAAAGTTTGCCTTCGCAACAATCCGAGAATCAGAAAAAAACATGCGGTTGTTGGAGCCTTATCTCCAAGAAATTAGGGTGAATGAGAAAACGTGCCGAGCACTTAGAGACTCAGCGGCAATCATGGACGTTGTCCATCCTTCATTGGTGTCTCCGGATGACTTTACAGGAGAATGCACGTGGATCAGGCAAGTCGCCGAGGAGCAGAGTGTTCGCTTACCAATCGCCACGATTGTCATTGAAGGCCCGTTCGGTAAGCTTCGCACCGAAGCGGCTGTGTCTGCCGCGCTAAACGATCGTTTTCCTTATCTTTTCTCCAACAACTCAGAGCAGCTTCTCAAAGAGCAGGGCAAATCGTTCTTCCCCAACTTAGCGTGCATGGCCCTCACGCGATCGCAAGCGCGGAAGCTTTCGCGGAAGCTTGATTTTGTTCAATGCGGTGAACTCTCAAGTGACCTTGTCGGCGGGTCGACGGAACCCCAGAAGGGAAATTTTCCGCGTGAGTCATGTGAGCAGTCACGCGAGCGGCCCATCGCGGAAGCGACCGGCGCGGTATGCGTAGGGGGAGACGACATGGCGCCATTGAATCAGAGCGAGAGGGCTGCAACGCTCTCGCCTGTAGCAGAAAGTTGGGGCGAGCTGTCGAGGGATGATCGAGAGACGCCCATTCAAAAGCAGCGCGAGGACCTCTCGATTAAAGCGCCAGTGAAAAGCCACATGAAAGCTTCACAAGTGCTGTCGAAGGAGCACTACGAGAAATCGGTGAAGAAGCGCGCTTTTGAAGTAGGAAGTCAGGTAATGCTGCTGCAGCCGTCCAAAAGGAACAAGCTTGAGGTTGATTGGGAAGGGTCTGCCAATGTAATATCGAAGCTTCCCGATACGAAATATGAAGTTAAATTAGGAAGGCGGCAGAACAAAATTTACAACTTGATGAAACCCAAAGTTCAACATCAAACGGTCGCAAATCAGCTGTTGAATGCTTCAGAGGAAGAGGAAGCAGAAATTTTTAGTTCTTGTGAGCTAATCGAAGGGAGATCGAAAGTAATCTGGGAGCAGATAAACCTAGAGCCTAGGTTAAGTGAAGTCCAGAAGGAGGACCTGAGAAAGATTGTTTCCGAGTTTGGAGACCTGTTTTCAGACCGTCCCGGAAACACGAGGGTTATCGAACACGATATCGAGCTAAGCGGTGAGGAGTCAATCCGTAGCAAGCCGTATCGTTGTTCCCCTGTGCAACGTCGCAAGTGTGAGCCGCTCTTGGTGCCGCATAGGTATCGTCGCCTAAAAGTGGCCGGTTACTGAGGTGGAGCATGTTGCTCCACAGCGCAACTTTGACGTTCGCTAAAAAAAAGGAAAGCTAAACGCTAATGCAGGTGCATTGAGCAGTGCGTTCTAGCTAGTACCTTCTCAACCTTTCGGTTTTTGGCTGGCAATACGAGGCAAAATTTTGACCTCATCACGACCTGGGCTGAGCGCTCTCGTTCAGAGTGATCTCAAGGGGCCAACTTTATGTGGTATTCTAATTCGTTGGGTTGTTGTACGTGTGAAAATTCGGGTTCTTATTTTAAGAGTCTTGTGTCCCACATGTGCCTCTTGATGTAGAGGGAACGAAATTCAGAAAGACACGTAGATAGGTTTATGTTGTACTATACTTTGTCTGGTGTTCTGTCGGGTGACCGAGGACACTTGCTTGTGTCGTGTGTTGTCTGTTGTCGAACCGTCTTGGCAAGTTGCAGAACCATCGACAAGTACTGAAACCAAAGATTGTCATAAGAGACGAGCGAAGCTGGTCAACAAGTTGTGGCGACAAGCCAGTGGAGCTGGGGTCCGTCCGGAAGAATGGGATGTGTTCCCGGAACAGAGTCTGGAGCTGCATTCTCCCCATGGCCCTGGAAGCGAACCTGGAGGGACCTGGCGAACGAGCGCGCCTGTCATCCGAGCCCCATGGAAGCAGCTCGTCTTTTCGGCGCATTGTCTGGCAGCGGGGGTGCTGTTATGCCTGCGAGTCGACAGCGAACGTCCGTGCCTCTGGAAAAGGCAATCTGTGTCAAGGCCAGCCCGCAGTCCGCCTGACGCGAACAACTCAACGGCGTAAACACGCGCGGCGCCTTTCTGGCGCCCACGTGCAGTGAGTCAGCGCACGTGCAAGCGAGCCCGTCGAGTAAACAACCGGCGTCTTCCTGTCTGGGGGTCTGACGCAATGCGCGGCGACGTCACTCGTCCTTGGGTGCAGCCACCTGCGGCGCAGCCTCTCCAGATTCGTTGAGAAAGAATGACGCGGCCCAGCGGCGACCCCATTGAAGGAGTCTGCCCTGACGACCAGCGGCGCTTCTGGTTGGACATTGGAGTTGGACCCGGTGCATATAAAAGAAGCCCTGCGGCGCGTCGCGATCGGGGGTCCTAGGTGAAAGCTGACATGTGTGTCAGAGCGGACTCATTTGAGAGCAGATCTATGTGTTAGAGAGGAGAACTCGGCTCTTCGAGTCTCTGTCGGCCCCAGTGCCGAATTTGTAACGCCTCTGTATATATGCTGTACATAAACATTGTTTAACTCACCGTCGTCTCGTCCGCTCGTCTATCAGCTCTGCGCAGAAGCAGTCGCGAGCTGAGAAACCTACGCTACCAAAACGGCTGGTGACCTTCCCGGCGGAGTTCGAAGCAGTGGCGCCTTCGGGACCGTGGTGGCGTCGCCGTTTTTCGTAACAATGTGGCTCCGAAAGTCTGGGTAGTGATCACAAACATATCAAGCTAACTTTTGGAAGATCAGTGAAAGTGGGAAGGGGAAGGGATGAGCAACTACAGGAAACTTATTCAAAAAGGCAAATAGAAATAGCTACTAAACAAATTGAGAAAGTAATCGCTGAGGATAATAAAACAGTGTGGACGTACACGAATATAATTAGACTTTTTGAGCTAGAGCTTGCTAAGGCACGTGACAAGTCACCCCGCAAAAGAAGACATAAACCCGAGAATTGGTGGGATGAGGAAGTTAAGACAGACATAGTAAAACGTCAGGAAGCCTCTAGGGAACACAGACATGCTAAGCAGCGGGGTGAACCGACAGATGATGTTGAAAGAAAATGGGACATCTTTCTAAGCTATAGAAGGGAAGCATCCCTTTTGAACAATTAAAAGATTAGAAGAAATGAGGCTCTGTGGCTGGCAGAAGTACATAAAAAGGATAGAAAGGCCGCTTCGAAATTTCGAAATCTTCTAAACTCCCTACGAAATGAGACGAGCCTAAAGCAGAGCTTTGTAAGAACAGCTCAAGGTGCTACACAAGAAGGGGACAGAGCTATTGAATATATAAGAACAAGGGTGACAGAAAAATTTCAACAAAGAAGTGCCTCATTCACCACAATAGACATAGATGAATCAAGTGGCGCAATGGCTCCATTTTCACAACGAGAGTGGGAAAAGGCTGAGAAGAGGGTTCCAAGTAGAACATCAACAGGCCCAGATGGCATTACAATTATGCCGAAAAAGACATTGGGTCTGAAGTCTAAGCAGGCTTTGAGAGAGGCTGTGAGCAAAATAATAATCGATGGTGAAGTACCCGATGGCTGGAAACTTAGCAGGATGAGCATGATCTATAGAGAAAAGGGGGACAAAGCTGACATTACTACCGTTCTATAACAGTGACATCAGTGGTCTACAGGCTGGCGATGCAGATTATAAAGGAAAGACTGCAGGCATGGATAGAGGGTGAGGGGGTGCTGGGGGAACTGCAGAATGGGTTTCGGAAACACAGGAGGTTGGAAGACAGTCTGTTCTCACTGACGCAGTGCATCGAAATAGCAGAAAAGGCACACAGGCCCCTGTGGCTAACATTTTTGAATATCAAGGGAGCGTACGATAGCGTTGTTCAAGACGACTTGTGGGGAATAATGGATACGCTAGGTGTGGAAGATGGAGTCACTATTCGTTTAAAAAATATCTATAAAGGTAACAAGGTAGTTATAGCGTGGTAAAAACAGGTATCCAAGCCCACAGAGGTAAATCGAGGGCTTAGGCAGGGGTGTCCTGTCACCCTTGTCATTCATGATGTACTTTCAAGGATTAGAGGCCAAATCAGAGGGAAGTGGACTTGGCTTCAACCTCTCTTTCGTTAAACAAGAAAAACTCATTCAACAGGCATTACCATCATTGATGTACGCAGATGATATAGTGCTAATGGCCGACAACAAAGAAGTTTGCAGAGAATGATGGAGATCTGCGGTAATTAGGGAGACAGGTTAGATTGCAGTTTCAGTAAGCGAAAATCAGCAGTCATGACTTTAAATGAAAATGAAGGTAGTGAGCTTAGAATACAGAAAGTCACGCTAGAGATAACAGATAGATACAAATATCTGGGCGTATGGATAAGCAATGGGGCCGAGTAGCTAAGGGAACGTGAAATATACGTGTCGACTAAAGGTAACAGGAATGCAGCGGTAATGAAAAACAGGGCACTGTGGAATTACAATAGGTATGATGTTGTGAGAGGAATATGGAAAGGGGTCATGGCTCCTGGTCTGACGTTCGGCAATGCGGTCTTGTGCATAAGATCAGAAGTTCAAGCAAGATTAGAAATTAAGCAACGTGGAATAGGTAGGCTTGCCTTAGGAGCTCACGGGAATACACCAAATCAGGGAGTACAAGGTGATATGAGATGGACATCATTTGAAGGCAAGGACGCTAGCAAAAAGTTAAAATTTGAGAAGGGATTGAGAGAAATAGGGGAGGAGCGTTGGGTTAGGAAGATTTTCAGCTACTTGTACATGAAGAAAGTCGATACAAAATAGAGAAAGCGAACCAGAAAATTCACGCGTAAAGACTTAAAAAGCAGCAGGGGTCCAAACCAAAAAAAAAATTATTGGTTAAAAAGAAGGTGAAGGAAACGGAGACCAATATGTGGAGGATTGGCATGATTAAGAAGTCCGCACTAGAGATCTATCGAACTTCTAAGCAGGAAATCGACAAGGAAAGGTTCTATGATAATACTCTGGTAGTTCTCTACTGTTTTAGGCGAGGACGGGAGTATTGCGAACCAAGACGTATCGGGTCATATACGAAGGGGTAGACGCGGTATGCAGTGCGTACGTGTGCAGATGAGCAGGAAACTGCTCAACACTTGATAATGTTCTGTAGAGGACTTGGCGCTTGTCGCAGAGTTTTTCAAAGCACTTAGGTATAGAGACCGGGAGGGCAAAATAGACTTTAGGCGGGTAAAAATAACTACGAGACTAGGAGGAAGTTATCTGATTGGTGGATACAATCAAGGCACGAGTGAAAATTAAATCGTTCGCTGCAAAGTGCCAGTCCTTAACTTCACTGTTTAAAGGCCGCCATACCCAGACGGAAACCTGTCCGACTAGCAAAATTATGGAAATGAGAGGAATCTTCAGCCGGGTTGAATTTGGCTTTTTGTTTCTTTTTTTAAACAGGGCTTGGTTGTGAATTCATTTTATTCTGAACTGCAGTAAGCAAATTAGATATTTCTATTTTATTTTAACACAGAGCAGGCGTTCTGAGCCCCACAGAGAAAAAAAGATAAATTTAATAGTTGTTCACTAAGTACTACGGCTAGGTGGCGATAGCTGCCGCCCGATCTGAAGGGTTTTGTCATATCAATCCATATGTTCATTCATCGATCGTGACTTCAAGGTACAGTAGGAACCGAAACTAGCTTTTAAAAGAATGCTGTAATTAATTTTTCAGGGCGCACTAACGCTAACCGGTACGTTTCGTACGCTCTCGGGGGCTTGACCTATCATTTAATGTAAAAAAGAACATCTCAAAACTTTTATATCAGTACCTTTAGTCTAACAGAATCGCGCATTATAGGCAGCGACCCTTCCCTTTCCTTTAAAAAAAATTGCCGTTCCCAGAAATTTCCGTCGAAGGAATGCAGAAACACGTAGCGCTGCCATGGAGAAGGATTCCACCAGCGGAACTTCCTTGCCAACCAGCACCTGCTCCGTCAAGAAGAATTGTGGACGGGATGGTCACAGTGACGTCACACTGTTTGCAAACAGGGAGAGGTCTAAGCGATCGTTACACTCGCAGTCAGCAGACAGGATAGTGCACCGGGATCCCGAATTACACCTCTAGCTTATCCTGCGATATCTGCCAGTTTTTAGGAGTCAGGCCGCCCGGCTAGAAATGGAAACCTAGGATGCACAACCGAGCCCTCAAGGGCATGCCGTGCACTGGGTTCACGCAACTCGGAGCTTGGTTCAATTAGATTACTGGACTTTTCGACCAATTAATCCGTGCCCCGCTTGACTGCCATAACCGCCCAACACGTCCGAGCTCCACATAAGAAACAACGCCAATAACGAGGGACAAGAAAAGAAGGAGACAAACAGCGGCACTGACTTACAACAAGTTTTATTTGGTGGTACCACGCAATATATACTTGAGCAGTATCTGACAAAAAAGAGAAGATACAAATCAAAGAAAACAGAATTCCCCTAACAACCGAGTAATCATCGTGATAACGCGCCATGAACAACACGTGTGCCAACGTTCTGAAGGAAATCTATTTCTTTTTGTGATAGAGCAATCGAAGACCTGCTGACACATGCACTGCCCAGCCTTTCTATTTCAGCAGCCTCATAAATTTCGCGTATCATCTGGTCCCGATGACGCCTAATGACGGTACAATGCTGAAAGTCGGGGACACAGCCGCAGTCTCGGCAATGAATGCCGAGGTGGCCCAATACTGTAGAAGAGACGTTGTGAGCCGCTCTTTCAGCCGCTCATTTAAACACCTGCCAAAATAGGTCCAAAATTTTACGAAACATTGACAAAGAATCACTTGAAGCGCTCTCATCTTATCTGCGAATGGTTTGGGAGTCGGGAGAAATACCAACACTATGGAAAACAACCACAGTCATTCTGATACCTAAGCCAGGAAAACCACTCACTATCGAGAACCTTCGGCCGAAATCTCTCACATCTTGTGTAGGCAAAATACTCGAGCACGTTATTCACACTCCACTACAAAGGTACACGGAAAAGCATGCCCTCTACCCGCATACAATGTTCGGAATCCGCCCTAAACTTTCGACACAATACGTAATGCTGAAACTGAAGTTACATTATCGACGGTGAAGACGGCTCTCGGTAAGGGACACGTGCTATTCTGGGGCTAGACCTCACCAAGGCTTTTGACAATGTGCTACATTCATCCATCCTTGACGCCCTCACCACGCTCAACGTAGGCACCCGTATCTACCGCTACATCCGCAACTTTTTAACGGACAGGACAGCCACACTCTCGGTCAACAATTTGCCTGCACCTTCAATCACTCTCGGTGGGAAAGGGACACCACAGGGTTCGGTCCTCTCTCCATTTCTTTTCAACCTGGCCATGCTTCACCTTCCACCACTTCTAGAAGATTCTAGAAGATATCCCCGACCTCCACCATAGCATATACGCGGACAATGTCACCTTGTGGATTGCCAGAGGTAGTGACGGAGATATACCGGATGCACTTCAATTGGCTATTGATATAATTACAACTTACACTGAACAACGAAGATTGCCCTGCTCGCCCCAAAAGTCAGAGTAACTTGTCTATCAACCTACATCTCCCTACAACAGAGAGACCTTCCCACGACAAATCTGCATGTGCGACATCACCCTATACGAACAGTCCCTACCATTTGCGTATTGGGGTTCCGCATTCAGCAGAACGGCGGCAACTCGGAAACAATGCAACTACTGCATCATCATGTCCATCAGACTACTAGGCTCATCTCCTGCATCGCCAATAAACAGCACGACATGAATGAGGCCAACCTCATACGACTGGTGACTGCCTTCTCCATAAACAGAATCTTTTAAGTTGCTCCATTTATGAAACTTATGCTCACCGACAAGAAGGAACTGAACATAATGATCAGGCGCTGCTACAAGTGTGCGCTGAATCTCCCCATGTCTACGCCCAATGCGAAACTTAATGACCTAGGACTTTACAATAGTACAAACTAATTCATTGAAGCCCAACGTATATCGCACTACGAACGATTAGGCCAAACTCCTACAGGACGTCATCTCATGTGCGCACTCGGCATACCTTACGTCTCCCAGTTTGGCCAGAAACTCCTAATTCCTTCGGACATTCGCGACACCTTCGTGATTCCCCCCTACCACACAATATGCACCCTGAATATAACCCGGAAAGACGAGTAGACCGCACCAAGCAACTAGGTAAGCGCTACGCGAAAGCCACGCACGTGGCGTATGTAGACGCAGCGGAATATACTACGCATCGGGCCATGGCCCTCGCTGTCGCCACCGGGCCGCAGTACATAATTGCAGCAACTGGCACCATTCGCGCAAACAAACCCGAAGAAGGCGAAGAAGCAGACATCGCTCTAGCCTACGCTTCAACCCAAGCATCCTGCATCATCAGCGACTCCAAGACTGCCATCCGCAACCTTACCAAAAGTTTGGTCTCCCAACCGGCGCTCCGCATTCTCACAAGTACACCTCTGTTACGTCGCCGCCACGTTGAGATCATCTGGACTCCGGGCCACTCAAGGCTCGCGGGGAACGAACACGCTCATGACGCCGCCCGAGCTCTCGTCCGCCGGGCGCGTCATCCAACAGAGCACCACCCCTCGCGACCTGACGCTGCTGAGCGAGAGATGATGGTCTCCTCGTTTCGCGACAACGCAAGGGACAGAATGGTTACCTTTGGAGAAATTCTAATGTATTACCGCAAGGCCCGACTGAAATACCCACCACCAGACAAGTGCCTTAGTAAGCAGCAGTCCACTACCTGGCGTCTATTACAGACACGCACATTCCCCTGTCCGTCACTGTACAACCGTATTTACCCCGCTGATCACACGACACAATGCAAAGCGTGCGATGCAACTAACGCCGAGCTCGACCATATCATATCGGCCTGTCCCGCAGCTACTCGCTCAAATATACATAACACCAACCCTACATTCACAACCACAACGGCCGAGCAGTGGGAGGCTTTGCTGCTCAGCACGTGCCCGGAGGACCAGCTCTGGGCTGTCCGGCTGGCCGAAGACGCCTCCAGGATTCAAGGCCTGGCCGCCGCCTGAAGAAGGGGGTTACAGAGGGGCCCGTCTCCCGGCCCCCCGCCACCTTTGACCCCAGCAGGGACACTTCCATAATGTTTCTTCTCTCTCTCGTCAAATATTTGTGGCAACTTTTTGCCGCACCCATCAAGTGCCGTCAGTCTGGATGGAATAAGGGGGCGACGATTCACGTCAACGTGATCCAGGCTTTCAAATTGTTGCCAGGTGCATACCAGTTCTGAGTTGCTGCAGTATTGCACAGAGCATGGCTTCTCCAAGGGGATTCCGCACGGACCTCATTGGTGTTCCGCGAGCCGTCGAAATTTTTCCTCGTTCCACACTCGCTAAGTCAATGGGACGGCATAACCCGAGGTGCGATCGATTGAAGGAACTTCTATCGCTCACTCCCGACAGTAATGCAGCATATGTCAGTCCATAACAGAAACGCGCGAGCTGCACATTCAATCCCTGCAGCAGACTTTAGCCGAAAACGGGCCCCGCGAATAAGCCTTAGATCCACATCAACCCCATGTGCATTTATTCCGTTTGTAGATAGGCGCCGAAAAATACGCTTGTGAGCAGCCATTCAGATTCTCTACACTAGTCTATCTGAAAAATAAGCCACGGTATAGGAAGAATGCAGCATGTGACACATGTGGGTGGCCCCGAGTGTTGCCGAGCCTTGTATCAATTTAGCGGAAAGAAAGCGAGTTCAGTTGAATACATTTTTTCATAACCCTTTCAGGCCAGAACTTTTTTCAGGGTACATTTTTTTTAAATCTTTTGAAATAAGGCACCAATGAAAAGTATGCAAAAAGAGGAGACTAAGTACTATGTATCTCACAGCAGAATCATGTCCAGTGTACTGGGATTGATTTGTTGCATGTATGGGTACACGTTCTCCTATCATTTTTGACAAAGTGTTGCTTTTAGCCCTGTCAGAAGGTTAATCGTTTTATAAAACACAAAAACGGTTCGTCTTGACCGATGGGAAAGTTTCGCATGGTTAGCTGTCGCACATAGCGTTCAGCACCACGAAGGGGGTAAAAACCACCATTTTCCGCTTAAGGGAACCATGT
This sequence comes from Rhipicephalus microplus, assembly GCF_043290135.1. Classification (NCBI taxonomy): domain Eukaryota; kingdom Metazoa; phylum Arthropoda; class Arachnida; order Ixodida; family Ixodidae; genus Rhipicephalus; species Rhipicephalus microplus. The sequence continues at coordinate 393,302,087 of NC_134710.1, read as the reverse complement.
GTAGGTGCGAAGCAGCGGGCGCTAACACTTACACAGGCGGCAACGTTGACACTCATCCTGGCGTTGCGTAGGAGAAACCTGGGGAGGCGCAAAGCACGCAGCGATGGACTGGTGTTTCCTACTGGAACATGCAAATCGTTGCTTATGAACAGTGAGAGACAGAGGACTCCGATTGGACACAGAAGCCTGCAGTCCGCTTTTAGTTAACGAGCAGGCTGCGAATTTTTATTCAACGACGCATGGGAGAAATCCCCCTCCAGCACTACCTTGGAGGTCAAGATCCAGTGTCTATACGGGGTGACCCGTGAACGGTTGTTCAACGCGAGCACTCTTTTTTTTTTTTTCAATCATGCCGAAAACACCCATACCATTGTTTTCGCTTACTGGGACAGCTTAATGCTCTACCATAGTAGAGTACGTCGTACTCTGAATCGTCCAACATTTTTTTTTTCAAACACTGGCAGATACTGCCAGCGTCCGCGTTGCGAGGCGGGAGGGGGGGACGTAAAATGAAGACTGTGCGCGCTTGCGCAATGGCGGTGTAAACGCCGCGGGGAAGTGACGAACATTATTTGGTCCTGAATAACTAGTGAGACACCCCCCCCCCCCCAACTTCTCTGATGGATGGATATATGGCTGTACCCTTTAGATCGGGCGGTGGCTAGCGCCACCAAGCCGTGATACTTAATGAACCAAAACTATATTTTTTTCCCTTAAGTAGTAAGGTTGAGGATTCTTACTTTGCAGTGAAGGGTTTATTTTCACTCGTGCCTTGACTTTAGCCACCAATCAGATAACCTCTTTCTAGTTAATTCTACCCGCTTAAACTCTATTTTGCCCTCCCTGTCCCTAAACCCCAGTGCTATGAAAAACTGCGCCATCATACTGAACTATAGGGTGAAGCCCTTTAAAGAATATTATCAAGTGTTCGGCAGTTTCTTCTTTCTCTCCCCACGCACTGCATACCGTTGATTAAATTGATATATGGGGTTTAACGTCCCAAAACCACCATTTGATTATGAGAGACGCCGTGGTGGAGGGCTCCGGAAATTTCGACCACCTGGGGTTTTTTAACGTGCACCCAAATCTGAGCACACGGGCTTACATTTCCGCCTGTACTGCATACCGCGTCTACCCCTTTGTATTTGGCCCGATATGTCTTGGTTCGCAATACTCCCGCCTTGGCCTAAAACAGCAGAGAACTACCCCGAGTATTATCATAGATCCTTTCCTTGGCCATTTCCTCCTTAAAAGTTCCATAGATCTCTAGTGCGGAATTCTTAATCATGCCAATTCTTCACATGTCAGTCTCCGTTTCCTTCACTTTCTTCTTAACCAATAGTTCTTTTTGGTTTCGCCACCTGCTGTTTTTTAAGTATTTACCAGTCAATTTCCTGGTTCGCTTCTTCCATTTTGTATCGACATACTTCATGTACAAGTAGCTGAAAACCTTCCTAGCCCAATGCTCCTCCCCCATTTCTCTCAATCGCTTCTCAAATTTTATCTTGCTGCTAGCTTCCCTGCCCTCAAATGATGTCCATCCCATATCACATTGTACTCCCTGATTTGGTGTACTCCCGTGAGCTCCTAAAGCAAGCCTACCTATTCCACGTTGCTTAATTTCTAATCTTGCTTGAACTTCTGATCTCATGTACAAGACCGCATTGCCGAACGTCAGGCCAGGAACCATGACCCCTTTCCATATTCCTCTCAAATCATACCTACTGTAATTCCACAGTGCCCTGTTTTTCATTACCGCTGCATTCCTGTTACCTTTAGTAGACACGTATATTTCGTGTTCCCTTAGGTACTCGGCCCCATCGCTTATCCATACGCCTAGATATTTGTATTTATATGTCATCTCTAGCGTGACATCCTGTATTCTAAGCTCACTACCTTCATTGTCATTAAAAATCATGACTGCTGATTTTCCCTTACTGAATCTGAAATCTAACCCATCTCCCTCATTACCGCAGATGTCCACCAATCTCTGCAAATCTTCCTTGTTGTCGGCCATTAGCACTATATCATCTGCGTACATCAATGCTGGTAGTGCCTGATCAACGAGCTTTCCTTGTTTGACGCAAGAGAGGTTGAAGCCCAGTCCACTTCCATCTAATTTGGCCTCTAATCCTTGTAGGTACATCATGAATAATAAGGGTGACAGGGGGCACCCCTGCCTAAGCCCCCGTTTTACCTCTGCAGGCTTGGATACCTGTTTTTACCACGCTATAACTACCTTGTTACCTTTATAGATATTTTTTAAACGAATAGTGACTCCATCTTCCACACCTAGCGTATCCATTATTCCCCACAAGTCGTCTTGAACAACGCTATCGTACGCTCCCTTGATATCCAAAAATGCTAGCCACAAGGGCCTGTGTTCCTTTTCTGTTATTTCGATGCACTGCGTCAGTGAGAACAGATTGTCTTCCAACCTCCTGTTTCCGAAACCCTTTCTGCAGTTTCCCCAGCACCCCCTCATCCTCTATCCATGCCTGCAGTCTTTCCTTTATAATCTGCATCGCGAGCCTGTAGACCACTGATGTCACTGTTATAAGACTGTAGTTATGTCAGCTTTGTCCCCGTTTTCTCTATAGATCATGCCCATCCCGCTAAGTTTCCTGCCATCGGGGACTTCACCATCGATTATTATTTTGCTCACTGCCTCTCTCAAAGCCTGCTTAGACTTCCGACCCAATGTCTTTATCAGCATAATTGGAATGCCATCTGGGCCTGTTCATGTACTACTAGGAACCCTTTTCTCAGCCCTTTCCCACTCTTGTGAAAATGGAGCCATTGCGCCACTTGATTCATCCTTGTCTATCGTGGTGCATAAAGCACTTCGTTAAAATTTTTCTGTCACCCTTGTTCTTATATATTCAATAGCTTCGTCCCCTTCTAGCCTAGCACCTTAAGCTGTAGTTATAAACCTCTGCTCTAGGCTCGTCTCATTTCTTAGGGAGTTTAGATGGTTCCAAAATTTAGCAGATGCCTTTCTATCTTTTTTATGTACTTCTTCCAGCCACTGAGCTCACTTTCTTCTAATCTTTTCATTGATAAGAAGAGATGCATCCCTTCTACAGCTTAGAAACATTTCCCATTTTCTTTCAACATCATCTGTCTGTTCCCTAGAGGCTTCCCGACGTTTTGCTATGGCTCTCTCAACTTCCTCATCCCACCAACTTTTGGGTTTGTGTCTTCTTTTCCGGGGTGACTTGTCACGTGCCTTAGCAAGCTGTAGCTCAAACAGTATAATTAGATTCGTGTATGTCCACATTTTTATTATCCTTAGTTAATACTTTCTCAACTTTAGTAGCAATTTCTATTTGCCTTTCTGAATGAAAATTTTCTTGTAGTTGCTCAGCTTGTCTCCTTCCCACTTTCACTGCTCTTCCAAAACTTAGCTTGATACGTTTGTGATCACTACCGAGACTTCTCGAGCCACCTTCATCTATGTGCATTCCCCTGAGCTTATCATACATCCTATGCGACATCAGTGTGTAATCTATCGTCGACTGCAGCCTTCCTACCTCCCATGTTATTTGCCCTTCACACTTCTGGGTACTGTTGCAACTATATCAATGTGCACATTCATATCTCCTAGTATAATTATCTCGCACTCTCCTCCTAACTCCTGAATGACATTTTATATACACTCTACCATTGCCTGGTTTTCCTCTCTGGCGTTTGCTCCCGTCCACAAGTACACAAAACCAAGGAGCGTCATTTGCCCTGCCACTTTCCCTTTTAGCCATAAATGTTCCTTGCACTCCTGCTTGACCCTTTGCCAGTCTGTACTTTTATGAATGAATGCCCCAATACCACCCCCCCCCCCTTTCTGCTGCCTTCTGTTCTATTACAATATTCCCACGCGTAGTCCGCATTGTTAGGAGGTTGTTCCATGTCCCTGAGATGTATTTCTACAAAACCGCATACCATCGGCCTCTCCTCCTTTAGCCGTTCTATCTCTTCCCACTTCAGCCTGTTCCTACGACCCTTCATGTTAATATACCCTATGTCTGAATTGGGTCGGCGCTCACGGCTACGTCTATTTCTGCCCCGTACTCTACCTATTTTAGATACTGGTGCCGCTTTGGAATCGTATCTGACCATACTACCTGTAAAAGAGTCTCCCCGGTTGTTTCTTAGTCGCTAGCTATCCTGCACCCCAAAGGGCCCTCTTGCGCCCCCCCCCCCCCCCCCCCAAAAAAAGCTACTGCGCGTCCTGCAAGTCGCCAACCCCCCTCATGACCGGCCGCCCATCGAAGTGAATTCTGTCTCGTTGAAAACCACCCCACCTATGCACCTCTCTGTTAATTTCCACCACCTCAAAGCCTTTCTATTTACTCATCCGCCATATCTCTTGGTTTGCGTTGACAACCGCTCTTGGCAGGTTGTTATCACGCACCGGTACCTCCAGTATTGTGCATATAACTACCTGTACCTGAGGATAAGTGCTCAGTGGTTAACGCCGTGGCAAGGAATGCCTAGAAATGAGGGAGCAAGCGTATGTTACATGCTCCCTGCGTCGACACTGCGAGAAGAATTATAGGTGAGGAGGGGTCGCGCATGCGCAATGGGGATGTTAATGCCGTCCGGAGGGATGGCAAGGGGTGCGAAGTGGAGTCACGTGCAGCTGTTGGAACAAGGGGACATGAGCTGCGCATGCGTAGATTCCCAGCATCCCCCCCCCCCCGTTTCATTTTTTTTGTCTGGACTTCAAGAATGTGATGTAACGCAGCCTATCGTTTTATTTTTTTCGCTCCACGTTAAGCACGATGTGCGTCGATGGCATCCTCGTTTACAAGTACCAGACACACTTCCTCCCACTGCCAGCAAACTTCCGATTACAAAAGCTACGTTTCTACAACAATGTTTCAAGAAGAAAGCTCGCACGATTTAATAAGTGCGAAGATAACTCCTAAATCATTTCGGTACATTTGACTCCATTGTGCGTTTCTACGTGATTGAAGCCATTACTCGTAAGCCCCTCCCATAAGAAAATTGGGCTGGAGGAATAACTATGTTTAATAAGATACTGCTCGACTGCTAAAGTGGTTCGGCTCCGACTGAAGCACTGCTTGCTTTTCTGAGCTGCTTTACGTCATGTCCAGCACACTGGTCCCCGAGTCAAAGGGATATCTTTGGTTTTGAATTAATGGCACGCGAGTGTAGCCTGAACCGAATAAAAAATGCATCCATGAAAGCAGGTAAGGAGGGGGTCCTTCGCACCAAGTGAAGCTTCGCCGGATTCCCTAGGATCAACATGCTTGAGAACCCTTGGCACCGAGCATAACAAGGTTGATCATTTCACTTGGTACCGCTGCTCAAATTACGTGCAATTTAAGCATACATATACAAAACATCGTACGAAACTGTAGCTGCACAACAAAGCGCTATGCAACAAAAATTTTTTGCTGCCCGTACTACTCATTATAACTAGATTAAACAGTGTTGCACTTCTCTTACCTTACCATGACAAGTATCAAACACTGCCATTCTACCTAGCATCATTGCAGCATCATTATTAAACTTTCGTTAGCCTGAATGAGTTGCGTTTCCAGTAGCTAGCCAACAGTTCACTGCTATATAAAATTTAACTTCACAGGCAAACACACTACACATTACTATTCAAATGCACAGCATTCAGTCATATTCACTACCAGAATGTTTCAGTTCATCTTGACTGCTGTGTGTGCACAAGTAATTTTCTAACAGTGGTCCTTACTGAGAAAATTATCTTGGGGCAAACAACTGAAGGCGGGCCCCATGTTTTCGTAGAAATTGCAGCATCAAGGTCACCCTTCATAACCAGACTACAGAGTCTTGCCATGCTAACCATACACATTATTATACAAGTAGAAAAGACGTGTGGTGCTCCATCCACATTTATTGGAGATGCCCAAAATGTACATATGGTGTGGCAGCCATTCTTGTGGTTCAGAGTTACTGAAAGAAAAAAAAGTTTAGAGTTAATTTCACACAGAGTACTCTCGCTTCATTGTACAAATATGAGTGAGAATTTCCAAAACGATGGCAGCATGCTACATTTACAGTTCGGTTCAGCATGGGTGAACAATACTAAGCCAGTATTAAACCACTATTTCAAGGCTACTGCTTTGCACTAGTTCTTCCATTTCGCTAGCTCATAAGGCTTCTACACCAGTCAACCACACTGACAATGTTGGACAGGAACTCTACATACAGTGAAATAGGATGAGGATTGTGAAATAATTCTGGGACCCTTACGCTTAGTATTGTAAGAGTTGAACATGATAGATATATCTTGTCCATGGTGCATGCTTTCAACCACATAGTGCAAACATCTTATTGCATGATGTCACCTGAGAAGTTTACATTGTAGATTACTACATTGTAATCAATAAAGTTGAAAGTAGCTTGTGTCAGTGTTCACATATGGCTGCATTCTGTGTAATAGTCAGCACACTTTAAACCTCGAGCAATTATGTGCGTGAAATCTTCTATGCACCCACAATGCAGTCTTACAAAAACACACAGTAAAGTATGTGCCTTTTGTAATGGGCGGCTAGCTTTAAACCACAAAGTCGCTACAATAGTCACATGTTCTGATGCCTGATGATAATGAAGACTTGCTTGTACCGTGCAATATTACTGCGATAGTACATATTGTACTGTGAAGCCCATATACAGGATGTGTGCATTTGTAAAGCATAAACACTAAACACTATGTCCACTGCATTTCCAAGCAGAGGTGCAACCGTGTGGTAGAACACCTGCTTGCCACGTAAACAGCCTGGGTACGATCCTCACACAGACACAGAAACTTTTATAATTCATTTTTCATTTGCATCTTGATTTTTTGGACACTCACAAGACCAGAATTTTTCGCTCACAACTTACGATAGCCACACCGGCACAGACAGAATTTCAGTAAAACAAGGTCTTGAACTCTATCGCATTAACAAGACTAAAGAATTTTAGCAGCAAAGACTTTTCAATAGCATTATGATCCCACTCTGCATGTCTTTCTGTACCTACTCAAAACTCGCCCCCACAAAATGTTTAGTCTTGCTAGGAACTTATTAAGCAAAGTGCCCATGATCCCTTAGGCTGTTATGTCCAGTTAAAACCTCAACCTTTGGATAAAATCGAGGAGGTACAAATATTGAATCATGGTGTTTACACTCAAAAGCATTCAGAAAAATATTCGACAAATGGTTCCCTCGAGGCCCAGCTTTTCTCTTCGCAGAGGTTAACAGACAAAATAGAATTTGGAGGAATTTTTGGAGCAGTAAAATTTTTTCTTTTGGAGCACTAAAATGTATATTTGGAGCATGTTCTGGGGAAAAAAAATTTATCATAAAAGACCGAATTCGAAGCAGCGCAAAAAAAGAAGGCTAGCATTTAGAAAAAAAAAGTATGCACAAACCATTCAACATCACATGAATCGTGCAAAGAAAACGTGCAATGCTATTTCAATAGAAGTATTTTGAACCACCCCTCTGAGCAAAGAACGATGAAGTCCACATGAGCAATTGCTGCATTTTTCAAATACTTTTGACCGACTTTGCGGATTCAAATGTAGATCTGCATAGCTGGCGACCTTGAAAATCGGGAGATTCGTGAAACTGAGGAGTAGGGAATGCCAAAAAAAATGCCGCAGTTGAAACGCGCCAGCAATTTTATACACTGCTTCAAATGATTGCACGTAACAATTTTACAAGTCAAGAATCATACTAGTACTGACAGTTACGTGGCGTATACATGCATGAGTAATTGAACAAAATGGGCCGTGTCTCATGACTGGTGCTAAAAGCCCCTTCCAAATCAATCATAATGCATTTTTCCGCAGGGTACTGGTGTAGTGCGAAGCAGGTGACTTCACCAGCGTTCTGCACGGGTCGCAGCAAGGCCAAGAGTTTCTTTAACACTGCTACGCTACATCGTCCCGCCGGAAGGTATGCGATGCGGTCGGCGAACCGATGAGCATGCAGCTTTGTTACTTTAGCTGGTCGATCGCACCTAGCAAGTGCCCCAACTTAAAGGGAATATATCTGACATGGTGGTTTGAGGTTAGGGTGTGCACGTTTGGATCGATTGATGACGCGAAACTGCAGATGACCAACGTGGTCTCTTATGTCTTGCTGAAATTAGTGCAACTGAAAAAATTTTGAGACTAGTCGGGCGTTTTGGCACAGCTCAACGCAGAAAAGGGGATTTGTATCAAATTAGCGCAATTGGCATACCTGCCTTTGGTTAGCAATGAATAAACCACGAATATAACTCCCAGCCTGTTCACACAAAAGGGATAACGTTAGAACTTACTGCAAAAGGACTGCCAGCTCACTCAAAACAATACAACTCCTTCAAAGATGGGCAAATAATACAAATAACTGAACAAGCAGTAAAATAAGAAAAAGGAGCCTCTCTAAGCATGTCTTTTACAAGTTAAATTCCGTAGTCCAAAAGCAGCACATGTTAAAGCCAAAGTGGTTTGATCTACAGCGCAGCCCCCTTTATGAACTCAAAATGATGTCAAGGTTCTCATATTAGCTCAGAACAAGCCTTCAAAAGATGAACTACTAACACCACAAATTAGCCAAATTTAAGCATATGCATGATGAACTCTGCCCCTATTGTAGATGAGTTTAGATCGTCCATGATATGTACCACTCTTACTAAAGATTAACTAGACTGATTTATGCTAAAACAAGCATTAGGCAGTGCTGCACTTAGGCCACTCGGCGGATCTTGCAGTTATATTTAGATTGAACAGATGGCACAGTTAAGATTTATAAGCACTCAGAGTATGCATCTCTGCGAAAAAGAGACTTGATTTCAGCAAGTTTACTCTCATTCTGATAACTATAACTATAGAGAGACATTCTCAGCAAGAATACGCAAAGGCAACAGTAATGCTCGAGGGAAATAAAAAAAGAGGGGGGATGTCTTCGTTTTCCGACGCATTGTCAGACTTTGAAAGTGAAATTTTCGCTTCTCCTGTAAGTATGGCATCGACGACATAGAGCAGCATATATTCAAAGTCATCAGTTTTGGGTAAATACCACCTCTTAATGTATCATCTGTAGACACCAATAGATGTAAGCAGAAGCCCACCAGGGCATCCAAGATTTCTTTCTACTGCCTTGCTTGTCACTGCTTTTTTTTTTCCCCTTTCGAGATTTCTTTTCATTCATTCAAGAAATGTTACATAGCAACATGATATACAGAAGGAAGTCACGAAGCTCTAGGTTGCAAGGGCATCTCTTAAAATTTTTAAATTTCATACATTTTTTTTCTGGCACCAAACACTGGAAAAGCATTCCAAAACCAATATTTTACATGTATCTCACAAATACAGTATATTAATTTCAAGACTCATAAAACTAACCAGAAAAAAAAGTATCAACTCTTGACTGTATGAAACGGCTGAAACACCCATTGGCTCCAAGTAATACTGGCATGGAGAGACATTGTCCTGGGCAAAATTCTGCCAACATCCCCTTCTAAGTTAACGAACAGAAACCGGAAGGAAAATTTTCATAATGTACATCCTATAAATGCTATCAACTAACCCATGGCAAAACTCAGAGTACCATCATAAAGCGAAAACGCCCAATTAATAGTAGAGTTACACTGACAATCAAACAACATCCGCTCTGCATATGCTTACATTTGACAGCCCTCAATGCAAAGATGATTTTGCATTCGAAGTGTTAAACCATAGGTGGGCGAACTCACACGGACTCTGACCGAGCTGCGAGTCCGAGTGAGTTAGCGAATTAGTTTCGCGAGACTGAGTCAGAAGGTCCGGCTGAAGCAAATTTTAGGGCGTGAGACCAAGCGAGTCCAAAGCACAAAATATATCACTTGAGTCTGAGTGAATTCCACTTGCTTTTCCCGACCTAAGGTCCTGTCTGCTCATCGTCGGCATTACCAACAGCCTTACCAGGATTCACGTGTATATTCACATCTTCTCACAGGTATTTCAAAGCAGTGTCATTTACATCATCAATTCAATGGAGACACTGCTCTTAGAAAAATTATTTCTTGATTGATCTTGATGAAACTTGGTGAGCTTATGTATATATGTGTGCCGATTTTATATATGCAATTTTTTTGTATAAGGTGTATTTTTTTAAATAAAAATATTTAATGTGCTTTTCTGGCACCAAGAATTTTTTTTTAACTAAGAGAGCTACAAAGTAAGTTCACAAATCACAATAATCTGGAATCAGGACTGTGTGCAATGCTACAAAAATGGATGTTCTAAATCAATTTGAACAAAAGTTATGGTATATTGAACATATGTGTGCGAGTAAATTTCAAGCTAGAATTTCACTGGTAAGTGTTCAACATTCCATAACTTTTCTTATAATTGGTTTAGAACATTCATTGTTGTTGTATAGCTGTCAGCTTTGATTCCACATTATTTTGATATGCCTATTTACTTTAACTTTTAGTTTACACAAAAGCTTGCTCCCCAGAAGGCACATAAAATACTTAGTATTTTGAAAACTACACAAAAAAATTGCACATTTGAAATCAGCACACATATATACAAACAGCAAAGTTTCATCAAAATTGATATAGAAATAAGCTTTCTTTTTTTATGTGCCATGTCCCCCCCTTATTTGAAGGCATGAAATATGTAGGGGGGTGCCTTGACCTCACCCCCACCAAATCTTGGAGGTAAGTTATATCTTACACTGTCATCTCTTCCAAAAAAAAGTTCTACTGGTTTGGAACTCGTTTTTGAAATATCATGTTAAACGTCACCAAGATGAGCACCGATTACGTGAGATATTGGTGTTAAAGAGCACTGAAACCACGGTCGAAGCTAATTTTAGGCTGACGAACTCATGAGTCGACTCACTCGGATTCGCATCAAGCCACGAGTCTGAGTGAGTGTGGGTCAGTAATGTTTTCGCGAGTTTGAGTCCGAGCGAGTGTAGTTGAAAATTTTCTACAGTGTGAGACCGAGTGAGTCCGGCTCCTGAAAATTTGTGAGCTAAAGTCCGAGCGAGACCAAAGCTCAAAATACTATATTTCATGAGCGAGTCTCAGTGAACTCCACAAGTTTTGCCGACTTAAGCATTACACTGACCCAATGCATGTATTCAAGGTGTCTACCAAGTCAGCATTCCGAAATTGCCCGAGATTTCCAGGTTTTCCCAGAGTGGCACATAATGTGCCACGTCAATACAAGAAGGCACCATGCCACCCAATGCTGTCACTGTCTAGTGAGCATGTGCAATGCTTTGAGCGTCGGTTTTTCTAAGGCGAATTCCACTCGTTGAGCGGGAGTAAGTTTTCTTGCTCCACGGCCTAGAATATGCGTTGCACTGGTAGATTCAGAGCAAGTTCGCGTGTTCCACTGGCAGATTACGGAGCAACCCACTCCGTGACTGAGCATTCTGCGTGCTCCATATTACAGAGCCCGATTTCACTGGAACTCCGAAAATGTGTTGCCGTCATTTTCGGTACAGTGGAGCAGCGATGTTGCCTTCAGCGGGGTTTTTTTTTTTTTTTTTTAAACGGTGCCCAGTGCACTTGTTCACACTTCTAAAATGGCATTGTTTTATGCTGCTGGACGTGCTGCTGCTGGTTTGCTTCTTGCTTGAGCGAAAGCGAGAGCACTATTTCTGCTAGCAGTAACAGCAGCGAGGACGACGAGCCGTACGTGCTTTCCCGCCGTGTGTATGGCCAAAGTCTCAGCACTATGGCTGAAGATAATCGACTATGTCGAGGAAGTTTCCAGAACTTGTTTAGTGACGTATATGTAAACGATTGCTAGCGCGACCTCAGGCGGGGCATTCCCGTGTTCCACTCGCAGATTTGGCTTGGTGCAAATCCGAGTGCTCGTTCCAGGATTTCGGCGGCCGCTCCGAATCTACCAGTGAAATGCGCCATAAGATTTTAAATGGGTCCAATTACTTTATTGTGGATTTTGAATGTTCAAAATGCGTAAAATAAAAAAATCTACATAAAAACATCAGTAACAGTATTTTGGTGTCTGCATCATTTATAACTGCAAACTGTACCATAGGCCTGGCGGCGCCAGTGGAAGTTTACATCTTTGTAAACTTTCGCTGCAAAGGATCAAGAAAGAAGGCAACACACCGCAAAGACGAGCAGCATCCGTAGCCTCCGCTGTGCTGCACGCAAGCGAAGGATCCGACTGAGACTGACTGCTTTCCGCCGCTAGCCTCACACACGGATTCCAGACGGTTCTGTGGCCTTTGCTTGCTTGCAGCACTGCGAAAGCTATAGACGCTTCCAGTTTTCTCTGGACGTCCCAAAACCACCATATGATTATGAGAGACGCTGTAGTGGAGGGATCCGGAAATTTCGACCACCTGGGGTTCTTTAACGTGCACCAAAATCTGAGCACACGAGGGTACGACATTTCCGCCTCCATCGAAAATGCAGCCGCCGCAGCCGGGATTCGATCCCGCGACCTGCTGGTCAGCAGCCGAGTACCTTAGCCACCAGACCACCGTGGCGGGGCGTAGAGCACAAAAGGGCCATTCAATTTGTTTGCACCACCTGAACCAGTTCATGATAATCATGGCATGAAAGTCACGTACAGCATAATTTACATGCCCCGCTCATGGTGCACTTCCAGCCAGTTCACTAGCTTGATATACACCTTTGTAGGCGTCGAGCAACGTCGCTGTACTGCGGACATGAATTACATGATTGATTGATATGTGGGGTTTAACGTCCCAAAACCACCATATGATTATGAGAGATGCCGTAGTGGAGGGCTCCGGAAATTTCGACCACCTGGGGTTCTTTAACGTGCACCCAAATCTGAGCACACGGGCCTACAACATTTCCGCCTCCATCGGAAATGCTGCCGCCGCAGCCGGGATTCGAACCCGCGACCTGCGGGGGACATGAATTACAGGTGTTAACATGCGAATCACGACATGTATGTGTCATAGTCGGCATGATTTACAAGTCACGATCATAATGCGCTTGCAGCTGGTTCGCTAGCTTGATGTACAATAGTATGAGCTAACTACTGCTGGTGCTGGTATTGCAAACGTTAGTGGTGCCGTCCTTACACGACTATGGTGCCGTCCTTACACGACTTTAAACGACATAATTGCATCTTATCTAGATACCTGAGTGTGCATAACATTTCTACCTGTGTTTAGTGTGTAGTACATTCGTCCACCTCATAACATTGTGCTGATTTTAAAGCGGCATATCAACCTCCATTTGTGCTTCGTGTATCATAAGTCCCACTGTTCGTGGGATCTGCCATTTTTTTTCCAAACAGTCTCAGTTTCAGTTAGGGAGAGCTCTGAGAATGACCAGCTGCCAGGTGCAAGTAACGCGGTCTAGCACGTGCACACAGAACTATGAAGCAATTCTCACGCTGCCTCCATCAACTGCTCATTCTTTCGCCGTATGTGCTGTGCGATGTCATCATCTGGTGGCAATGACCAAGATTTCTACACTTTCCTAACATTCAGCATGGTCGTGGACATGCGAGCAGCCACCAAATGGTAGTCAACCAGCACAAGCACAACAAAAGAGCAATGGCTACTATGATGCGATTGCTAGCTGTGCGAGCTTAAATAGGCTGCTGTGGTGACGTTCAAGTCACTTTTGATGGTGTCAACGTCTGAGATATGGCGTAGAGTGCTGGACTATGCATGCGAACATCAGAACTCGCATAATTACCTTCCTAGCTATACTTGTTGCTGAGATTCGGTAGATATGTTCATGGGAATCAATCCTGCAGGCTATCTCAGCTAAGATTTTGTGCCGGTACCCCTAACAAAAGTTGACACGCACCACGTCAGCACCTGGTCATTTGTTTCTGGTGTCACACCATGCCTGCACCATTGAACTCGAGCTCCACAATTTCTCAATTATGGAGCATTGCAGTAAAATGACTCATGTTGAGCAGGCAAACCAAATGGACTTAAGAGTTGTTCTATGGGTACGAACAGTAAGATCATACCATGCGAACTAATACCATGCAAATCTTTTTTCAAGATAAATCTTGTTGCCTTTTGAATTTCTCTTTTGTATCTGAAGCATTCTTATGCTTTTCCACTTTTAACCATTCAGGACGGCTTTAATGAGTTCCAGAAGGCAGACTCAACAGAATAATCACTTTGCTAAAAGCAGCCTTTTTTTATGTGTACAGCAATAATAGCTGTAGTTTTGACGTCAAATGAAACCTGAACAGGGGCAAGCATTCGCAATGATATACAGTTAAACATGCTTATAATGAACACCCATACAACAAAGTTTTTCAGTTCCCCGCTGCCGCCCCATAGAAACACATGTATTTGGGACCTCTATAGAAGAAAGTAACAGTGGGAGATATTCTTGATGTAATGAATTTTGGCCACAAACAATCGGGAATTTCGTCATTTTGGCCCAAGCAAGCATCTTCCGCGATTGCCCCGTCAATGACGAAAAGCGAAACAGTGGCAAAGCGCACAGCGCGCTTGTGGCCCCGGCAACTCCCATGCGAGAATGAGCGCAAGGTGGGCCTGTGCCCGAGCCGACAATGCCGCCGTTCTTTCCGCCGCTTGGATGCACCCTCGCCCTTCTTCCAAACCGAAAAAGAAAAAACTTTTGCTTTGGCAGTGCTACGCTTTTAGTTAGTGTCACGTGCAGGGCCGCGCTGCATATGTAGGGCGCTTTACCGCATAGTTTTCAGAGGTGTCCGTGTCCGGCGTTCGTTTTCACCGCCGTGTATGCGTGGTTTCACTACACGCACATGGTGTGCCCCCTAGGACGTCCAGCTTTGCTTTTTTTTCTTTTTTTGTTTGAATGCGGACAGCCGTGTCACACTACCGAGGAGATGTCCAATTAGGCGCTGATAATAACTCTCCGATACCATGGTGACAACGCACCTTCGGAGGTCGACACATCACGCAAACACTGCGCCGCGAGTTCGTGGGAGCGTAGCCTTCGAGATTAGCCAATCAGCTCTGGCAACAATGTTAGGACGCGTTGAATATTATATGCAATGAATGAATGTCAATACAATAAAGTAAGGCTGCCAGGCAACCCTTTTGGAAGATCCGATATCGCGGAACTCCTACAAAACACTGGTGTAAGCAAACACTACTGCTCCAGGAAGAGGTGCGTTTTTCAGTCTACGCGTTGAAAGCGCACTGATGCTTGCAAAGATAGTGCGCGCGCCAGCGATTGTGCCCTTGAAATCAAAGTTCAACCCCCCCTTCGCCCGTTTTTTCATGCTTGTTCAAGACTGGTGGTTTAATCTCTGTGAGCATTCGACTGCAGTTCTAACACGTGAGGGATGTTATTGTATGCGCCCTCCAGGCAATTAAAATGGGCCGGCTCATTTAATCTTTGCTTCAGCAGCGCTCGCGCGCTTTTACTCCCTTGTAAAAAGTTACAATGCGGGCAAGCATGTTATCAATTTGGACTTGTTACTCAACATGGCAGCCAAGAAAAAACCCAGCCAAGAGTGCCGAAATAATTGCTATCGCAATATTAACGCTGTTTTGTAGCGCTAAATAAGTGTTTTGAATAAGCTCGGCATTCAGTTCCCCTTTTGTTTAATTTGCACGTTTTTTGTATCAAACCTGCATATAACGAAATCCTCTTTATAATGAATTTTTCCGCGAATTCGTCAATTTATTTATATCCAGGTTTAACTGTAGTGCACACCATCTGGTTATCAGCATGGGCAGGCATATGCACAGTGCTGTCAAACAGTGTGCCCATGCCTGTCAATAGTGATAACTGGACGGCACACACTACACCATTACAAATGCTTGCCGCCATTCAGGTTTCATTTGACGGTGATAGCACAGTTACAGCTGCAGCAAAAGTTTACAAAGGCATAAATGCATGCAGATCCACAGTGAGCTTATAACAACACTGAAGCTGTGCCAAGCATCACATATGTAATTAAAAAAAAACTAAGTCCCAAAGCAATCATGCAAGCAAAGCTATTTGACACCGTATGCAAAATTGGCAGAATACCCTATACGCTAGTGACACACCCAAGACATCCAGCCAGTGCAAAGAGCTGAACTCGGCCCACTCAATGCTGAAAGAGAAGACAAAAGCAGCAGCACCATTTAAAAGAGGCAGAGAAAAAGAAAGAAGGCAGCAGACACCTTGCAGGCACGATACCAGCCAAAGCCAACGAGAGAGCAGAGCGAGTGAGAGCCCCATTAGCGCTGCAAGACAAGCAAGAGAAAAAAATGTCATGTAAGGAAGGTGCACCCACTGCAGTATTCTGAAAGGTAATCAGCTCCTTCATAACCTATGTGCCAGAGTGTCCCCGAACCGGGCATTTCAACTTGAGCCCAACACCTTACACGATGGAAAGTGCCAAACATGCAGTGCAAGGAAGCCTAAATGTGCATACACAACACCCAACATACAAGATTACAAAGGAGCTGGTTTTTTTCTGCAACGTTTGAAGACATCACTGTGCAACAACAACAAAGGTGGCAAAATTGGACCAGCAGAAAGTTTTACTCTTGGTTGTATCTTTAAATTAAGATAATTAAGACTGCAACAAAGCAAGCAAAAAAACAAATACACTGACAGTGTTCATAGCACCTATGTGAAACAAAATTCAAGGGTTTTCAGGGACTTTTCAAGGACCCAACAAATACTTTTCCAAGGACCTAAAATAACACTTGAATTTGCAGAAAATGACAACACCACTTTTTACAACATAAAATTTGTACTTTATTTTATTTGTATGGTTGGCACTATGAACGCACTCCAGTTACCATAGACTGTAGCCACTTTTGTGTTCTCAAAGTGTTTCATACTCTTCATGTGACTTAAGAGCAGACTCCCCCATTGATGGCACGTCGAAGCTCTTCCTACATGGGAAGACTTAGCCTTACGAAAGTTGAACCTATCCCTTGCAATCCACTCTCTATACGCCGTAATGGATGACCAAGGCGGCTGGATTTGCACTTACCCGCGCACACTTGCACAGTCTCCACAAAAAAGCCAGGCTTAGCTCCGTTGCTGCTGTAATCACGCGCACGCTATCACAACTACAGTGTACTAGAAGAGTACACACTGTACAATAACACTGCACTATGGCTAGAGAATCAGATCGGATTGGATTGTTTGTTGGCTTGATAGCGCATAGTTGCCAGGCAAGCAAAAAATCCACTAAATTATGGCTTAAGAAACTTCGAATGTCGAAATTCAAGGACTTTTAAGGACCTCAAACAAATTTAAGGGTTTTCAAGGCCTTGAAAATGCCCTTCCAAAATTCAAGGGGTTCAAGGACTGCTACGAACCTTCACTGATATTCCACCTGAACATATCATATCGAACAAGTTATTTCAAGAATAAACATGGCAATTGTGCTAAAAAAAGAATACTGCTTTCAAGTTCTATAATTACTGCATTTCGTGCAAGTCCTCCCGTCTGCCATCGTGACCACACACGCACACCAAGAGCGAGCAAGACGCGC
The DNA here is from genome assembly GCF_043290135.1 of Rhipicephalus microplus. Classification (NCBI taxonomy): domain Eukaryota; kingdom Metazoa; phylum Arthropoda; class Arachnida; order Ixodida; family Ixodidae; genus Rhipicephalus; species Rhipicephalus microplus. Next base: position 393,284,644 of record NC_134710.1, on the reverse strand, counting down.
ACAAGCGACACACATGCCAGAACGTGTGGAACAGCTCTGGGCCCATTTCTAGTCAGAAAACGAAACTAACTCGAGCCAGCGTGGCTGGCATCGCGAAGCGGTAGATACGGGCAAAGCGGTTGTGATCAAGAGAGGAAAGCAGATTTGCGAGAAAAGAAAGGCAAGGAGTTGCGATAAAGAGAGGGGAGGACACGGTGGGAGGGCGACGTTGAAACCCAAAACACACAGGAACGAGGTAGGTCGGGCAGCTTGCTTGAAAGGTCCGCGAAAGGTGCAACTCGGAAGTGTGGCAGTTTGGGCTAGTTGATATGACATGAGCGCTCGTGTCCTTGTCTTTTTGTCGTCGTTCCGTTCTAGCGCAACTCGCGCGTAGAAAAACTTCAAAAAGTGCCTCCGCGCGCAGTAGTCGAAGCACAGTCGCCTGGATCGGCGCGCGCGGCCGTGTTCAAAGAATCAGCGGTCGTGGTCAAAAACTCGTTTTGATGCGCCGGCGGGTTCGCGTGGCCTCACCGACTTCGATATTTCGCGATTCCTTCTGCGCAAATTAACAGCCATTTTCACGCTTCCGCACACGTGCAGAGGGCATGCTGAACCGAAGTGAGCGAGAACACGTCCTAAACACGAAATAATCGCGAATTATCAGAGTCGGTGGGGTAGCGTACGCGCGTGCACTAGACGCAGACGATCGGATACAGTCGATGGCCAACGAATGTTGCCAAATGGTCTGGTCACTTCAGGCTGGGAACGCCAACCTCGCGATCAAAAACAGAGGAAATGGCCGACCAGTCTTTGAAAGGTCAGTGGCAGTGTAAAAACATGGGTCGTGTCTTGCAATGTGGGGTGCTCAGAGTCGGGGGGGGGGCAAAGGGCGGAGGAGTGCGTTACAAGAAGCGGTCGGAGAGAGCAGAAACTAAAGGGGCACAGAGGCAGGGTCGGCGTTTAACAATAAGAATCTATGGGACCCTCGCCGATGCCTGATCGGTGGTTGAAAGTGGTTTCCCGGGAAGTCAGCAGAGCACCGACTCCACTGTAACCGATCGGTCGTGCTGCGAGTCGTTCGTTGCAAGTGCAACTGTGCCATTGAACCAATGTATATTTTCATGGTCACGCGGATATTGTTCGTTTTAAGAGAAAGTTCGTTTTAACAAGGGGCCGTTATATGTGGGCTCGACTGTAGTCCTAATGCATGTGGCCTATAATTGACTGGAGCACAAACTAACTGTGCTTGTTGATTTCATACAATTAGCATGTACTTTAACCAGCCTGATCCGATCATGCGTAATGTCCCCTGTTTACGTCGAGCACTTTTGAATGCTCCATTTTCTTAAAGCTCTTCTGAACAATGCTGGGAGAAACCAGGTTCCACGACACTGCGATACCAGAGGACCTAATCTTTTGCATATAATTTTTTTTAAATCTTCAACGGCAGAAAATGTACTAGCAAAAGTGCAAACTCTTCTGCATTCTCCCGTACCAATCGCCATGCCACGAATAACTTCCCGATGAAGCACTTGGCAGCAACACGGTTCCAGCTTTTTTTTGGCAAACTTTATAGAGAGCTCAATTTCACACTAAATATAATTATTGTAGGCTATCACGAGAGAACAGTAATGCGATGGGCAGACAGTGTAACCTACCTAAGCTTCCGAAATAGCCAAGCATGCATAGCAGCACAGACTACAGCAGAAACAGTTGGCGCAACAACGATAAGCTTTCACACGCCTCCTATGTAAAAAATTGCCCGTGCCGTGTTGCGAGCATGCACTCTCAAAGTGAAGGAGATGGGGAGTTAGAGGAAGGCTTACACTTGAGCATTTCCAGCGACAGTTGGGGCGTTCGGTTAGAGTATTCTCGGGGCCATATTTCGGGTGAATCCTTCAAAAGAAGGAACTTGAAACTAGCAGCTTGTTTTTTAAGTACAGTGGACTCCTCTTAAACGGAACTCAAAGGGGCAAGAAACTTGGTTCCATTTATGAGAAGTTTCATCTAAGGGAAGCCCACAAAATGAATGAAATATGACTACTTTAAAAGCACCAACTATGGCTGACTGAACAAAAAAAACATTTTGATGCTACTATAGTTAATTAAAAAGGAAAATGTTGCTAATTTTGCTGGCTCGAAAAAAAGGATGTGAAAACTTGCTTGGCCTTGTTCAAGCACTTTCTCACATAGTAGGAGTGCATTGCTGAAAAGCTGGGCAGGAACTCTGTGCCACCATCGTGTTCAACGCAGCGCAGCAATAGGATGACAGCATCTCTTGCTGCACTATCAGCCACTGAAATGGGCTCGGGATCACACACCACTTGAGCACTGGTCCCCATCTTGAACTTTGGCTATAGGTTCCTCAAGGCTGTCCTCAAGTTCACGTCGAGACGTCGATTGCTGCTCGGCGTACGCTGACATGTGCAATCACTGGATTGGCTTGGCTAAGCTAGCTTTGGCATTAGTTTCATAGTTGCAAGACTGCCGTGGCCACTTTGGCCGTGTACGGTTTTTGCCCGTTTTAGTTTCATTCAACCGATGTAAGCTGAAAAAAAAATTGTTCTGATTACCAAAACCTTTTATCCTTAAATATATAGGAGACCAACCAAATGTACCGTAATTACTCGAATTACGGTACATTTACGCGCACCTTTTTTCCGGTTAAGCGAGTTCATAAATCGCATGCGCGTTAGAATCGAGTACGAACAAAAAAATTACGGTCAATCTATTGCCATCGGCAAATCCAAAATGGCCGCCCCCTACGTGCGTCGACATAGCGCGTCGGCCATTTCTGCCTATGTGTTTCCCATGTGCGGCACTTCGTACGTGTGCTGAGGAGTTCGTCATCTAGTAGTGCATTTGAATCGACGGCGTCGATGGGCCGACTCCCAAAACTCAAGTGCACCACGATGCCGCTTTTAAAAGAAAAGTCATCGCATGTGCAGAAACGGACGGAAATCGGGCCGCATCGCGGTCGTTCGGAGTGCCCGAAACGTGCGTGCGGGACCAGCAGAAACAAAAGCAGAAGATTGTCGACAGCAAAGCTTCACGCAAAGGCTTCTGTGGACCACACCAGGGTCGGTTTCCGCAAATTAAAGAGCTGCTCGGCGAGTATGTGCTTGAGCAGCGAGCCGCACAGCGGTCCGTGACGACAGAACTCCTTCAAATGCGGGCTATGCAGTTAGCCTTAGAAAAAGGTCTAATGCGGAGCCAGTTTAAAGCGAGCAGGTGCTGGCTAACTAACTTTATGAAGAGGAAAGGCTTTTTCCTCCGAAGGGGAACATGCATATGCGAAAAGTTTTGCGGAGGAGTACGATGAAAAGCTTCACAGTTTTCAAAGGTTCGTCCTAAACTTGCGGCGCAACAACGGCTACCTGCTTGAGCAAATCGGGAATGCCGATCAGACGCCTCTTTACTTCGACATGCCTGGCACCACAACCGTCGAGAAGTGGCGAAGCAAGTTCGCGTGCTGACATCGGTCCACGGTAAAACTACAGTGACGGCAATGGTCTGTTACACGTCAGATGGGCACAAGCTTCGCCCGTACCTCATATTTAAATGGAAGACGCTCCCGAAAGGAGTCGTTTTTTCGAGTGGTGTGATCGTGCGGGCCAGCGAGAGGAATGGGTGCGCGTTGCAATTGATGTCTTACTTTTTTTTTTTTTTTTCGCAGTGGAAATCGGGTGCGCGTTACAATCGAGGGCGCCGTAGAATCGAGTAAGTACGGTATCTAGATAGTTTCATTTATGCGGCTTTTCCGTTTAAACCGAGTTTTGTTTAATGGGAGTCCACTGTATAACCACACTCACCAAGCTTTTCGTGCGCAAGCCAACAAAGTAGCTCGGGCAGGTCACTGAGCACAAAATACTGTACTTGTGCTGACATCGGTCCACGGTAAAACTACAGTGACGGCAATGGTCTGTTACACGTCAGATGGGCACAAGCTTCGCCCGTACCTCATATTTAAATGGAAGACGCTCCCGAAAGGAGTCGTTTTTTCGAGTGGTGTGATCGTGCGGGCCAGCGAGAGGAATGGGTGCGCGTTGCAATTGATGTCTTACTTTTTTTTTTTTTTTTTCGCAGTGGAAATCGGGTGCGCGTTACAATCGAGGGCGCCGTAGAATCGAGTAAGTACGGTATCTAGATAGTTTCATTTATGCGGCTTTTCCGTTTAAACCGAGTTTTGTTTAATGGGAGTCCACTGTATAACCACACTCACCAAGCTTTTCGTGCGCAAGCCAACAAAGTAGCTCGGGCAGGTCACTGAGCACAAAATACTGTACTTACTGACACAATGAACGTATTCGCATGATAAACACACCCTCCACATCACTCCTCAAAATTGAAATTTTTCTTTTTCCAGCGTAAAAACGCACCCCCTTAATTCGTCCGCAGCAGTCTTGCTAACCGACACCTGGCGCCTCCTTGCCCGCTGGATCTCTTTCGTCTATTATTATTATGCCGACTGCCCTCGCCCACCTACACCCGCTCCCCCTCACCTGCTGCTGTGCGCCATATACCATATTTACCCGCCTAATGATCGCACCCCTAAATTTTGTCGTCTATATTCAACTCCCCCCCCCCCTGCGTAATGATCGCACCCTGAACTTGCCGCATCGACATGTCATGTGCCAAGTCTAGCTGAACGCGTTTATCATTGTTTCTGTGATCTGAAAGCAGGCATCACTATGCTAATGCCATAAATTTACTGATTTAAGGGGGGACGCGGCACTTCGGGACCGAAAATCAGCCAAAAAATCGAGTTTTCGCGGACCTTCTTTTCGCGTTCCCGACATCATTGCGCACCTATTTACAAAATTTCATAGCCGAATACCATCAACTTTTATCGTTATTCAACTTTAAAAAACCGAAAACGGGCGTCCTGCCCTTTAAATTGAGGGCGAATAGCGCAGGTTTCGGCTCTACGATACGCGGGAACTGCGCGCTCGATCGGCGCCATTTTGGTCTTCTTTGAAAGAACGCGTTTTCAGCTGTTTTTTTATTCAGTAAGCAACAATGAGCATTTCCCCGGCTCGAAAAACGGGGCCTCAAAGACGAAGAGCCGCGCTCACTGCCATTGGCTAAACGACGCACGTGACTGAAATGGCGCTTTCCGGTTGGCTGGAAGCTCGCGGCTTGCGCCTGCATACGCGACCCGACGCCATTTTGAAAGGGTTACCGCTGTGACGCCTCGAAATCGGCAGAGCACTCTGAAGCTTCTGATCGTATCGCCATGCCTGGAAACGCAAAAAAGTATCGGACCGTGCACGCATTTGGTCGCAGGAAACGCAAAGGTCGTGGGAGAAAGTCTACGAAGTCATCAGAGCCCTTGGTTGACTCCGACGAACGATGTGTCAACGCTCTGCGGCCGTTCAGCGATGGTGCGACCGAGCGCGTTGCCTCCGACGACGATGACGGTGAAGCGAACTCCGGACGACTACGAATCGACGCCAAGGTGGTGACAAACGCCGAAGTTGAAGAAAATCATGCCCGGGAGAAAGCGACGCTCGACCGGCTTTCATCGGCGCCAGCAACTGCACGGAAAATTGACTTTTTCACCGCGAGTTGTAGCGAGGCAACCGCACAGGACTCGGACCACGCTGCTCCTTATCTGCTTATGCATCTAGATATCCTAAACGCGATAATGGGTGCCTTGTGTTGGAAAGCCTGCCACGGACCGGCTACGATCGTCAGAGGGGATCGGGACTACGGACTTGCCGTGAAAGTGCTAGTGCAGTGTGAAAGGTGCGGCGAGATCGCGAATGAATGGACTTCGCCCCGCGCGAACGGCACGAAAACGTGCAATCCGTTTGAAGTAAATCTCGCTTCGAGGGCGATGGTGGCTACCGGCAACGGCCAAACGAAAATGAACGATATTTTCGCAACAATGGGCATCTCACACCGCGGTATGCACCACAAGACGTTTCAGCGGCATTTGAAGAACACGCTGGCACCCGCTGCAACGCGAGCGGCTGAGTCCGCTATGAGCGAATGTGCGGAAAAGGTTAGAACAATTTATGATGACTTGTGCTTCGGCCACTGGGGCAATATTGCCGTTAGCTACGACGGCACGTGGAAGACGCGAGGCCATTCTTCCCACATCGGCGTGGGCACAGTTATCGAATTATTTAGTGGCTACGTGTTGGACTACGTCGTTCTTTCCAACTTTTGCCTAGGCTGCGAGGTGGGCCCAAAGCCTAGTAGTGAAGGCTATCAAGAATGGAAGGCTAACCACAAATGCCAAAAAAATACGAACAGCAAAGCGGGGCAAATGGAAGTGGAGGCGGCTCTAATTCTATTTCAGAGGTCGCTTGAACGCCATGGCCTGCACTACACAACTATGCTGTCTGATGGAGACTCTAGGACATTTTGCGCCATACAAGACGCCAAGGTGTATGGTTACATTGACGTGCAGAAGGAAGACTGTATTAATCATGTACAGAAACGGATGGGCACCGCATTGAGAAACCTGGTGCAGAAACCAAAGTGCGATGGGAAAAGAGGCCTTGGTGGGAAAGGCAGGCTCACAGGTGAGCTGATCACCAGGCTGAGCACATATTATGGCCGGGCTCTGAAATCGCATGAAGGTGACGTGGGCGAGATGCAAAAGGCTGTGATGGCCACATACCGCCACGTCACCTCCACTGATGAATGCTCGGACCACAGTCTGTGCCCAGCTGGTGAAACTTCATGGTGTCGGCACAATGCCGCAAAAGCAAAGGGTGAGCCCGACCCCAGGCATGCCTACAATCTACCGAAAGACGTGGCAGAGGCATTACTACCGGTTTATACCCGGCTTTCGGAAAGAGCCCTGCTTCAGAGGTGCGAACGCGGCAAAACGCAGAACTCCAACGAGAGCCTACATTCGGTAATCTGGAGTTTGGCCCCCAAGGAGCACCATGCGTCCCTGTTCGCTGTTGAAGCAGCTGTTGCAGAAGCAGTGCTGCGCTTCAACACGGGCAATTTGAATTCTGCAACGGCAATCTTAGGTGAAATGGACATGAATGCGACAAGTACTGGTGCCAGGAGAGCGAGAGAAAAAGACCATCGTCGCAGCATTGTCTCCAACAAGAAAAGAACAGCCTCATTGGAACTCCGGAAGCTAGTGAAGAGGAGGCATGAGCACAGAATGCATTCAGACTATGCTTCTGGTGCGTTTTGAGGTTGTCTTGTTGCATCTTCTGCAATAAAAATGTGTGCCCACGTTTTTTCTCGATTTCTCAAAACGACAATTTTCATGTGCTTCCCATTATGCCGGAGCAATATCTCTTGTTCTATCTGGGTTATCATTACGATTTCTTTTTTGTTTCGAAGATAAATGCAGGGGATGTGTCGTAAAGTAAGTTTTATTGTAATAATTTTTGGAGAAAATTCTCTAAATGGATCTTTTGTTTCAAGTGTAGATGGGGAAATTTTTCATGTCATATTCAACATCCCACAACTTTGCTTCGAAATAGCCCAGAACAATGATTTATACTTTATTGCACACTGTGAACATACCGAATTGGTTCTATAGGTTGCACATCAATATCCAAGTTACAGTTAATTAGCTAATTAGGCCTTAATTGAAAAAGTCGCAGTTCATTATATCTTTAAAACTAATTGTCACAGCAAAAAAAGAATTAGATTTTTGAAATCAGCAGTAAAATCTACTTAGGCTCTCCAAATTTGACTGAGGTACTTGCAAAAATAAAAGAGTTTTTGGAAGGTGTAGCATCCCCCCTTAAATAAAAGCATTCCTTATTTAGATAGAAGAAACTGTTTTGACGTGCGTGACGTACTCACAACCTCCATACGTGGCGCAAAAAAGAACAAAAATGCAGTTGCTTTGCTCCACGGAGTGCTTCGCTTCGTCAGCCGCCATGTTTGTTTTGACATCCCGCACTGTTACAGCAGCGGCAGCCTGTTGGTCGACTTGTGTTCATCCCGCAGCATTTTTTTTTCCTGAGACCACCTTTTTTTTTTGTGTGTGTGTGCTTTGTGATCGTCTGTTGAAGCGCCGTTTCACCATGGGGCGGTATGCGAGCTTTACTGCTGCGTTCAAGCTGAAGGCGCTTGACTATGCGCTAGAGCACGGCAACCGCGCTGCCGGCAGACATTTCGGCGTCGACGAAAAAAACAGCGCGACATGCTCATGGCTACTAACAGCCGGCGATGGGCTTTCCGCAGACCCAAATCTGGCAAGTTCCCCGACATTGAAAAGGTAGTCCTCGAATACGTGAAGGACATGCGCAAGGACGGTTATGCAGTGTCATTAGACATGATACGGATGCAGGCGTGCAGTTTCCCGGAGGCTGGGAATAGCCACAAAGGACTTCCGCGCCAGTTCCGACTGGACGACACGCTTCATGCAGCGGAATGGACTGTCGCTGGCATTTCTAACGCGCTCGACGGAATGGAAGATGACCCTCTGTGGGACAGTGAAGACACTGCCGGTTCCGACAGGGAATCGTGCAGCGATGACACTGACGCCAGTGATGTTTCGGAGTCTGAATGAACGTCAGGGGGTCAAAGAGGTAAAAAATAAAACGGAAGTGTGCCATGCATGTAGCTCCTGCATAATGCGTGCATTTTATTACAAAGGTAAGCCTTAATTAAGTTTTATTTTAGGTTATGTTCATGATAGCTACCATAAGAATTCTGATTAGCGACTTTTTTCGTTTTCGGTGCTTAGATATATTTTTTCGCGGAAAATTTACCCCGCGTAATGATCACATCCCGAAGTTAGAGTCAATTTTTTTTTTTTTAAGTGCGATCATTATGCGAGTATATACGGTAGTTTTTCTTCCTATTTGTGCGCGGGACATACCCAGTCTTTTTTAAATATCTATGCGCCACAACTGTGTTCACGAACAGTGCAAGTGTAGAGACATCGCAGCGGACAAACACACAGCACGTCGCGAGTGTCAACCATGTCCAACCAACTAGCCCCTACGCTGGCCCTTCCAAGCACATAGCAATCGAATGTCACGAAACTTCTCGCGCCAACCCACTGTTGCTTCCTGCAAATACACAACTCTACGGCCCAACAACATGCACGCTATTTTCGATGGACGACGACAGGATTTGCTGTCGCTATGGCTGTCGCAAAGAGCCATTCGTCGCCATCGCGTCACAGGTTTCTGACCAGAAAAAAATCGCTGGTCACCCACAAAAGGTTGTTACTAGTTTTCGCAACATGGTCCCAGATTCTCGCTTTGGTTGCAATCGAGGCAGTCGTATTTTGTCGCTAATCTTGTTATCGACAGTTTGTTTTGATGCTTTGGTGGCAGATTGCTGCAATGTCGGTTGCTTGCTACAATGTCAACAGCGGCGATGCGGACGGCGTGCGAGATTGCCACGAAGTTGGCAGAGCGCTTAGAGGCGCCGTAGCACACGCTTTTGAGCGCCCCTTGAGATCACAGCAGATACCACTGTTGCGGTAAAACAATTGCGAGAAGATAGTCGCGAAACGCTTTTATGGTGTGAATGGGCAGCGCGGGAACAGCTTCCAGAAGACAGTGCCTTCAGCCACCAAAGATAAATGAAATGCAACAAAGAAGCTGAGTGACCAAACGTTTTTTTTTTTTTGCATTACTGCATGTTTTTTTTTTGTTCACACCAAAAAAGGTTTTCACGAAATTTGTCGCATAATAAACGCACCCCCAACTGTACTCAGATTTTTCGAGAAAAAAAAAAAGGTGCGTTCATTAGCGAGTAAATATGGTATGCGAGTACACAATTTTTCAGTAAAGCTGGCTGAATGATAGGAGTGTGCAAGTTATGGGAGTAAATACGGTATTCACCAATGAATAACAAGCACACCCCTTTCCTTCCACCATATTCACCGCTTTATTCGCACATCGATGGCAAATAAAAAACATTTAATGAGTCCGTATTCCATAAAGCATTCAATTAGAAGTCCGGGTTTGCATTTATTCTTGGCGACTCTTCTACCACCCTCTTGAATATTGATCTGCGACTGAGCAAATGCTTTCCCTCTAAATCTTGTCGGATTATCTTTCACTGTAAGAGGGGCATTTGCTCGGGATTTTACGGTGAGGTTAAATGGTCAAACATATTTGAATGTGTCGTACATGGGTCCACTGTACCAAGCATATATTGTACACTAAATATTGGAAAACCACTTCTGCTCGTAGAAGTTCAATGCACGGGATGAGCACCTCGTTCAGGGTTACAAGGCGGTCATAATGATGCCCTCAGACTTGAGATCCCAGCAGAAAATTCAAAAAATGGCACATAGTTTCCGCTTCCAAAATTTAGAATCTCTATCAGTTGACCGTACAGCTGAGAAATGTATCTCATGAAAACTTCCCTGGCACCTTTAGCACATGCTGCACTATTTCGCACACCACAAAGACTTGAGCGTAAAAAAATTTCCTTAAGTTAGATTCACAGGGATCATAATCCCATGACAATGATGACCCTGAGCTTACCTTCTTCCCACTTGCAGCTCCAACCTTGGCCTTCTTAGTTCCCCGAACCTTCTTCATACGGTTCTTGCGTTCTTTTCGCTGCTTGCGGCCTGTTCTGCCCTTCTCACCAAGGCCATTCTGCAGAAACACATAAGCATTAAGCATGATGTGCCTTTATCATCAACCCAAGTCAGCAGTAATGCAGAATTTGGCATAAAATGCTCCATATCTACAACTTTTTTCCATAATACACAAAAAAAGAACATTTCTTGAAATGCTTCAGATTATTTGGACTAATTTCTAACAACCAAGCTAGTAATGAACTACTTCAGTTACCTGGCTACAATGTGCATTTGACTTAAGCATACTGAAGATAAAACTGAACAACAAATCCTCAACCAAGTCCAAGTCTTCATTCACTAGGCCATTGTGGCTTATTTTTTGCTTGTAGGTGTGTACTATTGGGTCGCACGGTGCTTAATTGCACCCCTTAACTCTCTGTGTGGATGATCATGGCAAAAATTCTTTCGAGTCAGTGCAAAGACTGATAAACTAGAGATTCAGACTCGGCACAAATGCAATGCCTTCACAGATACGTATTATAGGAGCAAAAGAGCATTGTGACAGTAGCTTTTGAATATGCCAATACAACCTACAGCCGACCACTAACGTATCATGATGGGAACCTTGAGCGTCAACAGCAGACACTAAGCACTGCACAATGCTATTGGCTGCTGCCTCCTCGTGAGGGACCATGAAGATTACCGCAGAAAAAAAAAAAAAAAGAGCTCAAAATCCTTGCATTAAGCCAACAAGATAACTGCTGCTCCTCTGGCAACTGTGCACACTCAGCAGCAAAGCAGTTTGTCCAATATAACAGGCACCGCACAAAAGCATGATCATGTAAACAAAATTGCTAATGCAATTGACAAAACGGTTTCTGTGCTTTGTTTTGCAAAGCTGTTTCTTGCGTCTAGCAGCACATGTCGCACCGCACAAAAGCATGCTCATGTAAACAACATTGCTAATGCAATTGACAAAACGGTTTCTGTGCTTTGTTTTGCAAAGCTGTTTCTTGCGTCTAGCAGCACATGTCAGCCTAGCTAGCTGAGAAAGTTTGTCTGGTGCAGAGGAAAGTACACGCACTCCCATGTCCCTGTTTATCATGTCCACGTCTTAGTAGTGCACTCTTATTTCAAACAATCATGTATCACAAATTCGCCCAATCAACCATATTGACAAGTTATATTTCTGATGCCGTCCCAGGGGTGGGGGGAGAGAGAAAAAATTATGATGCGAATGAAATGCCCCTTATATATCGCAAGTTCAAAAAAAAAAAAGGTAACTGCATGTCCCCAGGTTAAATTTGGTAAAAAAAAAGTTAAACAGGTATAGTACCATACCTGCCTGCCAAGTTCAACAATTCTGTCTGAATCCAAGAGATATCCGCAAGGGGAGGGGGGGGGAGGGGCATTGGTGTTGGTTTTATAATGGCTTGGAGTGGCCGAACACACGAATGTAGTTTCCCACTGAGCTGAGAGTCTCAAAGGGGTAGCAAAAGTACTCCCGAAATATTGTGTCATCAAAATAACTTCCAAAATCTATTTCTGTCAAAACAACTCTCGCACGTTGCATAAGCCTGGCGCTGGCTTTTTTCATCATTAATCTCCCAGTCGCAAATGCAAACTTCGTATCACGTCCACTGCCAAGACCTTGGTTCGGTGCTGAGTGCAATCTTCGCAACGTCCAATCTTCTATATTCTATACCGCGATTCAGAAAAATTCTAATTTTGGCCCAATGGACAATTTGGCTGGGGGATTTCACAAATTAGTATCTGCCACGGTTCACAAAAAGCCTGGAGCAGAATGACCTGCATTTTTGTCAATGCGGCCAGAAACTCACAGAAATTTCGATTTCAGAGAGATTTTCATGAGAACCATATAAACGGAAGAAACTGTCGTAATCCGAGAGTCCCAGACAATCTAGGAGACTTGGCAGGTATGATATGGGTTACACTGTATTGTTGAAGCTCATGTTATGAGGTTACAGCACAGATGAAAAACGGATTGCACTGAATGATTATTAACTGAACAACCACAGATCTGCACAAAGACCAATTCCTAGCTAACTGTACGTATGAAAGATGCCCGTCATTCTCAACCACGCTGGCATTTACTGTAAAGATTTTTAGGTTCTTCCTATTGAGTGCTTTTTTTTTCGATTTCAGTTCGTTAGCCCCGAACACAGTGGAATCCCAATTAAGACGTCCCCCAGTCATGCAATGACCCACATTTTATGACAAACCTGCTTGAACCCAGTGAAACTCCGTAGAAATAATTCATCGAACACGTTGATTATACTAGAATTTACGCAGACCCTTAATTTTATAGAAACCCTCTGGTACAGTCCATGAAAAACACTATGAATCAAGCTTGCATTGAAAACTTGCAGGATCAAAGTTAAAATGAACTTCAGTGTTATACTACCACATTTTGAACAAAACTAATATGCCATTTAATTGATCAGAAAATTTGCCTTTCTTTAATAAAAAAGTTTGCCTTTTTATAATGAAAAAAAGTTCTCCAGGAAGTTTATTTTTATTGTAATCCAGTTTTCCTGCCTGTAAGATCCCTTCTACATATGCAAACCCCCACGTGGTCCAGGGCTGTAACCTGGAAGTCTACATGAAGTAACTCGAGTTGTCAGTAAGCTTGTCTTCAAGGTGCCAACATTTACCAGTTTTGCACCCCTTCCCCCTTCAAACTTTCTGGTCAACAAGTAGCCGAGTATCTCCCTTTGTTTGTACTACTCCCGGTCACAGTCCTCAAGCAAGAAAAAGGATGAGACTGGGCTACGTTCAGCAGGCTTCATAAGACAAGTGGCACATGACCAATAGCACTTCAAAAAAACTATTTTATGGAAACTCAACAAAATGTGCTCTGCTGCCATTTTGCAATGGCAATAACCCTGCCCCCTCTAAAAGGAGGTCGTTGCCAATGTGGTTTCAATTCTTATGCAAAGAAAATTTTAGAAGCCATTTGATCAGAGACGTGCTTTAGTACACCGTTTTTTAGGATAAAAAAATTTGCTAACACCACCAATAAAATGCTTGGAAATGCTCGGCACTCAATTTAATCTACCTCCTTCTGTGCAGCAGAGGTCTGCACTGTGGGCTCATTGAGGCAATCTGTACTAACTTTTGCACAAGACTGGGTGCCACCACGTATATTCTTAAGTGTTCACAGAGTTCAGACTACGTGGCACCTAGCTTACATGACTGCTTCACATGGTCCCAAACATATAATCGAGGTTCTACTGTATATGTAAGACGCATCAATAATAAACCTTCAAGTTTCAGCTGCACTTGCCTGTAGTCTTTTTCAATATTTTAGCTGAACCATAAAGCTAAGATTATGCTGTCAGCTACTACGCATGTACATGTGTCGCTCTGCATATCAGCTGTGCATCTTCGTACAAACACTTACCCTGCACAATCTGTACTTGGGCTCGAACTTCTTGGCGTAGTCCAGGGTGTCGTAGATCAAGGCAAAACCCGACGTCTTGCCACCGCCAAACTGTGTGCGGAAGCCAAAGCAGAACACAACATCGGCCGTTGTGTTGTACATGGTGCTGAGCTTCTCACGCACCTCCTTCTTGGAGACTGTACCCCTGTTCGGATGGATGATGTCCACCACCTGTCCAGACAAAACAAAGAGAACACTGGATTTCCAGGGGCCACAGTGGCTAGCCCTGCACACTGACCATTGTCTGTTGATACTAAAACAGCCACCAGATAAAAGCCTCGAGCTAGCCACACTGCACAATGCCAGCAAGTGTTAATTGTAAAATACCTGAGGGGAATTTCAGTTGAACACAATTAAGCATGTTTGCTTTGACTGAATGACTCACAGCTACACGATGAAATCTTTCTACATTAGACTTAAGCTTACACTTCACCATTCTCTCGCATTTGTTCACTGAAAGAACTTCAATTATTTCGCACAAAAAAATTTCACTCACTATTTCGAGAATGTAAACTGTGTTGGGGAGAAAGGGTCATGTGACGAAGAGGTTTAATTCTAGTGACTGCCCCTACGAGGGGCATAATCCAGATATTTCTTGATAGTTGACATTGGCACTGTGCACAAATTTCTGCTCATACCTGCAATGTGACAGCATGGTTAACAATTCCTTTGGTCAATGAAATGCAAAATTCAAAGAAAAATTTGTGTGTCACACATATTCTGGAGATAAACCTGACAACAGTAAAAGCTAGTTAATATGGATTTCAGACAACCGAAAAAAATATGTTCAAATTAGTTTAATGCCAAATAATCAGAAGTACCAGGAAAACAAATACCACATACATCAACAGTCCTTTTCTAGATGAATATGTAAATCCTGCACTTCTTTTTAATAGTAGCCACGTGAAAGCCACGATTTCCGTCATCCTGAGACTGTTCCCAACGCAACAAACACAGTACCAGGCTACAATGTTTATTCATTCACAACAAGCTTTGCACCCCTGTCTTATGTACTGCCCCCCCGCAACACACGAACACAATAGTTCTCTCACAGGTAAGGTGCCTGGCAAGTGGTTGTCTCTTCCTCACGATACGGCAAACGAGTTATATGCCACTACATTCACTATAGCTGAAAGCTTTTCATCTTCAACCGCTTCCGCCGTATTCACGAGTTTCGCGACGTTGTGCACCCATTGTATGAAGTCAAAATGTAACTGCACAGCGCCCGATCCACATATGGACAAAACAGTGGTCACTAACGTCGCATCGTTCCAGTTGTCTGCGAACACCTTATTCGCTCTTACCGCACATTTTCAGTGCTCCCAAAATCGGTGAATTAGGTCGGTGGAAGCTAAATGTGACTGAATTAATGTTTGATGCCTATAAATAATCCATATCGTGTGGTGGCCAGAACCAGGAAACAAGTCTAGTTTATCAGATTTCCATATTAATATTAGTCAAAATAACGAGCTTCTATTCTATAAGTATAACACCTAAATCAAATATCTTCTATACTGCACTATTTTCAAATGCAACAATGTTTTAATGTCAAAGCCTGGAAAAAGTTACGGCTACTATAAATTGAAATAGAACATATCTATTGAATATTGGACAGTGCGAGATGTCTGAGAAGTTGGCTCTTATTGCAAAAGGGTTTTAGCGAACTAGAAATTATCACTTGTCATCAATATTTCAACCAATGATTCTTTGTCACCACAGCTCTCATGTTGGGCAGCCACTGATCCACTTTTAAACTGCCTTTAACAACTCAATGACTGTACTAAAATGAAAGAACCTCAAACTGATGATTATCAACAATATCGAGCATGGTAACAAAAAGTCAGATGTCACCACCACTCACAGCATTCAAGGAACCCTTATACCGCTGTCCCACAACAGATCTAATGTCATTTACAACAAATTACATTAAGTGGACCTAATGTCATTTTACCTGTATGCTGTCACACGAAGAAAACAAATGTCATTTTAAAAGGATGACCATGACTTTAGCCCTCTTGAGCCGTGACTTTGGGAAAAATAAAAATGCATTAAAACTTGCATGTAACATGCGCCTATTCTCAAAAGTGAATTTTTGTCACTAAAAAAGTGCTCCTAGCATATAAACACAACCATTTTACACAACCTGACGCAGTTACACGACACAAACGAAGTCAAGCGAAGAGTCACTCAAAAACAAACATGGTGGACAATATTACAGGGCGGTGAAGTTGTAGCATGGGTGCATGACCGAATCCCCAGCCACAGAAATGACATGATGGCAGAAATTTCGTGCAGTAACCACCTTGATCACCACAACACGTGCAATCGAACTATCGACACCGGCGATACAGGCAACGACAACGGAGCATGAATGAAGCATGGCCAACGTCCAGCCACTATAGTTGAGGGTAGCTTTCTTCTTTAGAAATATGCAACCTTTCGCATGTGCTACTACAAGGTAATTTTGTAAAAAAAATAAGGTATTTACAAATTACAACAGATACATATACATAAGTCAACAGCTCTCTCCCTAAATGTCCCTGGCATCGACTATGCATTCGGCCCGAAATCGAATGCAAATGTGTTTGGATAACTCATTCGACTGAAAATGTCATTTTCATTAAATGGCATTGCTTCCCCCGTGTGACAGCAAACAAATGACACCATAAACGAATGACATTTGCTCTATCTGACATTAGATTTGTCGTGTGACAGGGGTATTGGTGTCATGCTGAAAAACGCCATTATGGCCAAGGCAGCCTAAAGGCTTCCAGTGCCCGACTTCTACGCACGGCTGGACATAAAAACGCTGAGTCATCATTTACACGGACACCATTTTTCTCGCGTACAGCCCACATATAATCTGCGCCCCAACCTTAAACCACACAATTTTTTTAGCACTAAAACAAACCTGCAGCTTTAGCATGTCAAAAGTAGAGTACACAATCATGCTCTTTACACAGAATACTAAAAAAAAAGTCACTGCATGAAAAGCACCAACGCCTTACAAGCTGCATGTGTAACCAGCAATGCTTTAAGTAGGAAGTGCCTAAGGGGAAAGCCAGTCTGCAGTCCGTAGGCTTGACTAACAACTATTCATAAATTGGTCATTGCAAGATAAAATCGAATATGTACTCTATCTGCACATCATGACAGATCAATTTAGCACCTAATGCATGCTGATCATCCTACACAAAAGCAACCTTAACCCCTCATTAGCACACCCACTCAAAGTGACACTAAACTTGCTCCCTTGAGTAAGATATAAAAACTCAAATCAATTTCTGTGGTGCAATCATTAGGACAAAACTATTAGCACAGAGCAACCTTGACCGACATGATCCCCAACTTGCAGACACTGTGCCCAGATTACCACTGCCCATAGGCACTTGTGCATCACGAGTGCTATTGCATGAAATAAATGTATCTTCAAGCACGTAGAAACAAGAATACACTGCACCAGGCTTATGAAACTAACACCCTGCTTGGATGCGTTTTTTTTTTAAGCAAGGTCACAAGCACTGCAGTTGACAACCAGTGTTGCCATCGCTGAACGTCAGACATCTGCTAAAAAGAAATGAGAAATCCGCCAGATTCCGCTAGATTCTAAAACATATCCGCTAAATTTCCCGCTAGGGCCTATTTTATTCAAAAAACACTGCAATTTCGTATGATAAATACCTTTATCATTCTCAAAAGCTCCCCAAAACTTCGAGAGCTGAAATAACATATTGCCGCGAATAGTCGTTCAAGGAGTCTAACTAGAACACTTGAGGCTTCAGTGCTGCGGTCGTCGTCATTGGTGAACCTCATCACAGATGAGGCTAAAAGTTATAAATGTTCACACTGATAAAAAAAAACTCACAGGTCAACGAAAAACACATCGAGGTCTTCGTCGCCGCTGTTGTCGTCCGACACCATCTCCACAGGACCGCTGGTACTTGTTGAGCGACCAGACAGGTGACTTGGTTGCACATACGTTGCAGATGTCCCGATTGCACTAACAACTGCCGCGGGAAGTTCGTAATCAAAACAACTTTTCTGGTGTCGCTTCAGCCCCGCTCTTACGACGAGGATGGCATTTGTTGTTTCAGGCTTCAGCTTGTTCCTCAGCTTGGATTTTACTATGTTGAGCTGACTAAATGTCCTTTCTACTTCGGCATTTGAATACGGCAGCACGAGCATCGACATGGCAAATCCGGCCAGCTCGGCGAACGGGTTTTCGCCACAGGCGTCCTTATAGGAGTGAACTTCACACCAGAACGACTGCGTGGACGATATTTGCTTCCAGTCCAGGAGGGTGATTTTGCCCCACTGGTTTTGAATTTTTTCGATCGTTTCAGGGGGCACTGCCATTGCTTCCAGCAGAGGAATCAATGGCTCCTTCACGACGCACAAAGCGTTTTCGACCGATAAGAGTGATGTTTTCTGGAGAACTGTGATGTTGTTGGGAAGTCGCTGTCTGATTTGATCTACTAGCGTGGTAATAAACCTTATGCAGCTTTCTCGCATCACAGCTTCATCTGCAACAGAGAACTCGTCGGTCTTCTGAGCTTTCATGTTGTCATCGTACGTCTCAAACAGGTAGCCCAGATATGGCTTGGGATTCAAGTGGTCCTCAAGTCTGCACGTCAAAACGTCAGTCTGCTCTGTCGGAATTACGACTTTTTCAACCAAGCTTGAAAGCAAAGTCATGAGGTCTTTCAGCAGCTTTGTTTGATCCGCATTTTTCGCCTCGAATGCCTTGTTAACCTTCTGAACATCTGTCAGAATCGGTCTCAAAAAAACCAAGTACCCCAGATTGATCTGGTTTTCGTACATACCATACAGCACCTCAGCCGCATAGCACTTTTCAGTGCGCCTTGCAATCTCGAAGTGCGCCTTCAATTCAGTCCACTGGTCTACGATCCTCGATACGGCTATTTCGAGGGATAGCCATCGCGTCCTGCACGCTTGCACAATCTTCAGTGGTTCATCGCCGTCATTCATCAGACCGTAGAGCTTCTTGTACGCCATTTGCCGGGCAGGGGATCTTGCGAACCAGTTGTACGTTTCGCTTATTAAGTATTCTAAGATTCTCGGCAATGCTTCCGCCGTAGCAGCCGACGTGGCTAGCTGCTAAGAGTGGCAGACGCAGCGTATCAGTACGAGGTGGGGAGCCTCAGCTTTCAACTTCCGATGAACGCCATTATTGATACCCGTCATAACGCTAGCGTTGTCTGTCCCTACGCCTCTCATCCTTTCCAGTTTAAGACAGTACTCCATCAGAGTGGATTTCACGGCCGCCACAATTCCATCTGCCGTGCACACTTCCAAGGTGCACAAGTTAAGGAATGTGGTCATGATCCTTGACTTGGTGACACTGTGATAGATGATAGAAATGGCAAGGAATTTTGTGACACTGATGTCGGTCGACTCATCTATGATCAAGCTGTAATAGCTGTCGCCAATGTCCTGTGCCAGATCCGCCTTGAAGTGTGGGCCAAGAACGTTCTTAATCACGGAAGCGCACTTGGAGCGGCGCATTTGATACGCTCTTGCAGCTTCGCTGTCAGGAAACGACTTCTTATAGAGTTGGCACAAGTGATCGGCAGTCATAATTGAAGAATGTTCGGCGATAAATAGAGCTGTTCTGCCCTCAGCGGCATTCCCTGGTTGGACTTGCCTTTTTGAAGTGAAGCCCAGTTGCTTCTGGATCGAAGAACTGCCAGCCAGTTCCCTATGCTTCTTGGTGTTCGCATGAGCTTTCAGGTCCGAATATCTGCTGCCTAGTTGACAGCCGCAGTGCTTGCACGCCGCAACTTGTTTTCCATCAGCAGACGCTTTGCACTCCAGCCATTTGCTGAGTAAGGGATCCTTTAACCACTCCGTCCTGAACTTCTGCGAATATACCACTTTCGGCATAACTCAAGAGGAAGGGGAGTCAGGTTACACGGAGAATAAACAGAACCGTTTTTCGACACAAAGCAGCCGGACGTCCTCGTTTGTTCTCTGCAACTTCGAACGCAAAAAAACAACTGGGTGGCTACTTCGCCAATCGCCTCGCTTCCCACCGGGACTACAGGCGCCCCCTGCCGCTTGCGGTGCAAACAGCGAGCCCGCTCCCTGCACGATAGCGGACTCACTGTTTGCACGGCAAGCGGCAGGGGGCGCGCAGAGTCCACAGATTGGTGCATCGCAGCTCGTCCGTTGTTTATTACTCAGAAAGCGATCGCCGCTTTGAAACCTCACGGATTTGTTTGTCTGAGATAGGCGGAGCAAGTGAACAGAAGCCTCTGAAGTTAAACAATTTCCGCATTTTTAGAGAACACGGGAATGGTTTCTTGCAGGGCGATTTTGAATTGGTCCACTGCGTGAGGTATCCGACAGAAATCCGCTATGTACAAAAATAGCCCGTCAGAAAATCCGCTAGCCGCTAGACTGATTTTTTTCCCGTCGAAATAAAATAAAATCCGCCAGATTTAGCGGGAAATCCGCTAAATTGGCACCACTGTTGACAACTTAGGCATATAAGTCGCCCAACCAGAGTTTTCCATGCACCAAGGGTTCAGCATACAACAACCTACTGATGTACAGAACTTATGATCACATGCAAAAAATCCACGAATCTATGGACAAGCTGCAAACCATTCCCTCTCAGCTTTAACATTTTAACCATAGAGAAAATTTTGAATTCATTTCTCATTGCAAAACAACACAAGATCAGCACAGAGGGAAACTGTATTTTGGACTCCCTGGATTCGTCATGCACGACACTTAAAGGGCTACTAAATCACCCAGAGGTCGAAATTCAGTAGTGGTGGGGAAGTTGTGCGCAGGTGTACAACCATGGAGCCATGAAAATTTTTCGAAATGGTGCTGTAATAGCAGAGTTGGACGCATTTGATTATTGACTGCAGCAATCGCTCATTTCACTCTTTCCTTGGCTACCCGCCATCGGTACACTCTCGAAAAGCCATTTTGCTCTCTCGCTGAGTGCCGCTCCCAATCTTGTGCAGCATACGTCATTGCCGACTCGCTGAAACAGTTTACTTCCGGTTGCTGCGACTTCATCCCTTTATCGACTCAGTCAATGGTGTGCTTGTTGGTGAACCGCCGCTGCCATACCAGCCCATGCTTATAAGAATCGTGCCGGTAGAGACCTTGTGTTACGGGCCGCAGTAGCAGATTCTCAAACATGCTCTCGCATGAGGGTAACATGGTGGATAATAACAAACAACATGAACAGCAGCTTGCGGACTAACCCAAAGTCAAAGGCTCTTGCACGACCAATCACAACGCATTTGTGCTGCGCGCCAGAGATAAGCTCATGAACAGCTGCTTACGGACTAATCGAAAGTCGAAGGCTCTTGCACGACCAATCACAGTGTATTTGTGCTGCGCGCCAGAGATAAGCTTTTCGACAGCATGCAGAGGTTAAGAGGAGGGATTATTCCTTGAAATTTGTAATGCATTGGTGGCTTGAAGCACTGCCTCGTGTAGAATCGATAGCAATGGCATCCTGCACACGATGCGCATGTTCACTTGAAATTTTAAAAAGTATCGGAAGCGGTTTAGGGGTACAGAGGCCTTTCTGAACAGAAAATGGAGCCACTTTGTCCTGGATTAAACTGCACCCTCATTCTTGGAAATGTAATGCCATGCCATGTAAAAGAAAGGACAAGTCCACTGATGTGCCACAAATTGAATACAAAATAAAGCTTAAATGAGCAAAAGTACCATACCATATAGCAAGCCCATGAGGCGGCAAACAGGCAAGGCCTTGGCGCACCCCCGTGGAAGGCCTAGGCGAAGCAATTCTATTGATGGTATTCAACTAGGTTAATTTCTCCCCATCTTCCTCCATTTAATATAAATACTACCTTGAATCCTGGCATTAACTAGTTTTTTGCATCCACTGAATATGCTCCTGGTAAAGACCTATCAAGCATACTAAAGCTGTTAATACCTTTGTCACATGGGCATGCTAATTTCAATTACGACAAACCTCAGTTAATTGTTTATATTTTTAATCTCAAAACTGAAAGTCGAGTGACTTGCTTCACGAGAAAATTTATCCGTAGTTTGGGTCATGAAGGAAGTCAAGTGTCACCCAGTTTTGTGATTAAAAATATAAACATTAACCGAGGTTCGTTATAACCGAGGTTAACAAAGCATGTGTCACAAGGGTGTAAGTCATGCTATGCCCTTCACATAAAGGCCAAATTTTAGTTTTTGCGCTGCCAGGACACGTTGGAAGATGCAAGCAATGACTCAGCCTTTGCTGATGATCGTGTCAGACGCACATGCAGTGTATGCAGTCGCAAAGGCTGGGACACTTGAAAACTTCCATTTCAACTCAACACAAGTCACAATAGTAAAAACAGTGCACCTGGCAGCAATGGCACGTCGGGTAAAATCACATGAATTAGAGTGCTCAGAGCATGCTAAATTAAATCACCCAACTCAAATTTTGATACGCCCAATTCTTGGGGCAAGAAAGCCTACCTGAAGTTTACAGTTTTTTCTAGGCTTGCACAAATGGATTTTTACAGTAAAAATGCTCACTAGAACTAAGTGCAAGCACGGGGGTGCAACCAAATGAATAATGGTTGGGGCATTGCCCTAAAACGAGTCTCCCCAAGATGTAGAGAGCTTTACTGGGCGCGAGGCCCACCACTGGAGGCGTGAGTGCTGCAATCGCTGCGACGTGCATGGTTGGATCGCGTGACCTCGCCTCGCTCTGGCGAAGGAAAGCTGGCGGATGGATGCGTTGTTTTTACCGTGACTTTGAGGTGTTTTTCATTTTTTAAAAGCGTTGTTTTGCTCTCGCTTCATATGTGCGGACTTCTACAGACTGCACAATCCGGAAAGTTGCAGTAAATGTTACCGGCAGCGTGCCACAATGCACTACATACGTGAGGGCACTGTCACAATCGCTGGCTAAGCCATTGTCACCTCTCTCTTCCTCTGTTGCGGTTGTTATGAACACCAACCATGAATGCTCACATAAAAGCAGAACGTTTCAGTTGCCACATGGGGGGCCTCGTTCACAACGAAATATAAATGTGCAAACAGTCCCATTATGTACATTTTAAAATAGGACGTATGTGTGTACATGTGGGGGAAGTTGCCGTCATTCTATTCAAGAATTTGCGCCGTTGTCTAAATTGTCAGTCAAGATATAGCCCGGAAGTCCAGTTTTTTTCCCTTTATTTTCGATAACTTTACCTTATTCTGGTCTATTTCATGGCCAGTTGCTTCTGTGTGTTCGGCCAGCCCGATCGACAAAACTTCCTTCTTACATTGTACATGTGCTCCAGTCTGACGAAGGTTACTTCCCTCGCCAAGGTAACCTAACAGCTGCCTGTGCCACTACTGCCCTCCTCCCCGAATGTCTGTTTCCATGTGTGTACCCAACTACACTGGTTTCCATCCGGCAGTAGTAGTGTACCCATGGGTGGCACACCAAGTCTGTGCCTCCACCCCAATTTTTTCCCATGGTGTACAGTACACAAAATAACGGTCTACCACATCGGCCTGCCCGGGCCCAATTCTAATCAAGGTGACGCCCCCTCTGAAAAAATTTCTGCCAATGTCCTTGCGGTCTGCGACTTCAGCTCACAGGGTTCCTCGCTTATAGATTACGTCTGTAGAACGGGTCCATAGCCACTGTCACTTCCTCTGAATGTTTTGATCTACAAGCGAAAACGTGGTCAGCTTCGAAAACTGATTCATCTGCTAAGAGCTGCTGCGAAATATCACACAGCCTATTAATGAAGCTGTGAAAAAAAAAAAAAAAGAAAGCCGGACACTGGCAATTTGACTAAAACATGAAATTACCGTTTAGATCACGCTACGCAATACCTCACAGCATGCTCTTTCAAGGGTGCAAAATGATAAGGCTGGCAGATCTCTTTTTTATCACAGTTTACCCCTCGGTAGAAACTCTGGAACATTTATTTATAATTAATTTTCACCCATGTGTGGATTTATAGCCACTGAATGTGAAACATGTGACCACAGTAGAAATTTAGTGCAATAAAGGATCGTGCTGCAGAGAAAAGTCAATATTGACTGAGGCACGTGTGTGTGTGATTCTCACGTTTGCCCACAATCATAACAGAAAGGTTGCGGCTGTAAAAATGCTGTGCTACTTCCCACAAAGCAGGGAATCAGCTTGCGCTATGCTTCATAGGGCTATGTGCACTAAACAAATATGTAAATTTGTCCATGCTTGTGATGTCAAACGCGGCCCGTATTCAGATGCAAATATACAATGAATGAAATAGAGTGGTTGCGTGCATTTCTTGCATCAAAGATACATTTTACGCGGAATGACGCGTTTACGTGGAATGACGAACCAGCGCGCTCAGCCCTCGTGGTTTTCATTTTGGTGACCATAGCAGACGGCGCCGCCACTCGGGCATTATGAAAAGCGCAACGCTTTTCCGGGCCATTATTTTGCACTTCGTAAAGTCAAGGAAGAAGCTCCAGCAGTATTTTACTGATTTTGTTGAGTGAAGTACCGCAAGAATAATAAAAAAAAGGAGACAGAAGCAGCTGCGGGCTGTACACGGGAGGGCGGCAGAGCAATCCAACCATGCACGTCGCAAGGATGCTTCCACATGGTGGCACCACGGTATGTCCTCGCGCCCAATAATCACAAACACCATACCGAAAAGCACCCTAGCGAGCCCACTAATAGTACCCTCTAATCAGGGGTGCAACAGCCGAAATAGAACTTGTATCAGTTTTTGGAGCATAAAAATGTCACATTTGGAGCATTCAAATTGGAGCAGGTTACAGAGGAAAAAAACATTCATTTTTTTTATCACGAAAGACCAAATCTGAAGCAGGTTGAGAAACAAGGCTTAAATTTAGGGGGAAAAATATATGTACAAGCCATTCAAAATTCCCTAAATCATGCAGCCTGAATATGAACGCTGCTATTTCAACAAAAGTAGTATTTTCTTTCATTACCCCACTCAGCAAACAATAATGAGGTCCACATTAGAATTCGCCACGCCTGTCAAATTGTTTAAGAGTCTGGGGATTCAAATGTCGATCTCCCTAGATGGTGACAATGAGATTCGTAAAACTGGAAAAAAAAACTAGCGCACAATTTTGTGTGGTTTTTTTTACGGCTGCCAAAATGTCATACAATACTCCAAATCATTTTGCCAGTAAATTTTGTAGACGTCAACAATCCTATTATTGCTTGCAATCATTTGGCGTATACATGCATCAGTAATTGAACAAACTGTGCTGTGTCTAGAGACTACTGCTTCCAAATCTTAAAACGCTTTTCCGCAGGCCACCCATGTACTACGGCGAATGTTTCTGCATAGGTTCTGCAACAAGACCCAGAAATTTTATAACCACAACCCAACCCCCCCACCCCCGCTTGTTTTTGTTTTTTTTTGAAGAGGTTAGGTTTAGGGCACAACTCGGCTCGCTTGCAAGGCGTGTTTGACCAGATACAGTAACACCGGCATGTGCCCGTTGGCCTGGCGACGGCACCAGATATCTATCGCAAGTAGCGTTGCTATGGCAACTAACGTGGTCATGGAATGAACTAATGCTGGAAGCGTACGAATTCAGCGTACGAAACCATTAGACACTACGCTTCCAGCTGTAGTTGCTAATGGTTTCTGACATGCCATGGCCACGTTCGCAGACTAGAAAATTCATATTTCCCGTGAAATGTTGCTCGCTACCGCAACACATTTTTGTCTTGAACTTGCTTCATCCCGCTGGTAGACATCCGCTGCAGTCAGTGAACCGCTGGGCACAAGGCGTTGTTACTCCATCCGGTCGATTGCATTCCACGAGCGTCTGTCTTGGCCTAATTAACAACTATTTTACACCACATTTAAGGGTTAGGGTCTGACCGCTTGGATTGATTGATGACACAAACTACAGGTGACCAAAGTGGCCTCCATTTCTCGCTCAAAATGAGAACTTGAGAAAATTTTCAGGCTGGTCGGGCATTTTGGCGCAGCATGGCACAATTTCGATAAATTTCACGGTTTTGACACAGCTCGGTGCACAAATGAGCAATTGTATCAGATTGACGCAATTGGCGCAGCTGTTGCACCTCTGTCTAATGGGTACTCTTCCCTTCCAGTGTTTATGCCAAGATTCACTCTGAAGCTCACTCTTACAAAAAGTTTCATCGAGCATATGGTAGAGAGTTTTAATCTGCAAAATAGTGCTATGTACACATCCTGCAAGGGCTTTGCATTATGTCGCATCGCTTGCCCTGATAGCGCTTTTAGTGCACGGTAATAGTCGCGCATGTAATGAGTGCGAAGCCTGTTGCGCCACCTGGTCAATAAAAATAGAAGTATGTGTTGTTTACAGCAAATTTGAGCCAATCCAATTATGATAGCCAAATTATGGCCAGACTTCAAACCCCATCAGGCTGTAGTACGGCCCCGTTGCTGTAGCTACTAAAAGCGAACAGTGGGCGCGTCTGGGAGTATGATAACCAAACATTCACGCTTTCTCCCCTATCGTTCGGTAGGTGTGGCAATCGCACCTCAATAATGGTGAAATGACGTACTCTGAGAGTCCTACTGCCTGGCGTACCTCAGTTGGAAGGACATACGCACTCCACAAACCAGATGGAGCAGCCTTGCATGCAGTGCCCTGTCCGACGTTCGTTCACCCATAGCACACAGAAGACGAAGCATGCCATGCATCCCCAATCTAAACCAGCCAGAGTATACAGTACATGTGCACATGTCATACATGCATATGTATCGCGGTTTGCGTGCATTTTGGTCTGCGCATGCTCACTACACAATATGTGGCACTATATGTATGGTGCGCCGGCACGTGCCGAAGGTACACAGTACTGAAATTCCCTAGAAAGCGGGAAATTTAGTGAACAATAATGACAAAGAGAGTAGTCTCCTCGCCATGAACTCAAGAATTGTGCGAACAATGAATACAGCACACATAAAAATCAATTTTAGCCTCCCAGATCAGTGCTTGTGCCCTATAACAGGCTTTTAAACCTGTACAGACAGTTGTTTTAGCCCTTGTGAACATTTAGCAGTCATGTTTCTTTTTTTTTTACGAAATAGGAAACTGCTCTCACTGCACAAGCTGCAGCAGTACAGCCTTCACGAATATACGCACTACATACTCTCATGGACAAATGAAGCACCCAAAAATAAAAGCTAGAAAAAATTGCAATAATTCGAGAGTGCATTTTCGTGTCTATAATTATGAGTTCACAAAATGCTGGCACTTGACTAACTATGCAAACAAATAATGACAATTTTACACTTAGAGACGAAAACAATATCCAAGAAATATGTCTTAGTTTCTACTTCAATCGTGCACGACTGTACGAAAATTGCACACGACGAAGGCTAACATAATCATGAATAGCTCACCAACTTTTAATGCATTGCACTGGGTGAGAGCCTTACAACCTTGCTGCGTAATAACAAGTAGCAATTACTTGCACATTGCTCTAGGAATACTGAACGAATTCGTGAAGCAAATTACCTGCAGGCAGTTTTTCTTTCTCCTCATCATGTTTTACGTTCCACGCACCAAAAAATACACTCGCGGCATGTATTAGTCGCCACTTTTATGAATTTAACACTTTTTACTTTTATTTTCGGTTTCAAAGCTCTAACACAAAACGTTCATGACAAGGCCGACTGCGATGATACACGGCACTCACACAGCCGCCAGAGTTGGCGTCAAGGTAACATGTTCTGGATTTAGAAGTAGCCATTTAAAACGTACATATGTAACTAAATATCTTGAAACGCGAATATCTCACTTGAGTGATACCTGCCAATTTGCTCGGGCTAGAAACGCGATTACATCTAGAAACGCGATCAGCTCGCTGAAGTGATACCAGCGTTAAGCAATTCTCGTCTCGGCAATGATACCTGCCATTTTACTCGGGCCACCTACGTGCCCACAGAAAATTACTAACGGCGGGCTCCAGTCGGTAGTCTCATGCTGACTTGAATAGATCAGATAAACACAACTTAGTGCTCGAGCAACCCCCCCCCCCCCCGAAAAAAATGCGCTGGACATTGAGAAAGTTCTCCGATAAACTAGATCTTGAACTAGAAACATGCACCGCGGCTCACGTCGTCAACCTGACATGCAGTGAACGACTTCAATGCAAGTCAAGAGGCGAAAGTTCACGCAGCCACTACGATCGCGCGCCGAGAACTCGGGAATTCACACGTGCTTTTCACCACGCTAACGGCTAAGCATTGAGGCCATGCGAGCAGTCAACGGCACCACTTCGCCGTTTCGAAAGGCTGTCAAGAAACGACTAATTTACAAGCAGAAGTCCGCTTACCATTTGTTTTCGGCATAGCAGCCGGTTTGTCATGTATTTACGGGTCCGCACTGTAACCGACGAGTCAGCCTGAAACAAAAAACGCCAACTGGCTTAGGCATCGTACGCCATGCGTTCGCTTATACTGACAATACAAACGCAAAAACGCGTTGTTACAATACCAGTTGAAGAAAATCAGTTCTTTGATCGAAAGCACCTCCATTAAATTCATTTTGTCGATCGCAAACACCACCTACACGTTAGCACGCACACATAAATCTTAACATTCACAGCAGCAGAAAGCCGGGTAACCATACACGAGAAGGAGTCGGAAATTTTACAACATCGGGAGTTCCGTACTGTAATACAACAATTAAGCAACCCATATGTTGATAGCATGCGTCAACACGATCGATTTGACGATTTCTGCCGAGTTCAACCCAAGATTAAAACTGATTTTATTTAACACAACACACTCACCATTTTAGACAGCACACGGGCAGCGCCTCAAAAGACCCCGATTAGTGAAGGCACTCGGAAGGAAGCCGGTTCTGGAGTCGACGCTAGGTGGCTGATTCCACCTCTGTAGTCTCGGGCATGACCTACTACACTCCTGACCTGCCCAGAGAGCACCTCTTCCAGCGCCCACGTTCTAGTTCATACCTTCTGCCGCTAGGGCCGTCACCTACGAGCGGCGTGGCGCTAGGCAGCACCTGTTCGCTGACGTCACCTTCACTCTTTGTAGTCAAATTTTAACCAACAAAGCACTCGTAGTGCGAATTTATGATCCACAATTTAGAAATATCCAGAAATAATAATACTAAAAGACATTCAGAATTTTTTTTGCAATAAAATGCACGCGACAACGCATAGGCTGTCCAAAATCATGTAAATCCACGGGTTTCCACGTTTGTCAACCAGTGTGCTATAAATTCTTAAGCGCACTGAACAGCTTACTTGACCAGCAATGTATGGGAAGAAATAGTCACATATATGCCGACAGTTCACCACAGAAAGCAGGCATTCTTATACCAGCGCCTACAAAACAACCGTAAAGAAGCAGACGAACAGGTTATAGGTAGCGCCACCTACGGCGAGCGATTGAACGAGAGCGGGGACACGCGCTCCCATAGGAACCCCGCTATCTGAACAGGTCAGGAGTGTAGTAGGTCATGGTCTCGGGCACCCTGGTTTGGAGGCTAGTGACGACCAGCGTTGCCAGAATTGATGACTTCTTGGCGAACTTTTTCTTTCTCGTCTTTCCCTGCAACCATAACTTACTGCCTGGAAAAATCTCTGCAACTTCGCCCAGAAAAGCTGAATTTCGAAGACTGTGCTTTAATGTTTTGCGAGCGCTACAAGCATTAGAGCTACAAGCACCAATTGCCAAAGCACTGGCCTCTGCCGCTGCGATGTTCTGTGTGGACCAGTGTGGTTCTCGTGAGGCTTTTGTGGCGAACTGCCGCGCCGCGCCGCTGCTGTACCGAACCTGTGAGCAGGGAAGGCAGGGAAGCTAGCAGCAAGAAACGATTGAGAGAAATGAGAGAGGAACGTTGAGCTAGGAAGGTTTTCAGCTACTCGTACATGAGGGATGTCGATACAAATGAAGAAAGCAAATCAGAAAATTGACCAGTAAATACTTAGAAAAGAGTAGGGGCCAAACCAAATAGTGACGGAAACGGAGACCGATATGTGGAGAATTGGTATGAATAAAAAGTCTGCACTAGTGATCTACTGAACTATCAAGCAGAAAATTGCCAAGGAAAAAATCTATGATAATACTCGGGGTAGTTCTCTACAGTTTCAGGCCAGGACAGGAGTATTGCAAACCAAGACTTATCGGGACAAATACGAAGGGGTAGACACGGTATGCAGTGCGTGGGGAGAGGAGGAGAAAACTGCCGAACACCTAATAAAGTTCTGTAAAGGGCTTCACCCTATAGTTCAGGATGATGGCGCAGAGTTTTTCAAAGCACTGGGGTTTAGGGAGGGGGAGAGAAAAATAGACTTTAAGTGGGTAGAAATAACTAAAAGGAGGTTATCTTATTGGTGGCTAAAATAAAATCACCAGTAAAAATAAACCCTTCACTGCAAAGTATCAGTCCTCAGCGTCACTACTTAAAAGGGAAAAAAAGCTAAATCTATTTTTTGGTTCACTAGGTATTAGGGCTTAATGACGCTAGCCGCCGCCTGATTCAAAGAATACGGCCATAATTATCCATCCACTTGTCCATGTCGGCTTCTTTTTTATCAAAAAGCGCGCGTAAAGCAGGGGTCGTCTGCAACCCGCGTTCGCTTTCAATGCAAGCCACTCAGAGGATATTTAAGCTCAATGCTTTGGCGTGTTGTATAGCATGCCCATGTTCACTTGCTATCTGTGTGCTGTGACAGTAAGATAATGCTGCAAGAACCATGTGCAACTGCGGAAGTGCGCTGTGAAAGTCCCTGCAAGCGCTGAAATATCACCATTATTGACATGTACAGTACGGTCCACTGTTAGAGAGAACGCGCGATCAGTGGCGCGCCTGGCGAGAACTAGTGGCGAGATTTGTAAACGTGGCGTACGTGAATAAAAGAGCAAAGGCTTCTCGGGTTTGGTCTGCTACTTTCCGAATTCCACCCCAGCGCTTGCAGAGCGCTTTCGTTCTTTCGCGTAGCAATTCAAGTCGCCGTCTGGTATGCTGGTAACCAGCAGGCACACAAAAGGTTCAGGTTGTTTCTTGATGTAGTATCTCACCAGTTCTCAAACGATGCGATTCACGCCCACAACGGTGGAATTTCGAAAAAGGGCAATATATACAACAAAAAGTCATGCGATTATATTTAGAAGCATGTAATAGACGCTTATTCATATAAATGTTGGAGTTTAACATTGTTAAACAGCAGTATGATTATGAGCGACGCAGATGCAGGCTCGTTACAGCTCATCACATTAGCACCATCACGGTCTTCAGTGGCTTGTTTACTACGGCAGCGACAGCACGCTGACTGGATTCGTTAGTGTAGAGCTCAACCATGAGAAGCATTTCATCCTCAGGTACTCCCGTTATGTGAAATCCAAGAGCTGACACGGTCGAAAATTCGTTCAGCGAAGAATTACACCCCCAGCTGTGGAATACCATGAAATCGATAACGAAGCACATCACTTGCGTAGCCTGTCACTGTCAATGCTCACCTAATTGTTAGTCGTAAGCTTTTTACAATGCTCGAATAAGTTGGCTGTCTTTGACAACAGACAAGGAAATTGGTTCTTGATGCAACGAGCATAGACTGCTCCTCCTTCTAACCACTAAAACATAGCACGGCGTAAGCGCGCGCCGAGCGCTAGGGCGGGGAAGTAGCATACGGTGCAGGGCGATTCTGTGCGCATGCTCCGCGTTTTCAAATCTCGCCATTAGCGCCCCGCGGAGCACCGGCCGTGCGCTCACGTGTTCCCCCGTAAAAGTGGATCGCACTGTACTGTACCTACGTACAGCGAATGTCTACAGCTTCAGTCACCGTCATTAAAACTTAGCCCACCGTCGTCCGTATTACATTGTTATCTATGCGTGATTTTATTGCAACCATATCATAGAACGTGCATACGGAAAACAAGGGCAGGGCAAAGCGCCATCTCATAAAAATGACCACTTCAGTTCGAAGTTGACGGAATATATATATAAGCTGCCGTTAATCACAATTATCAAAATGACGGATTCATCATTTAAATTGCTTCAGCTGGTACATGTGACGCTCGTCTTCAGGTATTTCATTCGCGGCGTTTACAGGCTGCACGGTCAATGGCGTACCAAGAAAACTTTTTAATTCGCTAGTGGGGGGCTAAGCTACCCGCACTTGTCAGCCGGCATATATATAGTCACGTTACTCACGACAACTTGATATAATCGGCTCGTTGAGTCGACTAGCCAAGCAGCGGCTCAGAGAGATCGTCTTTGTCCTCTTTCACTCTTCGATCTCAGCCAAGCAAACCAGGTGGCAATAGTCCCCCCCCCCCCCCCTTTGAAAGCATCGACTCGATGCTCGTAAATAAAAAAAAATGAAGGTATACACACGCAGATATAGAGAACCAAAAGAGGGAGAGTGCCAGTACTCGCAGCGCAAATGAGGAAGTTTCGTCAACGCTTGCGCCAAGCGCAAAAAGAAACGGCATAAAAACACAGGAGAACACAACAGCAGCAGGAACGCAAAGTCACGGCATGTCGTAGCACGTGAAACCACAAGGGCTACTGTGTGAAGTAGGGCTTCAGCCGAACGACATGCACGGTTTCGGGCCGAAGCTGTCGACGAGAAGACACTGCGCCGTCCGGAAATACCTCGTAGGTAACATCTGTGACTCGTATAAGAACCTTGTACGGTCCAAAATAACGGCTTAGGAGTTTTTCGGATAAGCCTGGTCGCCGGACAGGGATCCACACCCACACTTGGTCCCCAGGGTGGTAGGTGACATTTCGATGGCGGAGGTTGTAACGTCGTGCGTCTGCGTCTTGTTGGTGACTGGTGTTTATGCGCGCTAGCTGACGAGCTTCTTCGGCGTATTGAGTGTATTGCTCAGCGTCTTGAGCAAGTTCATTGCTTTGGTCGCACGGAAGCATAGCATCGAGCATGATTCGCACGTTGCGTCCGTAAACCAGTCGGAAAGGCGGAAATCGCGTTGTTTCTTGCATTGCCGTATTGTAAGCAAACGTGATGTATGGAAGAATCTCGTCCCAGGTTTTGTGTTGCACGTCCACGTACATTGACAGCATGTCCACCATGGTCTTGTTAAGCCTCTCTGTCAGTCCATTGGATTGCGGGTGATAAGCCGTTGTTTTTCGATGACTTGTGCAGCTCAGTTTAAAACTCTCCTCCATCATTCGTGCTGTAAACGAGTCCCTCTGTCCGTAATCACGCATGACGGGGCACCATGCCGTAGGACGATTTGGTGCACGAAGAACTGCGCGACTTCAGAGGCCGTGCCACGGGGTAACTTTTTTGTTTCAGCATAACGAGTAAGATATTCCGTCGCAACTATAATCCATTTGTTCCCAGAGGACGTCAAAGGGAAGGGCCCAAAAAGGTCCATTCCCACGAGGTCAAACGGTGTCCGTGGCGGTGCGATCGGCTGGAGTAGGCCCGTGGGTCTCACAGGCGGAGTCTTGCGGCGCCGGCACTCACGGCAGCCTTTCACATATCGATGTACACTAGTTGATAGTCGCGGCCAGTAGTACTGTTGGCGTACTCTGGCGAGAGTTCGCGAATAGCCCAAATGTCCTGACGTGGGCTCGTCGTGGCACGCAAAGAGGATCTCATCACGCATGTCGGTAGGAACAACGAGTAGGAAGGCTTTGTCGCTACCACGGGCAGTTTTCTTGTGAAGAATGCGTCTTCTTAGACAAAAAGAGGACAGTTCGCGAGCAATGTGTTGAGGGACCTGAGAGTTGCGGCCTTCCAGGGAATCAATGACTGGGCGTAAGTCGTCGTCTGCCCGCTGCTTTGACATAAATTCGGAGTCACTAACTGCTCCGAGAAAGGCATCTTCATCTTCGGAGCTCCTGACAGCGTTCCCCACAGGTGCTCGAGAAGGCGTCGGCGTCTTCGTGTTTGCGCCCTGACCTGTACACAATTGTAAGATCGAACTCCTGCAAACGCAAACTCCACCGTGCGAGACGGCCGGATGGATCTCTGAGATTTGCCAACCAGCAGAGCGAGTGGTGGTCAGTCACCACTTTGAAGGGACGACCGTAGAGGTAAGGCCGAAATTTGGTCGTCACCCACACGACTGCGAGGCATTCTTTTTCTGACGTAGAATAGTTCGTCTCGGCTCGAGAAAGAGTACGACTGGCGTAAGCTATCACATGCTCAACGCCGCCGTGTCGTTGTACAAGGACAGCGCCAAGTCCGACGTTGCTGGCATCTGTAAGAATTTCTGTAGCGGCGTCTTCATCAAAATGGGCAAGAACAGGGGTTGTTTGCATTCTCTGTCGTAACTCTGTGAACGCTGTATCTTGTTCTGCGCCCCAAGTAAAGGGCACGTCATCTCGGGTGAGCCGCGTAAGAGGTTCAGCTATCTTCGAGAAGTTGGCGATAAATCGGCGATAATACTCGCACAAGCCGAGGAAACGGCGTACTACTCTTTTATCTAATGGAACAGGGAAGGCGGCGACAGCAGCAGTTTTGTCTGGATCAGGTCGCACTCCATCCGCACTAATGACATGTCCCAGAAATTTCAGCTCTTCATAGCCAAAATGGCATTTTTGA
The DNA here is from genome assembly GCF_043290135.1 of Rhipicephalus microplus. Taxonomy (NCBI): domain Eukaryota; kingdom Metazoa; phylum Arthropoda; class Arachnida; order Ixodida; family Ixodidae; genus Rhipicephalus; species Rhipicephalus microplus. The sequence goes on along the minus strand of NC_134710.1, from coordinate 393,250,183 downwards.
GGTTTCAGCGTGAGTTCAGCTGTGCGAATGGCTTCCAGAACTTTTCTCAGACGCTTCAGATGTTCTTCGAAGCTCTCGGAAAAGATGACCACATCATCGAGGTAGACAAGGCAGCTTTGCCACTTCAAGCCAGCGAGAACTGTGTCCATCATCCTCTGAAAAGTGGCTGGTGCAGAACAGAGGCCGAAGGGAAGAACTCGGAATTCGTAAAGTCCGTCTGGAGTCACAAACGCGGTTTTTTCTCGGTCTCGTTCATCCACTTCAATTTGCCAATAGCCACTCTTTAGATCGATGGACGAAAAATACTTCGTGCGTCGTAACCTGTCGAGGGAGTCGTTGAGCCGTGGAAGCGGGTAGACGTCCTTTTTTGTGACGCTATTAAGCTTCCTGTAGTCAATACAGAATCACAGCGTTCCGTCTTTTTTCTTTACTAGAACGACTGGCGAGGACCAAGCGCTGCTGGATGGTTGAATAATCCTGTCATCGAGCATCTCTTTTACTTGTGTCTGAATAACCTCGCGTTCTTCGGCAGAAACGCGATAAGGCTGCTGCCGGATAGGGCGGACGTCATCGTCGGTAATAATTCGATGCTTCGTGAGGTGTGTGTGACGGACTTTAGAAGAAGAGGCGAAGCAACATCGAAACTCCCTTAAAAGGTCATGAAGCGCCGCCTTTCTCCCGTCTGACAGCGTCGAATTAATGTCGATGCTGTCTAGAAATTCCTCATCCTCATGCGTTTCCTCAGACGCGAAGCACTCCGTGACGTCGGCAACAGGGTCTCCATAAGCTAGGGTGGTTCCGCGGAAAAGATGCCGGTGCTCGTAATTGAAGTTCGTAACTAGTATCGTTGACTGTCCGTCACGGACGCGCACAACACTTCGGGCGGCGCATACACCTTGGAGCAGCAGAAGTGATAGGTTGCTTTCGGCCACCACGTCGCCGTCTTGGAAGTCTTCACAAGTGACTTCGATGGGAACAGTTGCTCGAGGTGGCAGCGTCACACTGTCGTCAGCAACACGCAGCGCAGGTCTACGGCAGTTATCAGCGTATCGATCTGTTGCGCCTTGAGTCGAGAAGGTCACGATGCGCTCACGGAGATTTATGATGGCACCGTATTCCCGAAGGAAGTCCATGCCGATAATCAGCTGACGCGAACAGTCGCGAAGAACGAGGCAGCTGAGCACAAACGTTGACGCACGAATTTTCACTCTTGCGGTACAGCGACCCAGCGGTGTTACAACGTGTCCTCCAGCTGTTCGAATTCGCGTTCCATTCCACGGCGTGATCACTTTCCTGAGATCTTTCGCTAGCCTCCCGCTGATGATCGAATAGTCTGCACCAGTGTCTACCAATGCACTGACCTGAAGACCGTCAATCAGCACAGGTATGTCGAGTGACACGCGGTCACTAGGTTCAGATGTGGATGTCGGCGTTTCTTCGGTACTGTGATTCTCTGACGAAATGCCTTCGGCGTTGCGTGCAAGCGTCGATGGGAGGTCTTCCGCACTTTGAGTCCCAGCGACCTTGCCCCCGAAGGCCGCTGCCTTCAGTTTTCCCGACGAGGGCTCGGGGAGCGTTCCCGTGCCGTCACCCCGAAATGTGGCCCAGTGGCTGCGGGTCTCCTCGGAGATGGTGACCGCGATTGCCGTCGTGTAAAGGGTGCACGCTTTTGCGCGAGATCCTCTTCGATATCTCTTGGCCTTTGACCAATTCGGGGACGAGGGGAATTGACGGAAAATCCGCGCAGTCCAAGTTGCCGGTATGGGCATTCGCGGTAAATGTGACCAGCCTCACCGCAATGATAGCAGAAGGGTCGTCTGTCTGGCGTACGCCAGAGATCAGACTTGCGCGTCGGTGCACGGCGACTATCGATGTCCAAATCAGCGTGCGCTGACTGAATCGCGACTGACGGCATCATTGTCTGGATCGGGACGTATGGCAATGTCTGGATCGGGACGTGCGGCACTGGCTGGGTCGGGACTACTTGACCAGAACGAGGCGTGGCAGATCGCAAGGCTTCCGCGTACGTACGACGGCGACTGTCAGTAGACACAGAAGCCGTTTCCGGATCAACCGACGTGGGCGGAAAACGATGGGCGTGCAGCACCTGCTGGACCTCGTCACGGATGACACTGGTGATAGAACCAACATCGATTTGCCTTGTTCCGTACGTTTTTTCAATTTCTTCCCGGACGACAGATCGGATGATCTTGCGAATCCATTCGGGGCTCTTGCTCCCAGGGGTGGCGAAAATCTCGGGAGTTGAGGCAGCATTCACTTGACGGTCAAACAGGGCAGACCGTTGGTGCAGTACTCGCTCCATTGTTGCCGCTTCCGTAAGGAACTCAGCAACACTTTTGGGGGGACTGCGCACCAAACCAGCAAAAGTTGTTCTTCACACCACGCATGAGGTGGCGCAACTTTTTTTCTTCTGCCATAGCAGGATCCGCTCGCTTGAAAAGCCGTGTCATGTCCTCGACGTACATCGAGACAGTCTCGTTGGGCATCTGGATGCGTGATTGCAGTGCACGCTCCGCCCGTTCGCGGCGGTCGGGACTCCTGTAGGTCTCCAGGAGGCGACGATGGAACTCGCGCCAAGATGTCAGAACATCATCCCTGTTCAAAAACCACGTCTTGGCACCGTATTTTAGGCAAGTGTACACGTTCCGGAGCTTCGCGGCATCATCCCAGTAATTTATCACTGCGACACGTTCGAACTCACTCAGCAAGTCGTCAACATCTTCATGCTGCTGTCCGTGAAAGGGGCTAGGCATGAGCGGGTTCTGGACGGTGCAGTATATCGGCGTGGAAGGTGTCGGAGCTTGAAAGGGATCTTGTGTCGGAGTCATAGTCGCTGCGTCAGTGGTTGGTGTCTCAGGCGGTAGGCCTCGTTGGTGGCGGCTTACTCTATGAACAGGAGTGTCCACGGGTGTAGGGCTTGTGTTCCGGTTGCTGGACGGGGTCTTGGGCATCGGGTGGGTCGTGAGATGTACCCAGCAACTCCACCAGTCTTGTCACGTTACTCACGACAACTTGATATAATGGGCTCGTTGAGTCGACTAGCCAAGCAGCGGCTCAGAGAGATCGTCTTTGTCCTCTTTCACTCTTCGATCTCAGCCAAGCAAACCATGTGGCAATATATATATATATATATATATATATATATATATATATATATATATATATATATATATATATATATATATATATATATATATATATATATATATATATATTCGAAGGTCACAGGGGGTTCGGTTCCTGCCTATGCCAAGTCATCTTTTCACCCACTTTTCTTTCTTCACATTTACATTACCATTCGGTTTGATCACTTCCCCTATACTTTCCTTGGGATTATTGTCTGTTAGAACTCATCAATATTCTTTAACTGACTTTTTTCTAGATAGATAGATAATGTGGGGTTTAGCCTCCCAAAACCACCATATGATTATGAGAGACGCCGTAGTGCAGGGCTCCGGAAATTTTGACCATCTGCGGCTCTATAACGTGCACCTAAATCCGAGCACACGAGCCTACAACATTTCCACCTCCACCGCAGAAATGCCGCCGCCGCAGTCGAGATTCGATCCCGCAACCTGCGGGTCAGCAGCCGAGTACCTTAGCCACTAGACCACCGCGGCGGGGCCCTGGACATCTGTTTCAGCCCTTTCATCTCCTCTTCCATATCTCAGCACTACTTCGAAGACACATCGTGATGACCTTGGTAATTGCCGCACTTGCTATTTTCTGCACGGCAGACTTCCATGTTGTGCGACTCCGAGCAAATACGCCTGCCACAAGCAGCTGGCTCTTGCTCGTTTAGACTACAAGCAACTGCTTTATAGAAGCGCTTCTACATTACCTAGCGTCAATCTTCCCTTTGAAATGTAAATGTTCCTTCATTCACTTTCACAGTCGTATTGAATGTTATTCCAATACCGACTTTCCATCTCCTTTATTCGTACATATTGTGCGAAAGGGAGTATGTAGACTCTATCGTCAGCCAGAATATGTTGGTATATATATATACCTGATAGAATTAGTCCTCGCCAAACATCACCTTTGGCGTCTAACTACAGTAAGGTGGAAAGTGGCTTAAAATTGACGTTTATTTTGAGTCCAGCACTAATTACAATATGAGGAGTACTGAACAAGTTTGCTTTTTTGATCCAGTTATTTAACTGTAGCCGGCAGGCAAATCAATCGCGATGCGTTTACAAGAGGGCAGAATTAAGAAAGGACCGACAATTTCTGGTGACAAAATGAACTGCTAAAGAAAGCCAGGTTTACTGAAAAAATTTTAGTCGTAGACAAATGACGTGCCAAAAAAAAAAAAAAAAACACAGGTGGTGGTGGCGCGCCGATCAGTTGGCGTCTGTGGCAGCGAAACATGTCGGTGAGGGCACGCCGACGTCTCGGTGCACACCTCTAACTTTTCCTTCCTCTGTGCGTCCAGACATGACAACGGCACATGTTCCATTTCTCAAACAGCATAGTACAGTCTCTTCGATTTCCGTTTTTCTGGCAGCCTGAGGACTCCTTTTGGACAGGAAACGACGTCAACAATGCGTCAGCGTGACGAGAGGCATAATTTTTGGGCAAACGTCGGGCAGCCCGAGGCTGCCCCCGCCACATCATTGATGTCACGCAAGAGCAAGCCGTGTTTGCTGTGTCGCCTGCTACATCATCGGCCTGTAAACACGGATGCTTCGGTGGACGAGAGCGTTGCAATGCTGCATGCTTACGACGCGATTGAAGAGGATGGTTGGAAGCATCGCAATATAAGCCTAGCTGTAGTTGGCCCTGGTAATAAGGCAGGAACGGCAGCGCGCGTACATTCACAGCGCGTGTGACTGGGTCACAGAACACCTACCAGTTTGACTGGGTAGCCGCCGGTCAAGTCCCAGTACGCTCGCTGTGAAGTTTCTTCTTCTTTACTTCATATTTTGCGTCACTTCTTGTAACCGCATGTAGCAACTGGAGCTACAATAAAAAATAAAGCCAAGCAATACAGCAGTGCAAGTGAAATTAAGAATAAAAATGTTTACCGTCCACACGTGCGATTCCAACCTGGGTCTTTTGAGCGGGAAGCAAGCATTCTACCACTCGACCAGACTGAAAATGCAAAAAAAAAAAAAAATGGGGCGAGGGGGGTACTTATCTCACGTCGTGTACAGTACATTATAAATTTCCGGGGAAGTTTTGACCTCCCGTTTAGCGTTCGTCAAATAGCGATTACCACGGCCGGAATCGAACATGCATCAGAACATCGTGCCACCGCGGTACGTATGTTGAATGTATGTTTATTGTTCCGACATATGTGCAGCATTCTTTTTTTTTTTGGTACTGTGTTTGAATATGTTTCACAAGGTTCATGGCGGCAACCTGCTGGCATATCATTTGAAAGAACGACGAACCCAGCCTTAAAGGACGCGCGCACACGAGAGGATTTAACACAGAAGCTTGGACGTCAGTATTTTCAATGAAGCGACATGGTTCGAAAGGAAAACCAAGACGCACATGCGCTACACGTCATGCAGCTAGTACAGATGAAAACACTGGACATCGTACAATCACATAATTAATAACCAACACGTGCCCATGTGCCGTAAAACCATTAAGATTTAATGCAGGGCATGATACATTCTAAATTACATTTCTATAAAAAATTATCAGCGTCTTTTTGTGATAACGCTAAAGGTACACGATCAGGACCATGTTTTTTTTATTTGCAGTTTATATACTTGAGTCAGTTCCCTATTGCATATCGTGGCATTTGATATATGCTCCATCAGTTCCCTCCCGCATTTATTTCATTGCTGGGTATTGTTAAACACCGAGCAACCGCACACTCTGCAGTCGAGCAGGCGAGTCTCCTCCCGCTGATGTGGTGGACATTTCAGGTTCTTTGAGCGTCCCGCTTGGCCTATGCACACTCTGTCGCAGTACAAGGAATGGCTAACATCTTGTCTTGTCTCCTAGGAGATCTTGGCTCATACCCACATGGGGGATTGGCCACACTGTACCTCATAATAGATCATTTTTTACAACGCTTGCTAAAAAAATAAACATAAAACGAAATTAGATAGGAACAATAATAATGTTCCTTTAACATCCTTGTCCTTCCTTTCTTCTTCCTCCTACAACAAGGAAATGGTATGCGATACGTAAGACTTCTAACAAAATAATGAGCTTTTAAAAGTACACTTCTTTCCACACATGTACCAGTAATTCGGTTAATCTATTACATGGCCAGTAGTACCTGCTCCTTGATTTGCGGTTTTTGATAATCTCGCAAAATTGCTAAAGCAACATGGCGCCGATGATTCGGCAACTTTTTTCACGCCATGAGAAATCGTGTACTACCGCTTGCCTACTGTACCCACTTTCACGCGTACTTGAAGTTCAATCTGTTTCTTTTTTTAGCTTCCTTTTCGTTTCAACTCAATCCTGCGGCCTTACAACGAGTGTCTGAAACCCTGCAGCTTTTCAACGAAGGCTCTCCAAGCGCTACCTAATTCCCTCTGCGATTGTAGGTATGCGTGACCCCCTAAAAATGCACCTTTTTTCTACTAAGAGTTCTTTCAAGCAAAAAAAAAAAGTGGGGGATTGCGGGGGATGGGGGCAGGGGTTAAAATACAGTACTTTACATCGCCAGTGTCAAAAAAGATTTTTCAGTTTTTTTTTTCTTAAAGTGGAGTAGCTATGGAATCGCCCACATGTACGTGTCCACGGAACACGTTGCCGAGTCACCGAGAAAGCAATCACCCCTTCCCTCTTCCTCCTCTTAATACAAAGAACAGGTCGCCGGAGGGCTGTGAGCATGCTCATAACCGTCCAAATATGTGCTCTCTACACGGGAAGTGGGGCGCTATGAAGCCCGACGAGGCAAGGTGTTCGACGAAAACTACTGCAATGGTTCCCGACCACAACGCCCTGCTTGAGGAGAGCGGTGTCATGGCGGATGACAACCACTCCCGATAATTGAGCATGGCGAGTGGCGGTCCTTTTTTTTGGTTGCATGAGCGGCATATTGCAGTCGCCAGGAGCCTCCACCATCGTGCCGCCTCAGCAGCGCCTCTGCGGCAACTTGCTTGTTAGCGTCAGGAGAGCTCGCGCGAGCAGTTGAATGCGATGCCTTCGCCGAGCGCAGTACCGCTGGTCATAACAGCCGGTTTTTGACCTTGAAAACTTTTTTCGAGGTGCAAATATTACGAAGGGTGAACTTCTCTACGAAGCTGGCCATGCGCACGACGTTATATCCAGCAGGCAGGCTAGTTTTTTTTTTTTTTTTGGCGAAAAAAAAAACTTTGCTGCAAGAAAGCCAAGTTAGATTTTTGAAAAGTGTCATAAGTTGTAACGCCCTTGTTGTAGTTGGCTGTATGGGACCACAAGAAATGTCAAACCTGTTGAATTTTTTGCCACATTTCAGCTGTTGTGACTCCCATTCCAGTGTAATATGTTCCCCGCCACTTTGGCGACATCAAATGCGCTGCTAACGACCTGCTCGCAGTGGAGGCATGTGCAAGGGAGGAACATGACGAACCGATGAAAGCAAATGATAAGATTGAAATTTTCCAGCGGCAGATAACAAACACGTAGTTTCCTTCGTATTCTGTGGGAAAAATGGACAGTGACAACGTTGTGATAAAGAAGAAAAACTTCGTTGAAAGGTTTTTAGTTTTTCTCACTCCAAGCTTCGGCACGACACTTTGATAATGAGTATGCTAAAATTGTATTTTGTACAGCCTTTAAGGAGCCGCGCTGGACACATATAAGGCACGGGTCAAAATTTCACCAACTGATGTACCTTCTCTGGCTGAAGCAACTTTGAAGGATAAAAGAAGGTGGAAAGAAGAAAGAGTCCCGCGGATAACAGGGACCAAGGTGATGTAGGAACATTTTGTCACGAAACAAATAATTAACTTCTATATTTTCAGGCATACAGGATACTTGCCTGCACGAAGAGTCTTGAAGAGCGTGCTAAGCTCCTGATATCACCGAAAGAATTCAACGAGCCATCCGTGCAATATGAAATTAAAACAGAATCAACTGCAAGGGCATCTTTCGAAAAAGAAAACAACGTCACAGTTTCGTTGCACGGCTTAACAGCAGTAATAGTCCAGTGGAAATTTGGGAAACAATAGAACTTCGTTCCCGGTGAGGTGCCATAGGTACTGTGGCACCCAGCAATGTAGCAGTTGTTCTTACTTCGACTAGAAGCCATGCCGACGTTAAGAGGACGTTCATTATGCAGCTCCCAGCGAGAGAACCGCACCTTAACCTGCCTCACACTCAAAGCGCGAACAGGCGGGACTGCTCACCTCTCTCCCGACAACGACGACCCCCGCTGCCGCCAGAGGCGCTCGCGGTGGCACGGAGTTTTGAGGCGAGGGAAGCGCAGAGCAAAATAAGGTTCGAAGAAAGGCTAAGAAATATGAAGGAGAGTAGATGGGCAGAGAAGGTGTTCCGTTATTTGTATAGGAAGAGCGTGGACACACAGTGGAGAAAAAGAACTAGAAGACTCACTAGTAAGTATACGGCTGGTATTGTAAGCCGTATGTCAACAAAGAGCGTTAAGGGAAAAGTCAGGGAGGCGGAGAGGATTTACTGGATGGCAGCTATGGAGAAAAAACCGGCTTTGAGTAATTACCGAAAGGGCAAAAATGAAATAAGTAGGGAGGCATTTTACGATAATTCAAGGGGAAGCGCTTTACTGTTTGAAGCGAGATCGGGTTGCCTTAGAACGCGTAGTTATAAAGCAAGATTCAGTAAAGAAGAAGAACAATGCACATGCTGCGGGAAAGATAAGGAAACGGCGGAGCATGTTCTGATTGAATGTGGAGATATCCACCCAGGTGTACGTTTGGGCACGAGCCTACAGGAAGCCTTGGGTTTTAGGGACAACAATGGAAAGCTGAACACACCCGCGATTGAAATAAGTAAGAGACGGTTAGAGTATTGGTGGCACAAAATTAGAGAGAAAGGACAAAAATAAATATTGGAAAAATAAAATATGGACAGTGTGCCGTAAATGGCAGAGAACTTAAGCTGAAAATTTACCTTTTTTTCCATTAAGATAGAATTTATCGAAGTAGAGGCATTAGGCCAACATAAAAAGAAAAAAAGGTTTTTTTTTTTTTTTGTCGAGCCTGGTGGCATACTTGTCACCACCCCGTTATAAAGGGGACGCTCATAGCATCCATCCATCCATCCATCCAGTTACTAGTGCAACCTATGCCCCAGCCGCCTTTTCACATTAAAAAAAAAAAGACACGTTGGCGTACTAGGTAAAATGTGGTGGCAATGCCTAGTCAAAAACGTCGACCTGCAGGCGGGCGTGGGCTCAGTGGAGACATTGTCGTCTGGTTTCGTGATATGTCCATCCCGTAGCGAAATGCTTGTCCTGTAATTATTCTAAATAAACGTGCGGTTTCCTTCTACTGAAGGAAACTTAGTATCTTCAAGCTGCCTCGACCCCATCTTTGCGAATTTTCTGTGCCAGAACGACCGGACACAACAATTCAACAGCCTCTAGAACCGCTGACATATCTCTACAGAGTTTAATGCCGTTTCGTAATATGTCATATAGAGGGTTTTTTTTTTACTTGGCAGTTTTATCAGTTATTCGATTACTCGCATCACGATAATATATGGTGAAACACTATACACAATTCAGATTGATATGTGGGGTTTAACGTCCCAAAACCACCATATGATTTTGAGAGACGCCGTAGTGGAGCACTCCGGAAATTTCGACCACCTGGGGTTCTTTAACGTGCACCCCAATCTGAGCACACGGGCCTACAACATTTCTGCTTCCATCAGAAATGCAGCTGCCGCAGTCGGGATTTAATCCCGCGACCTGCGGGTCAGCAGACAAGTACCTTAGCCACTAGACCACCGTGGCGGGGCGCACAATTCAGATTATCTTTCTCAATATCTAATACGGCATGCTGAAAGGAGGTTGATCGGTCTGTATAGTTTGTTGATGATTGGTGAAATAGATCACGTCATGCGTTGATGAATTCATTTTGTATATGCGCACGATGGGAAGTTATCGGGAGAAGAGGAAGGGTGTGAGGATGGTTGTTACGTCACTCGCATGACAATAAAAGTGATGATCTTTAGAGAACTATACTTTATAAAAACCAACCAAAAGCACGAAAACAGCGAAAGAACCAGACAAGACAAGTGCTGGGCTAATAACTAAATGCTCATTAAAGAACCCCCCCCTCCCCCACGTATGAACCATCAGTTATCATAAATGGGCTATCTGGGCCTAGTACGCTGCACATATTAATAATACAAAGCCAAGAATTAAGCATGTCAAGGTGTCGCAAACAGCACATTTCCACAAAGACAAAATATCAACGCCACGTGAGCCCGTTGACTGAAAATTGGGGGTTCGCATACATATGTCACGTTGCCTTTTTTACTAGTTTGATGGGCTTCACAACTTTCATACTAAATGTTACTTCTCAATTCCCTTTTTTATGACACCCTGATTTAAAATCATGGGCGCGCACATACACCATTTGCAGTGCAGACGTACGTGAGTTCCGAAATTTTCTTCTCATGTGGTCATGTCTAAAAAGGTCAGAAGAGCCGATCAGCTTCAATGACAGACTGCGTGAACACCTCATCATACTCCCTACAGGTACTGGTGGAAACTCACCTCTGCACTGCAATGTCTGTGCGTCCCTGATTTCAAATCAATAAGTGTCATTGGCAAAATAATGAAAATAAGCTTGAACGTAAATCATTTAAAGCCTTCAAAATAAAATAAAACAAAACATGGCAAAACGTCATGTGTAAATCACTCATGAGTTTTCCTTACAGATGAAGGATTCGCGTGGCTACATATTGATTTCACGGTAGCGTCGAAGCTCTAGTGTTTCATGAAAATGTGCTGTTTGTAACACCTTAACACCTGTCCACTGTTAGGTGTGCAACTGCGAAATGACTCAGATAGCCTATTTATGCAAGCGCTGCTGGGTTGTGTGTGAGTAGGCTTTCTGCAATTAACATTGTGTTTGAAGTCCAATGCTCGTTCAGTGTGGTTGTTCTCTTTTGCTGTCTTCGCATCTTTCGTTGGATTCCTCTTCCGAATATTCTGAAGCAACTCGCACAGCAAGTTGCGCTAGTGATGTACTGTTTCAAACACCGTTGAGAAAAATCGGCATCTAGATTTAGTCACTCGAATTTAGTTGATAGAAAACGGGTGAAGTAAGGCGCAGATTACTCGGTTTGATTGTCTGGCGAGTGCATGACAAAGCGAAGGATACACAAGACATTACGTACTTGTTGTTTTATCCGCATGCATTCATGTTGTGTGCAGTACTTCACACAAGTTTATGGTAATCCTGATTTCGCCCAATGGTCGACCTTGCTGAACCTGCCAACTGGATCGTTTGTTTGATAGAGCATACTTTATCTGTTGTGTTGATCGTCTCTTTCTCTCTTCATTAAAGGCTGTGTGCCAATTCTTTAGCAGACTTTTTTCTAAATACGCATGCCACAAACAGCTGGCTCTTGCTTGTTTATAAGCAATTATAAGCAGCTGCTTTCAAACGCATTCAGTTCAGTTCATTACCTTAAAGGACCCCCTTTCTTGAAGGGGCATTACATAAGGGGCCTTCTACATGAACTAGCGCCGATCTTACCCTTTGAACTATAAATTTTCCTTCACTCGCTTTCACAGTCGTATTGTTATTCCAATACCAACCTTCCATACCTTTTATTACTACATATGGTGTGAAAGGGAGTATGTAGACTCGATCGTCAGCCAGAATATGTTGGTATATGTCTTCGCCAAACACCGCCGTTGGCACTGGTACCAACCTGTATTCGCTTAATTACAGTGAACTTGAAAGTAGCTTCAAATTAACGTTTATTTTGAGTCAAATCCTACCTTTCTACGTTATTAGAGTACTGAACAAGTTTTAGAGTGATAGCTGATATGAGATCACAACTCGGGTCACACGCAGTTGTCCACCGCCGCCACCGGTGTCGGTAACCACATAGGGAAAAAAAAAAGACCTAGCAGCAACGACACAGTGGAGCTTGAACCCGGGTCCACGGGTGCCTGCCCAGTATTCTCCCACTGAGTCACACCGATGCTTGGGACTTCTTGGCAAACTTGCCTTAGACAGGCTTGATTGATGTCGGCAAAGCAATCGCGTTAATACGACTTATATAGCGTTTTAAAAAATCAAAACAACCACGGCCGCTGGCTGAAAGAGCGCATTGTGCGATCTTTCATCCAGCGGCCGTGAAAGAACAACCAGTCGTCACACAATGCGAATAGCGTAACGAGTGGGTCGTCCAATGCTCCAACCCATTACAAGATATTGTTCTTGTTCAGCTATTAACTGTGGCACATACCTACTTCAGGCATAATTCCTCATCATCGTCAGCCCCTGCATGAACAATTGGCACAAAATTCCTTTGCGTATGTTATCGGATACCACGTTTCTCAGAAAAAATGACAAAAAATAGCATAGCGGATGCCGGCCTACTACCCTGAAATTTTTATTTTAATGCCGTGGTGAGTATCAAGCAAGTGTGCTTGCAGCAGTTACCCAATGAGTGTTTATAAAAGGCTCTGAGAGAGAATAAAACATTTATTTGTGTCCGAGGAAGGAATGTCGGTGAGGGGGATCCTTAGTCCAGGATCCCATTGGCACGGGCCGCTGTCATCGCTCGTCTCACGAGGGCCTCTTGGGTCTTCTGATCCGAGTTGGACAGAGCTGCCTCCCACCTTACAGTGTTGTGATGTGCTCTGTGTTGTAAAGGTATATTGTGTGGGTATTCCCATGCCATGTGGTACCGCGCGGATGTTTTGGTGACGCAGAACCTGCGCTGTGGTGCGTATGTGTCATCATTCATCTTGGACAGTATGTATGGATTGGGGTAAGACAAGGTCTGCAGTCGACGCCACGCCTGCTCTGAAGGGCCTGAAGGCTCTGAAGGGCCGCTCTTCTAGCTTTCGCTGTTACTGTGTTGCGCCTTCCGCGCAGGCCTGCGTTTTTTCTGACCCAGGTATTTAACTGTAACCGGCAGGCAAATCGGTTGCGATGCGTTTACTAGAGGGCAGAATGAAGAAAGGACCAACAATTTACTGGTGACAAAATAAACTGCCAAAGAAAGCCAGGTTTACTAAAAAAAATTAAACGACGCGCCCAAAAAACACATTGGCGGCGGCGGCGCGCCGATCAGTTGGCGTGGGCGGCGCGCTGAAGTCCCAGCGCACACTTCTAGCCGCCGCATCGCAAACCCCCGCTACAGTGTACTAGAAGGGGGCAGTGGGCTCACTCTACGGCGGAGGTATGCAGAGGGGTGGCTCCAGAAATGTCGCACGTTTGTGGTTATCTGGTCGTACGAGCGGCGGCGCTGCCATCGCCATCAATAAAAGAATTTTGGGAGGGACGTTGCTGCTGAGCCGGTTGTGAGCCGGTCAAGTCCTGCAGAGCAACAGAGTTTGAGCCACGTTGTGTGGTTGTGGACATTGTTGCGCCGAGTTTTCGCCACCAGCTTTGAGCGTTACGCACCATGCAAGATGACAGTATGCTTTGCAGTGCATACTGTAACCATATGCCGCGACAACGGCAAAACCACTGTTAGGCGCTTGGGTGTAACAGGCAACGTGTTCGTGAAGAGTAAGCAGGACCTGTCATTGTTTGGCGTCCTGAAGGATGAAAACAGGCCGAAAAAATGCGAGAAGAACCAGCACAGAGCGGACAAGCTTCTGGAAGACACCAACGCAGTTTGCGAACTCCTCTTGCAACCGCGTCTGGGCATATTATCGATGAAAAAAAAGTGCGCATACCTCACCCATTATCCACGCCGAGGCTGTTTTCAACTTGTTCGGCTGACCAACTTTTGTGACCGAGGAGGCCTCCTTCATCCCTCAAGTCAGCTGTACAGCTTCATGAAAAAGCTCGAGGATATTTTCACAGAATGTTTTTGCCAGCGTAAGCTGCACTCTGACAGCATTATGGATATACTGGCGATTGTTCAGTGCAGACTCTCGATTGAAGTTGGTTGCAGTGTGCATGCAGCAACCCTCAAAGCGAAAGTAATTACTTTTTACGTTGTCACACGTCTTCATTCAATTTGAAAGGACTGAACACTGACAATTAGGCCGGGAAGCGGCAGAGGGCCAAGCAGCTGAAGATGAGCCATCACACATGAAGTGAATAAGTTGTGTAAATCATTGGCTAGATGGTGTACTTCAGTTCTTGCAAATAAGAGCTTCATGTCAGTAGCAGAAGCTTCGTGTGTATCTTTATTTAGTTTTTCACTATGTCGTTCTACATATGCCTATCTTACGTGTATCTGCATAATTATGATTATTAATAACCCCCAGAAAACTGTTGTGCCATGGTCTACAGCTGAAGCAGAACAAAAGTTATTTAAGCACTACAATTTCACTTTATAATAAAGGCGCACACCCAGCCAGCACGCCTGCATGATAAAGCTTTTCTAGGAAGTGAACGTGCACTGTTTTCTAATTATGTCGTGATAGGGCGGGCATAATCTTGTTGCGAATTCTTTTTAGGTTTGGTCTACACAGCATGAACCGTACGTTTGGTCACTTTATTAAAACATAATTTGTGGGATACATCATCCTTTTCGACGAGGTGTTATATTCGAGGAAACTCGATGTGGACTGAACAAATATACTGCTTATCAGAAATACTCTACTAACTCGAGCACACATCCTCCAAAACCCACCCACACACACACAAAAAGCGTTAGCTGCGTCGCACTAGAAAGGAAAATGCACAGACTGCACCGGCTGCCATCGGACTAATTTTCGGGCAGCTGTATCGCAAAAGAAAAAAAAAACACTGTCAAGCGAGAGCACCAGAAGCTCCTAATATAATAAGAGGGCAGTCAAAGCATGCAAGTTTATTACAAATATCGAATAAATGCACGTTCCAACTTTTACGAGCGGCCATCGGTGAGCAGCTTCTGCAGGTGAAGCTTCCATTGAAGGTGCCTGTGACGCCATCTCTCTTATGTGACGCCAAAAGCGTCAGAGTAGCTGTTGAGTAAGCCCACTGCTCTCTTCTAGTGCACTGTATCCCCGCACTAACTCCTAGCGGAAAAGTAGATAAACACTTCGCGATTGACAAACAGACGCTCGCCACGGCAGTCTTGGAAGAGGTGTTCTGTGGCGGCGCCGGCGGAGTGGAAGCTGGTAGGTGTTGTCTGCCGGCAGCGAGTCAATTCAGGAGTACTGCTTTTTTTCGTGTTTTTAAAAAAGCTGTGCGATGCCCAGCTATAGTGTAAACTCGGTGCGAATCGCGTGCATAGCCGTATGTACCTCATGGCACTTTTCACTTATCTTCCCTTCACTGTTGATCAATAATGCATAGTATTTACATGTGGAGCTCTCAACTGACGCTCCGTTGGTTCTTACTCATTGTGTCCACTGAGAACACACGCGAACTTTCGTTTTTAGTGTTGTAAGCATCGTGCCACGTTTGTAGAAGTTGTGTCGTTCATACGGAAGGACAATGGACTTTTCTAGTTATCGGACTAAATGTGTATGAATTGAAATGTGTGCGCTCGCTGCGTGTTAGTTGTGTGCGCACTGGAATCGATCGTGCACTTTACGTGCACGATCGCGTATACAATACAGTGGTGCCGTCTTACCGTCGCCATTTGAGCCACAAAATCTATTTTAAATGTTTTAGATTGCCCGCGCGCGTGGCTGATTCCCGTCTGTGCGCAGCACATCGCCGGCTTGAAAGTTGGGTGACGTTGGATGGATGGATTAATGTGGCTGTACTGGCTGTACCCTTTCGATCGGGCAGTGGCTAACGCCACCTAGCAGCAATACTTAGTGAACCAACAACTAGATTTATCTTTTTTTCCTTTAAATAGTGAAGTATAGGACTGGTACTTTACAGTAATGTTTTAATTTTCACTCGCGCCTTGACTTTAGCCACCAATCAGTTAACGGATGGATAGATAGATAGATGAATGTGGCTGTACCCCTTAGATCGGGCGGCGGCTAACGTCACCTAGCCGTAATACTTAGTGAACTAATCATTAGATTTATCTTTCTTTTTCCTTTAAATAGTGAGGTTGAGGATTCGTACTTTGCAGTGAAGGATTTAATTTTCACTCGTGCCTTGACTTTAGCCACCAATCAGATAACCTCCTTCTAGTTAAGTCTACCCGCTTAAAGTCTATTTTGCCCTCCCTGTTTCTCAACCCCAGTGCTTTGAAAAACTCTGCGCCATCATCCTGAACTATGGTGAAGCCCTTTACGGAACATTATCAAGTGTTCGGCAGTTTCTTCTTCCTCTCCACACACACTGCATACTGTGTTTACCCCTTCGTATTTGGCCCGATATGTCTTGGTTCGCAATACTCCCGCCTTGGCCTCAAACAGTAGAGAACTACCCCGAGTATTATCACAGATCCTTTCCTTGGCGATTTCCTCCTTAAAAGTTCGATAGATCTCTAGTGCGGACTTCTTAATCATGCCGATTCTCCACATGTCAGTCTCCGTTTCCTTTACTTTCTTCTTAACCGATAGTTCTTTTTGGTTTGGCCACCTGCTGTTTTCTAAGTATTTACCAGTCAATTTCCTGGTTCGCTTCCTCCATTTTGTATCGACATTCTTCATGTACAAGTAGCTGAAAACCTTCCTAGCCCACCGCTCCTCTCCCATTTCCCTCAATCGCTTCTCGAATTTGATCTTGCTGCTAGCTTCCCTGCCCTCAAATGATGTCCAACCCATATCACCTTGTACTCCCTGACTTGGTGTATTCCCATGAGCTCCTAAAGCAAGCCCACCTATTCCACGTTGCTTAATTTCTAATCTTGCTTGAACTTCTGATCTCATGCACAAGACCGCATTGCCGAACGTCAGCCCAGGAAGCATGACCCCTTTCTATATTCCTATAAAAACATCATACCTATTGTAATTCCACAGTGCCCTATTTTTTATCACTGCTGCATTCCTGTTACCTTTAGTCATCACGTATATTTCGTGTTCCCTTAGGTACTTGGTCCCATTGCTTATCCATACGCCCAGATATTTGTATTTATCTGTTATCTCTAGTGTGACCTCCTGTATTCTAAGCTCACTACCTTCATTATTATTCAAAATCATGACTGCTGATTTTTCGTTACTGAATCTAAAATCTAACCTACCTCCCTCATTACCATAGATGTCTATCAATCTCTGCAAATATTCCTTGTTGTCGGCCATTAGCACTATATCATCTGAGTACATTAATGCTGGTAGTGCTTGATCAATGAGTTTTCCTTGTTTGACTAAAGAGAGGTTGAAGCCAAGTCCACTTCCCTCTAATTTGGCCTCTAATCCTTGTAGGTACATCATGAATAACAAAGGTGACTGTGGACACCCCTGCCTAAGTCCCCGTTTCACCTCTGTGGGCTTGGATACCTGTTTTTCCCACTTTTTAACTACCTTATTACTTTTATGGATTTTCTTTAAAATATTAGTGACTCCACCTTCCACAACCTAGTGTGTCTAGTATTCCCCACAAGTCCTCTTGAACCACGCTATCGTACGCTCTCTTGATATCCAAAAATGCTAGCCACAAGGGCCTGCGTTCCTTTTCCGCTATTTCGATGCACTGCATCAGTGAGAACAGATTGTCTTCAAACCTCCTGTGTTTCCGAAACCCAATCTGCAGTTCCCCCTGCTCCCCCTCATCCTCTATCCATGCCTGCA
Source organism: Rhipicephalus microplus (assembly GCF_043290135.1). NCBI lineage: Eukaryota > Metazoa > Arthropoda > Arachnida > Ixodida > Ixodidae > Rhipicephalus > Rhipicephalus microplus. The sequence goes on along the minus strand of NC_134710.1, from coordinate 393,232,458 downwards.
GTCTTTCCTTTATAATCTGCATCGCCAGCCTGTAGACCACTGATGTATAGGACGGTAGTTGCTTATATCAGCTTTGTCCCCCTTTTCTTTATAGATCATGCTATCCTGCTAAGTTTCCATCCATCAGGGACTTCACCATCGATTATTGTTCTGCTCACTGCCTCTCTCAAAGTCCGCTTAGGCTTCCGACCCAATGTCTATCAGCATAATTGGAATGCCATCTGGGCCTGTTGATGTACTACTTGGAACCCTCATCTCAGCCCTTTCCCACTATCGTGAAAATGGAGCCATTGTGCCACTTGATCCATCCCTGTCTATTGTGGTGCATAAGGCACTTTGTTGAAATTTGTCTGTCACCCTTGTTCTTATATATTCACTAGCTTCGTCCCCTTCAATCCTAGCACCTTGAGCTGTAGTTATAAACCTCTGCTCTAGGTTTGTTTCATTTCTTAGGGAGTTTAGATGGTTCCAAAATTTCGCAGCTGCCTTTCTGTCCTTTTTATGTACTTCTGCCAGCCACTGAGCACCCTTTTTTCTAATCCTTTAATTGATCAGGAAGGATGCTTTCTTTCTAGAGCTTAGAAAGATTTCCCATCTTCTTTCAACATCATCAGTCGGTTCACCGCGTTGCTTAGCATGTCTGTGTTCCCTAGAGGCTTCCAGACGTTTTGCTATGGCTCTCTTAACTTCCTCATCCCACCAACTCTTGGGCTTGTGTCTTCTTTTCCGGGTGACTTGTCACGTGCCTTAGCAAGCTCTAGTCCAAACAGTCTAATTAGATTTGTGTATGTCCACACTGTTTTATTACCCTCAGTGATTACTTTCTCAATTTGTTTAATAGTTATTTCTATTTGCTTTTCTGAATAAAATTTTTCCTGTAGTTGCTCATCTTGCCTCCTTCCCACTTTCACTGCTCTTCCAAAACTTAGCTTGATAAGTTTGTGATCACTACCCAGACTTTTGGAGCCACATTCATCTATGCGCATTCCGCTGAGCTTATCATACATATTATGTGACATCAGTGTGTAATCTATCGTTGACTGCAGCCTTCCTACATCCCATGTTATTTGCCCTTCACACTTCTCAGTACTGTTGCAAATGTCCAAATCATGCCTTTTGCACATAGCCATGATCGATTTGCCTGTTGAGTCAGTATACCCATCTATATATTCTATGTGTGTATTCATATCTCCTACTATAATTATCTCGCACTCTCCTCCTAATTCCTCAATGTTCTTTGATATACACTCCACCATTGCCTGGTTTTCCTCCCTGGCCTTTGCTTTTGTCCACAAGCACACCAAACCAAGGAGTGTCATCTGCCCAGCTACTTTCCCTCTTAACCATAAATGTTCCATGCATCCCTGCTTCAGTCTTTGCCAACCCATGCTTCTGTGTATAAATGCACCGATTCCACCCCCCTTTTTGGTGCCTTCTGTTCTATTGCAATATTCCCATACGTAGTCCGGATCGCAGGGTGGTTGCTCCATGTCCCGAAAATGTGTCTCCACAACCCCATATACCATCAGCTCCTCTTGCCTCAACTGCTCTTCTATCTCTTCCCATTTTAACCTATTCCTGCCACCCTGCATGTTAATATAGCCTACGTCTGACTTAGGTCGGCCCTTGTGCTTACGTCGATTTCTCCTCCCACGGACTTTGTGTGGCTTGAATATTTGTGTCCCTTTAGGTTCGTCTTTGGCGACACTGTTGGCCTCAGGGCTCTGGGTACCCCTAAAAAGCTATGGCTTGGCGACCCATTCTGTTACCGACCCTCCTGCCCATCGCACCACTGTAGTGAATGCCATCCTGTGCAAAGGGGCGAGCGCTGGGCTCGTCCACGTCTTGGTTAACTTCCATTACGCTGTATCCGAGTTGCCGGCTCAAACCCTTGATCACACAATTGACCTCCACTACCCTCCTTTCTATCCCACGAGACTGCCCCCAGACCTCTGGGACTGTGCATATGGTCACATGCACACTCCCAGAGGCTTCTTGGAGCTTACGCATCCCACCCTCTATATTTCTCTGAAGGTTCTGATTCTTGCCCTTTAACACATCATTGAGCCCAGCATGAATAATGACTAGATTTTCGCCCTCCATGCTGTTTTCTGCAACCCCCTGAGCTTTGGCCAGTGCATCCACCATGTTCTTGCCCGACTAGGCCTCCACCCTGACTCTCCCATCTTCCTTCACTGTCTTGAAGACGCCATCCCTAACCCTGGCCACGTTAGAGTCCCCCACCACTAGGACCCTTCTACGCTCCAATCGCTGGCTTCCTGTTTGTGATGGCGTCCCTGTTTGCTTCACCTGTTTCTCTCTCTGCTGTCTGTCCTGTGTTTCTGCCCTGCTTGAAGACTGCTGCGCCACCGAGCTGTATGTTCTCGGAGCCTCCGTGCTGTGGCCAGACACTGTGGCCCCCTGACCTCCCTTCTCGCCTGTTCCTTCCTGCCTGTCGCCTTTTCTGCTACCCACGCCTTCCATCACACCGCTCAGGGCCGGGACAAAGTGCCATTAGCTCCTTTACCCGCTGCTCTAGCTCGGTCCGGCCTTCCCGTTCTTTTCGAAGGTCGCCCTTCATTTGCTCTAATAGGCTGGCAGTAGCCTCCTCCCGCTCCCGTTCTGCCCTAAGCTCCCCCAGAAGCCCCTTGATGCTAACCTCCATGTGCTGCACGGCCGCCTTCAGTGCCTCGCACAGCCTGCACACGAAACTCGCCTTCTGCGCGTCGGCCAAACTCGTGAATGCTGTCTCATCTAAGTATCACCAGCACTTGCATTCTTCGCACTGCACCAGCTTACTCTCGCTCGTGGTTTTCCTAGCCTCCTTAGCCATCGCCCGCCCGACGATCGGACCGAGAGCCCGACAGGCCTACGTTCAACCCTAATCCCACTATCCAGCCGCCTCCGTTAACTCTCGTACCTCAACAACTGTTTGAAGCTGCTGCCTACACCGCACACATACGTGTTCAATTTCGCTAGTAGCTTCTCACTAGGTCCCCTTCGTGTTCGGCTCTAGCTCTTTAACAAATAACCGGGCGCCCCGACCTTCTTCAAAACAGCCGCCTAGCTCGTTCACGTGGTCAACGTCACTAAAACGTTGCCCGTGTCCCACGCCTACAGTACTCGCAACGCTAATTATTGATTAGGAGAGAAAAAAAATAATAACGGTGTTCACAAACACAAAGAAATGAAGAGAAACTTATCTCTGATTGCACGCTGCTTCTGCACCAACCGACCTTGCAGGATCTTGAATCCGCCGAATTCAACGCAAACGTGTGCTATCCCTACCTGGCGGTTTTCTCCCAAGGCATTATGCGCAAGCCGGCGCGTTCATCACACTTTTCTATTCTAGCCACTGTAGACGGCACGTAACGGCTCGCGGTACAATCGGATGTATCTTGCACTTTCGTTTCGCTGTAAATATTTCGAGCCTCTGCCGACCGACACACTCTTTCTCGTTCTGTTAATTTTGACTCGTCCAAATGCTTTCGCGAAGGGAATTCAAGTGACTTCCGGAGAACAAAGCGACCGTTGAAGCTTTCATCGGATGAACACCCGTTGCAAGCCCGGGCCGGTGAGTAGAAACCATTTCAGTTTTTTTAAGGACGGTTGCTTGCTGGGCTAGTTGGTTCATTTCAACATATGTAGTTTTTTTGTGTCTTTTTTTGCCAATGATTGCGTAGGCGTCACACGGTGGCAGCGTATTGCACTATTAAATTTGAAAAATTTTTAACGTCTCAATCTGTCACCGGAAAAACTACTAGTGGTGTGGCTTCACGTGGGAACGAGTCGCTGACTGAATAGTTAATTCTAAAATTCTATCGCCACGTAACACCAAACAGGACGTTGTGATGAAAGAAGGCAAATACATCACTGTCGCCTCGCATGTGTCTTTGTAGCTAGCCCATGTAGTACGAAAAACCTACGAGTTAATAGTTTATCGCAGTCGCATTTGAGAAACATCACTTAAGTATATGGTGTGGTTTTGCTATAGTGTGACAAAGAAAGCGTCACATAAATAAGAAATACTTCTTTTTCTGTCACAGCCTCCTGGCCCACCTGACATGGAAGCAGCTGTGTACAATGGGCAAGAAACTTGTTACATGACATGCCTTGCGAAGAAGCAGCCCTGAGTGATACACTTATTAGGTGCGATTACATATATGTATAAAATACTGCTGCTTACTAGTTAACTGAGTTTATTTGTTTACTTTGGAAAATTCAATGCATTGATTTCATGCATTGATATCTGGTGATGTTACTTGTTTTTCCAGACTGCCATGCAATGACCGGATGACTACCCCCGAATGTCCACTCTGCAAGCACATTGAAACATCTTAATGTCCACTACAACAAGTCATCTCGAACCTCACACATGCAATGTTGTATTTGTGAATATTTTGCCACGCATATCGTGGAAGGGCGCTTTATATTGGCCACAAGCATGGAATCTACACTTCAATAACGTTGAAACTGTAACACTATTAGTTAGATTGTGTGGCACTGCTGAGCTCAACAAAACAGGTTTGAGCCCAGCCACAGTGGCCATATTTCGATGGGAGTGAAATATTAGACGCTTGTGTGCTTAAGGGTTTGTTCAATTCGCCTGCACCACATGATTCATTTTACAAAGTGCTGCACCTCGCCATTCGTTTCAGTGGTGCAGCAATGGCATCTTCTAAACTGTGCCATTCATTTAAAAAAGCACAGGAGAGGTACAGCACTAAAACCAGTTCATGATTTTCCTGTACCTCCTACTCTGACGGCGCTGGTTTAGTGCAGCTGCATGCACAGCTTAACAAACGACATAGCATTAGACGTAGGTGCCGTACCCACCTCTATAAACGGGGTGTGTTTCGCCAAGATGTTTGCACCTCACTAAATTAAGCAAACAAAAACGAGGATTCCACCTTGTCATTCACTTGTGATGCTGCACTGCTGAACTGGTGCTGCACAAGTTCTGAACTTCTCGTGCACAGCTGTGAACCAGTTCTGATTGGTGCAGGTGAACTAAACTGACCCTTAAAAGATGGAAGCATGAAAATATGAAAAATCTGTGAACATGAAGTGTCAGAGCAAATGTTTTGACAAGCAGTCTTGTCTCCTGCGAGGCTACAATGTCATTTGTTTTAACCCATGGAAGCCAGAATCAATCTAAATTTACCCACTACTGTAAGACTCATGATCACTTCAAAGTTGGCATGTGAATCGTCAGAAATTATTAATTGCATTATAAAACGAACACCCCCACAGTGAGGGGCATTAACAGGCCTTCCGACATTTAGCTGTGCCTTGTGACAGTTTACGAGCTACACCCAGAACTGTTCTGTCTTAATTAACTGTGTTTAGCTCATACAAGTTTACAAAAAATGTGCCAAAGCTCATAAGGCTGCACTCAATTGCTTCAGCTTTGCACACATGTTCAAAGGGCCCCTAAAATAATAAATCATAAAGATGATGAGCACTTGCAGCCCAGCTTCATCAAAGACGTGAATGCTGTCGTGAAGCGCAAGATTGTGTTCATTGGATGTGGCACTGTTTTTTTTTCCTATAGCAGGGAAACGTCCCAGAGTTCTTTGAGCACATCTGCTTCTGTTTAAATTGTCATTGCTTTAGTGTCTACCACTAGAAAGTGAAATTTTGTGCACTACCGTCATGAAAAAAAAATCTTGGAAATTGCACAGGTAGTTGAAACATACATGATCTTGACTTATCCACAGCCACACTGTAAGATAGTACATATTTCTAGTCCTAACCTCTAAAAGCAGCTGGGAGAAAACAACTTAAGCTTTCAAGCACAAGTATACTGAAAAAGTAAATACAATAGCAAGTGTGTAATAAATGTGACCTTTATTGATCCAGTATTTGGACAGATTCACATCACGTACCACCAATTGATTTCAGGAGTGCTTGCTTGCAAGAGAGTGCTCAAGTTCTATCGATATGTCTATGCAAAAAAGAGATTGTGCTCACAGCTGAGCAGATAGATTGTGCTCACAGCTGTTGGTACTGTAAGAGCACCAACATAGATGTACAAAGAAGAAAATTGTAAAATTCATGCCTAAAGCTTATTTTCTTAGAATTGGGCCTTTTTGATCTGTAAGCACACACCTCATAACTATTCCTTAAGCATACATGTTCGCTGCATACTCAGCAGACCAGTCATTACCCGCGACAAGGAATTCTAGCTGTAGTAACTGTGTAACATAACTCTAACAATAAATGTAGCAAGCCCGAAATATTTTTAGGCCCATTACCTAAATACATATTATCTATGATATGGGCTCACGGCTGAGAATTAAAACTAGTGCCTACCCTGTCGACACGACATTGCACGATTGTGAAGTACTCAATGTAGCATTGCAGAGCGAGAAAGATTCAGAACTGCACGCATCCGCAACTGCTTATCTAACAAATTTAGCAAAACTACATTGCTATCACTTTTCGAGCTATCGGCAATGTGCAAGCTTCCTTCCGGATTCCGCATCATGCATTCACTTCACTTCAAGATCAACACTACACGGCAAGCGCCGCATCTGACGGCAGAATCGGACCCTTGTCCTGAAGCCACGCTATTAAACTCCAACGCCGCGACTTTCATTCAGCAATCTCGATGTTCAGTTATATGCATATGCTTGTTAGCTTTCGAAAGTCTTTACACATGGGTTGAAAGCTTTTGATATGTATGAGTGACTTGTTTTGTTCGGACCTGACTGTATACATTGGTTGTACCGGCTTAGACACTCGCAATAAACGATGCAAACTTTACTTGATTGACATTGTTTTTGCTAGTCGAGGCCAGCTAGGTCACCTGGCGATAATGACAGACGCGAAGCTCGATTTAGTTACGAAAGTTGAAAGTTAGCGCTCGTGTCTTTCGTGTCCTTCTTGTCTCTGTGTCGTCGTTTTATTTTCGCGCTATAACTATCGTCACTTGTGAAGCCGCGATGAAGCCGGAAATCGGCCATATTGAGTAGGCAAATTCTCCTCTCTTGTTTACATATGAATGCGAAGCAGAAGGCGCGACTCCCTCTCTGGCTCGGAAAGCACGTGGGCTGCGCAGCGCGTGTGTCGTGACGATCCGAAACTAATGGAACTGGGCTCATCACTCAGAGCCAGCGCGACACCTTCGGCGAAATCATTTCGTCCCAGTATTAACAGCGGGTAACAGCTCACCGACAACGAAGCAAGTACAAGAGAACGCGTGCTAGATGCACTGACAACGGTGAGTGTTTTCACGTCATTAATTCAGCAACTGTACAGACAACACGATCGGTCATGCGTCTTCTACGGTTGCCTTCCGCCACGCGGCCGATGCAGCGTCCGGCCACTGTGTCCGTGTTCCGCGTGAAACTCCCCGGTGTCAACGCATTCCGTGTTGACTTTGAGCACGGTGCTAGTGATAGTTGAACGTGGTTGCTGTTACGTTGAGATTACATGCAATGCTGGTGGAGAGTGTACCAAGCGGAACAGAAAAGGTGTTTTAATACGCACATGCAAGTTGTTACTGTACACACACAACACGAAACTACGTATGTGCACATGGTCCTCACGGCGTCTTGCTGGGCTCAACAGCGTTGTTTGTTGTCACAAGCAGGAGCATTGCCCAACCGTCACTGACCTGCAAGGCGTTCGTCGTCGTTCCGCTTCGTCATGGTACCGAACGCAATTTCGCTGAAAACTAATTGCTTCATCCGCGTCATCCGCCGCACGACACATGGGTACTACAAGCACTCGTTCTACGCACTGTTGAAAGCCCGTGATGGGCAAAAGGATTTGTAAACGTTGCTAAGAGTACAGTAACTCCCAGGAAAATACTGCGTAAACAATAACGTGGCGCAGAGCACGGAGACCTGGGGAGGCACACATGCCACCGCCAGCCGCGGCCGCTCACTGCTAGACCTAGCAGCTCCAATGCGCAACACGTAACGATAGCAACGCCGCCATTGTGCTCAGTGATTATGGCCGCCATGATGTCATTTCCTCCATAGAGTTTCCCACAATACCAGTGCCTTCTCTATAACTTATAGAGAAGGCACTGACAATACTTACTAGAGGGAAATCTGGCGCTAGTGTCTATGGGAGTTGCAACACACGGCGCTTCAGCGAGCATGGGAATGATGGGTAGTACACACATTTGTCTAATTTTCGTACTTCTGGCCTGCTTCTGGCTCCGTGTGTGTTTGCGTGGCTTGGAGCTATTTTTTCACGAAAACATAAATTAGCAAATGTTCACCGTTAGCGCTTCACAACCTTATTCTTTTAAGCTTACTATTTCAAATCAAGTACCTAAGTTCAAAAGGGTTTGTTCTTACTTTCAAAACTTAATCGTAACAAAGCCGCAAGTACGATTCGCCGCCCACAAGTACGAAGACTATTATAGGCAAATGTGTGTACTACTACCCATCATTCCCATGGTCTCTGAACGATCGCAGCGCGAGTGCCCTCTAGTCACGGAGGAAGGAAAGGTAAGGAGAGGCCACGGAGGAAGGAAAAGGTAAGGAGAGGCCCTGACGTCACTCGTTGTGAAGCCGCGATGAAGCCGGAAGTCGGCCATATTGAGTAGGCAAATTCTCCTCTCTTGTTTACATATGAATGCGAAGCAGAAGGCGCGACTCCCTCTCCGGCTCGGAAAGCACGTGGGCTGCGCAGCGCGTGTGTCGTGACGATCCGAAACTAATGGAACTGGGCTCATCACTCAGAGCCAGCGCGACACCTTCGGCGAAATCATTTCGTCCCAGTATTAACAGCGGGTAACAGCTCACCGACAACGAAGCAAGTACAAGAGAACGCGTGCTAGATGCACTGACAACGGTGAGTGTTTTCACGTCATTAATTCAGCAACTGTACAGACAACACGATCGGTCATGCGTCTTCTACGGTTGCCTTCCGCCACGCGGCCGATGCAGCGTCCGGCCACTGTGTCCGTGTTCCGCGTGAAACTCCCCGGTGTCAACGCATTCCGTGTTGACTTTGAGCACGCTGCTAGTGATAGTTGAACGTGGTTGCTGTTACGTTGAGATTACATGCAATGCTGGTGGAGAGTGTACCAAGCGGAACAGAAAAGGTGTTTTAATACGCACATGCAAGTTGTTACTGTACACACACAACACGAAACTACGTATGTGCACATGGTCCTCACGGCGTCTTGCTGGGCTCAACAGCGTTGTTTGTTGTCACAAGCAGGAGCATTGCCCAACCGTCACTGACCTGCAAGGCGTTCGTCGTCGTTCCGCTTCGTCATGGTACCGAACGCAATTTCGCTGAACACTAATTGCTTCATCCGCGTCATCCGCCACACGACACATGGGTACTACAAGCACTCGTTCTACGCACTGTTGAAAGCCCGTGATGGGCAAAAGGATTTGTAAACGTTGCTAAGAGTACAGTAACTCCCAGGAAAATACTGCGTAAACAATAACGTGGCGCAGAGCACGGAGACCTGGGGAGGCACACATGCCACCGCCAGCCGCGGCCGCTCACTGCTAGACCTAGCAGCTCCAATGCGCAACACGTAACGATAGCAACGCCGCCATTGTGCTTGGTGATTATGGCCGCCATGATGTCATTTCCTCCATAGAGTTTCCCACAATACCAGTGCCTTCTCTATAACTTATAGAGAAGGCAATGACAATACTTACTAGAGGGAACTCTGGCGCTAGTGTCTATGGGAGTTGCAACACACGGCGCTTCAGCGAGCATGGGAATGATGGGTAGTACACACATTTGTCTAATTTTCGTACTTCTGGCCTGCTTCTGGCTCCGTGTGTGTTTGCGTGGCTTGGAGCTATTTTTTCACGAAAACATAAATTAGCAAATGTTCACCGTTAGCGCTTCACAACCTTATTCTTTTAAGCTTACTATTTCAAGTCAAGTACCTAAGTTCAAAAGGGTTTGTTCTTACTTTCAAAACTTAATCGTAACAAAGCCGCAAGTACGATTCGCCGCCCACAAGTACGAAGACTATTATAGGCAAATGTGTGTACTACTACCCATCATTCCCATGGTCTCTGAACGATCGCAGCGCTAGAGTGCCCTCTAGTCACGGAGGAAGGAAAGGTAAGGAGAGGCCACGGAGGAAGGAAAAGGTAAGGAGAGGCCCTGACGTCACTCGTTTGGTCTCTTCGTTTTGGCTGCACCGGCTGAACCAGTTCAAAGGGTGCAGCACCTTCGTCCTCGTTTTGCCGGAGCAGCGCGCGCCCTCTGTCGCACCCTCTGCACTGGCTCCCTCGTTTTGTCTAGGTGTAAGCCTAGTTCCTGACGAGTTCTGTACCGGCGTGCACGCACTCCAAAGCAGGTGCAGAGTAGTGCAGCATGGCGGGCGTCCCCCCAAGGCCAGAGCAGACGACGTTGCAAATAGTTGTTCAGGGCGTTCAAAAGGAAGTTAAGGCACTTCACAATCCCGACGGGTCATTTATGACGGACGCCAACGGTTACGTCTATGAGGCATCAGGTAAGTCAGGCTGCATGCATTGCCAAAAAACGTGGTTAGCGGCCAGGAGTCGTAGTCGGTCAGCAAACAGCCTCGTAGCATTGCTTATGCTATGTCGGTATTTTTAATCTTGGTTTTCGCCCTTGCAGACGGCAAGCGCGTTACGTTGCGGTTCATGGCAGGGAATCGTGAAAATGACCCCCCTCCGGCACAACCGCCGACGCCTTCTCCTGCCTGCGACGGCGACGTTGACAGCGATGGGGCTTTAGCCGCATTTCCAGCAGCAGCCGCGTCGGCTGAAGATGTGGAAGAGCTTTGGAGCGCCCGAAAAACAAGGTTCTTCATCGCCAAATACTCGGAAATGAAGGACTTGGTGGGAAAAACCAGGGCACTTCGGTATGTCATCCTATGTCCAAAATTATTTGCAGCTTTTTATTATTCCGTTTCACTCTAGGCAAGCACCAACAAGATAAGGGCGCATGAAGTTCACAATGGCGATGGTTATTGTTGCCTACATTTTACTGCCAGCAATTTACATTTTACTGCCCCCCCCCACTGAAAAAAAATTTTGGCTATGCGCCTGACTGTGACATATACGTTTACATATACACACAAACAGTATGTATAGTCACGCACATATATACACAACGAAGGCATTCGTAATGTTTCATTAAGTCAAGTGATCTTCAAAAACAGCGACGGTGCTTTTGTGTTGGGCATTGCACAACCGCTGTCTTGCCGAAAAGGTGCAGCACCTCCAAGCTCAAGCCATGTTGCAAGTGTAGTGCTGCCTTGAGAATTTGCACTAGAGGGAATTGCATGTTGTTATTCTGAGGCACATCTCTAGCAAGTCTCGCCCTGCAGTCCTTGTGTCTTCACTGTCTGTCCGCATTTCTCTCGCACTGCCACTTTTCAAGATGGTGCAGCTCATTGTTAAAAGAGATATGCTTCTTGACACGTGCTACCCTATCTTTGAACCTAGACTGCGCCGTCGTGTCAGCAAACAAGGTTGCGCAGCTGCATGTTTTACAATGCAAAGACAGGTTAGAATATGGCTGTCTCCTTAGTGAAGCTTTATGATCCAAAAGAGTGATTTACACAATGTTCAACTTCTCCAACATAATGCTTCCCGCACAAAAAGAACGTTCGCAGTTATCAGAAGTGTGTGAATAGTGAATTTCGGAACCTAATCAAGTAAGAGTCAAATAGTAATGGCACCAAATAGAATACAAATAGTAATTGAATACTGTTTGAATAGTAAGTAGACCATTTTCAAAACAGCCTTAGAACAGAACATTTTATTTGAAACAAATAGTCACAAACTTTCGACAAAGGCCATTACAGTCAGTTTGAATCTACTCAAAATACCACAATTACGAAAACTAAGGTAATCTCGTATGCAGCAGGAACTAGAATATTCGTAACATTTTGTAATTGTAGGTTCAACTACGGCATTGACTAGCGTTATCAACGTGAGACTTTGTCACCTCACTTTAAATAAAATTGGGACACAAAAACAAAACAATTTACAACCAAACATTGCAGATACAACTAAATATGTAACGGAGCAGATCAACCCGTCATCACAACATGGCCTGCGCACTAAAAGCGGATAACAATGGGCGTTGAAATTTACATCTGCAAGAACAATTTACGCAAACGCAAAACTTGTATCTGTTGCTAGTCGTGAAGCTGCAAGCACTCGTAGTTCCCACCTTTGGTTATTACAAGACGAAGACAGGAGCTGATAAATGCGATACAGCTAAAGTGCAGTAAAAATTGAGCAAGAATGGAGCTTTCAGAAGCGCATTCATTCGACAATCAATATAGTGTAGGTAGTCTTGCAAAAGCTTGGGCTGCGTACAGGTCACATTAGGGATTGAAAGAATGACTTGTAGCTGTTTCGTTGTTTTGGGGTTCTCCCGCCAGTGCCGATTATTAAAAGAATATTTGTTACTTAGAATATGTGCAATTCGATTCGACTTAGGAACCGAATACAGTGCTGTTTGATTCATTATCCAAAATTTTCGAATAATCGAACATCCCTAGCAATTATCCCTGAAAGCTACACATATGAAGTACTAAGGAAAGGTTCATGTGCTACTGCAAGACTTGGGTCACGTTACGTCGCTTCCTTCTTTCCTACTAACTGTGCTTTGCTTTTTTGTTTAGCACAAGAAGGCTTCTGTGGAAGAAGTTGGCTGAGGCCATCAATACGGAGTTCTTGTGCAACGTGACTGCCACACAAGTGGAAAACAAATGGAAGTCGCTGGACAGAGCATATAAAAAGTCAAAAAAAGACAACAATTCTTCAGGTCACCACCGTGTGAACTGTGAATATGAAGAGTAAGTTACGATTGTGTCTTCATATCTTCAGTGATTCTCATAGTGTCTATTACAGAGAGCTGGCAGAAGTCTTGGAAAAAGAACATAGTGTAAATCCAAGGCTGCTCTTGGAGCCTGGAAAAACAATCCTGCCTAGTGCAAGTCCAGAGTAAGTAAAAATTACTTAATTTGTGCTGTAGCCTGGAAATGACATGGCACCTGTACAATTACTTTCAACAGCACCAGCATCACTGAAGCACCTCAAGATGCAGCAGTCCCAGTCGAGTGCAACACAGCATCCAAAGTTCGGAGCAGCACAACGCCAAAAAGGAAGCGCCAGAGTAGGTCCCAAGTCACGCCGCTCTTGGAGGCATTAGAAAAAATGCAAGCTTCGAGAGCTAAGCAAGAGGAGGCAGCAGTGAAACAACTGGAGGAAAGAAAAAAATGGGAAGAGGCAAAGGCAAAGCGGCATGATGAGCGCATGCAGCGATTCGATCGGTTGATCGACGTACTCTCAAATAAGGACGGGTTATAATATGGGCAATAAACTTTTATAACACTAGCAGTGTCTACTCCATCTAATTTGTTAAAAAAAAACATTGCTTCTAGACGCGGCACCCCACTTCGCAAAACATTTGCACACTGAATAAATCGCGAAGCAAAGATGAACTTCTAGCACTGTTCCTTTGCAATGAACTCTCGCAGAGACTGACTGTAGCCTGGCAGACTGCAATCAAAATCTCCTTCACTTTCATCATTGCCCACATCTTCTTCTTGGGGAAGCGTTGCAAGTTCCTCAAGGAAGTCCCTTTCATCGTTGCACATGTTGTGTAGCACACACGCAGCCATAACTATATAGCAGCACTGTTGCACACTTTTTGCATCAACAAGGTAGAGCCTCCTAAAACGCTGTTTAAGCAGGCCGAAGGTGTTCTCAATAAGCACTCGTTGTTGACTGTGTCGTTTATTGAAGCTCTTTTTCCACGTAGGAAAAGAACTTCCATTGTCCTTGAATGGGGTCATGAGCCATGGCATCAGTGGATATGCACTGTCACCCAGTATATAATTGTCTTCACATTCCTGAATTGCGCGTGCAAAGAAGGGGCTCTCCCTCAGGACACGGGCGTCGTGAACCGAACCTGGAAACCCAATAAACACGTTCAGCAACTTGTTCCTGTCGTCGCAGATTCCTTGCAGGATTATCGAAGGCCACTTTTTCCGGTTGAAGTAAGACTGCGTAGATTCGCTTGGAGTGAGTATCCCGATGTGTGATCCATCGATACAGCCGATGGTGTTTCTTGGGCCCTTGCCTTTACTTTTGGCGAGGAAGCCGTTCTTTATGCGGGTCACTTCCGCGCTACTAGGCCAGCAAATTATCTCATCGCTAATAGCGTGTAAGAAGTGAACGACCCGTGTCACACAAACATGAACAGACGACTCGGTAACATCGAATTTGTCGCCTATGGCGTACATAGATATTTGTGAGCCTAGGTACACAAGCGCTATGAGGCATGTTTTTTCGGCACTGATTTGTTGGCGGCCTTGCACTGCCCTTGGGTAGAAGGCTGAAGTCTTGAACTTGGCCCTGAAACTATCAAAAGTCTCCCTGGACAGCCTGAAGAGGCGCTTGAATTCATACTCATGGTACCTGCCGATAATGCTTTCGTACCCGGGTACACGGTTGGCATCGTCGCGCACCAACGCGCACGCGACCAAGATGCACGCATCGTCGTACTCATCGTCGCAGTCACTGCAAACGGCACCGCTGACGGAATCGTCGTCGCTGCTCGAGTCCAGCAATTCCATCGCAGTCACAAGAAGTGCCATCACGGCCGTGTATTGATCGGACAAGGCGGCGGAGGCGGCTATTTTAGGCTTACACTACAAGGTGTTCTCCGGCCTGCACTCACGTCAACTCACGCCTTCGTTTTGGCTGTAGCCGTCGCGCGCTAGTGTCGGCTAGTGCCGAGGCGTGGTTGAGGCTGCACCTGCACTTGCTCGACCGGCGCTGCACGCTCACTGCACCGCTTGGCACCGCTTTTTCTGCACCTGCACTTTTCTGAACTAGTGCAAGCCAAATCGAAGATTCCTGTTGTGAAGCCGCGATGAAGCCGGAAGTCGGCCATATTGAGTAGGCAAATTCTCCTCTCTTGTTTACATATGAATGCGAAGCAGAAGGCGCGACTCCCTCTCCGGCTCGGAAAGCACGTGGGCTGCGCAGCGCGTGTGTCGTGACGATCCGAAACTAATGGAGCGGGGCTCATTACTCTGAGCCAGCGGGACACCTTCAGCAAAATCATTTCGTCCCAGTATTAACAGCGGGTAACAGCTCACCGACAACGAAGCAAGTACAAGAGAACGCGTGCTAGATGCACTGACAACGGTGAGTGTTTTCACGTCATTAATTCAGCAACTGTACAGACAACACTATCGGTCATGCGTCTTCTACGGTTGCCTTCCGCCACGCGGCCGATGCAGCGTCCGGCCACTGTGTCCGTGTTCCGCGTGAAACTCCCCGGTGTCAACGCATTCCGTGTTGACTTTGAGCACGCTGCTAGTGATAGTTGAACGTGGTTGCTGTTACGTTGAGATTACATGCAATGCTGGTGGAGAGTGTACCAAGCGGAACAGAAAAGGTGTTTTAATACGCACATGCAAGTTGTTACTGTACACACACAACACGAAACTACGTATGTGCACATGGTCCTCACGGCGTCTTGCTGGGCTCAACAGCGTTGTTTGTTGTCACAAGCAGGAGCATTGCCCAACCGTCACTGACCTGCAAGGCGTTCGTCGTCGTTCCGCTTCGTCATGGTACCGAACGCAATTTCGCTGAACACTAATTGCTTCATCCGCGTCATCCGCCGCACGACACATGGGTACTACAAGCACTCGTTCTACGCACTGTTGAAAGCCCGTGATGGGCAAAAGGATTTGTAAACGTTGCTAAGAGTACAGTAACTCCCAGGAAAATACTGCGTAAACAATAACGTGGCGCAGAGCACGGAGACCTGGGGAGGCACACATGCCACCGCCAGCCGCGGCCGCTCACTGCTAGACCTAGCAGCTCCAATGCGCAACACGTAACGATAGCAACGCCGCCATTGTGCTTGGTGATTATGGCCGCCATGATGTCATTTCCTCCATAGAGTTTCCCACAATACCAGTGCCTTCTCTATAACTTATAGAGAAGGCAATGACAATACTTACTAGAGGGAACTATGGCGCTAGTGTCTATGGGAGTTGCAACACACGGCGCTTCAGCGAGCATGGGAATGATGGGTAGTACACACATTTGTCTAATTTTCGTACTTCTGGCCTGCTTCTGGCTCCGTGTGTGTTTGCATGGCTTGGAACTATTTTTTCACGAAAACATAAATTAGCAAATGTTCACCGTTAGCGCTTCACAACCTTATTCTTTTAAGCTTACTATTTCAAATCAAGTACCTAAGTTCAAAAGGGTTTGTTCTTACTTTCAAAACTTAATCGTAACAAAGCCGCAAGTACGATTCGCCGCCCACAAGTACGAAGACTATTATAGGCAAATGTGTGTACTACTACCCATCATTCCCATGGTCTCTGAACGATCGCAGCGCTAGAGTGCCCTCTAGTCACGGAGGAAGGAAAGGTAAGGAGAGGCCACGGAGGAAGGAAAAGGTAAGGAGAGGCCCTGACGTCACTCGTTGTGAAGCCGCGATGAAGCCGGAAGTCGGCCATATTGAGTAGGCAAATTCTCCTCTCTTGTTTACATATGAATGCGAAGCAGAAGGCGCGACTCCCTCTCCGGCTCGGAAAGCACGTGGGCTGCGCAGCGCGTGTGTCGTGACGATCCGAAACTAATGGAACTGGGCTCATCACTCAGAGCCAGCGCGACACCTTCGGCGAAATCATTTCGTCCCAGTATTAACAGCGGGTAACAGCTCACCGACAACGAAGCAAGTACAAGAGAACGCGTGCTAGATGCACTGACAACGGTGAGTGTTTTCACGTCATTAATTCAGCAACTGTACAGACAACACGATCGGTCATGCGTCTTCTACGGTTGCCTTCCGCCACGCGGCCGATGCAGCGTCCGGCCACTGTGTCCGTGTTCCGCGTGAAACTCCCCGGTGTCAACGCATTCCGTGTTGACTTTGAGCACGGTGCTAGTGATAGTTGAACGTGGTTGCTGTTACGTTGAGATTACATGCAATGCTGGTGGAGAGTGTACCAAGCGGAACAGAAAAGGTGTTTTAATACGCACATGCAAGTTGTTACTGTACACACACAACACGAAACTACGTATGTGCACATGGTCCTCACGGCGTCTTGCTGGGCTCAACAGCGTTGTTTGTTGTCACAAGCAGGAGCATTGCCCAACCGTCACTGACCTGCAAGGCGTTCGTCGTCGTTCCGCTTCGTCATGGTACCGAACGCAATTTCGCTGAACACTAATTGCTTCATCCGCGTCATCCGCCGCACGACACATGGGTACTACATGCACTCGTTCTACGCACTGTTGAAAGCCCGTGATGGGCAAAAGGATTTGTAAACGTTGCTAAGAGTACAGTAACTCCCAGGAAAATACTGCGTAAACAATAACGTGGCGCAGAGCACGGAGACCTGGGGAGGCACACATGCCACCGCCAGCCGCGGCCGCTCACTGCTAGACCTAGCAGCTCCAATGCGCAACACGTAACGATAGCAACGCCGCCAATGTGCTCGGTGATTATGGCCGCCATGATGTCATTTCCTCCATAGAGTTTCCCACAATACCACTGCCTTCTCTATAACTTATAGAGAAGGCACTGACAATACTTACTAGAGGGAACTCTGGCGCTAGTGTCTATGGGAATTGCAACACACGGCGCTTCAGCGAGCATGGGAATGATGGGTAGTACACACATTTGTCTAATTTTCGTACTTCTGGCCTGCTTCTGGCTCCGTGTGTGTTTGCGTGGCTTGGAGCTATTTTTTCACGAAAACATAAATTAGCAAATGTTCACCGTTAGCGCTTCACAACCTTATTCTTTTAAGCTTACTATTTCAAATCAAGTACCTAAGTTCAAAAGGGTTTGTTCTTACTTTCAAAACTTAATCGTAACAAAGCCGCAAGTACGATTCGCCGCCCACAAGTACGAAGACTATTATAGGCAAATGTGTGTACTACTACCCATCATTCCCATGGTCTCTGAACGATCGCAGCGCTAGAGTGCCCTCTAGTCACGGATGAAGGAAAGGTAAGGAGAGGCCACGGAGGAAGGAAAAGGTAAGGAGAGGCCCTGACGTCACTCGTTGTGAAGCCGCGATGAAGCCGGAAGTCGGCCATATTGAGTAGGCAAATTCTCCTCTCTTGTTTACATATGAATGCGAAGCAGAAGGCGCGACTCCCTCTCCGGCTCGGAAAGCACGTGGGCTGCGCAGCGCGTGTGTCGTGACGATCCGAAACTAATGGAACTGGGCTCATCACTCAGAGCCAGCGCGACACCTTCAGCGAAATCGCTTCGTCCGAGTAATAACAAAGAGTAACAGCTCACTGACAACGAAGCAACTACGAAAGAACGCGCGCTAGATGCACTGACAACGGCGAGTGCTTTCACGTCATTAATTCAGCAACTGTACAGACAACACGATCGGTCGTGCGCCTTCTACGGTTGCCTTCCGCCACGCGGCCGATGCAGCGTCCGGCCACTGTGTCCGTGTTCCGCGTGAAACTCCCCGGTGTCAACGCATTCCGTGTTGACTTTGAGCACGGTGCTAGTGACAGTTGAACGTGGTTGCTGTTACGTTGAGATTACATGCAATGCTGGTGGAGAGTGTACCAAGCGGAACAGAAAAGATGGTTTAATACGCACATGCAAGTTGTTACTGTACACACACAACACGAAACTACGTATGTGCACATGGTCCTCACGGCGTCTTGATGGGCTCAACCGCGTCGTCCGTTGTCACAAGCAGGAGCACTGCTCAACCGTCACTGACCTGCAAGGCGTTTGTCGTCATTCAGCTTCGTGATGGTGCCCAACGCAATTTCGCTGAACACTAACTGCTTCATCCGCCGCACGACACTTGGATATGCACTTGTTCTACGCACTGTTGAAACCCCGTGATGGACAAAGGGATTGGTAAACGTTGCTAAGAGTAATGTAACAGCCAGGAGAACACTGCGTAACCAATAACGCGGCGCAGAGCACAGATATTGTCCGCCACGGCTCAGCACGAGACCTGGGGAGGCACACATTCCGCCGCCAGCCGCGGCCGCTCACTGCTAGACCAGCTCCACTGCACAACACGTAACCATAACAACGCCGCCATTGTGCCTAGTGAATATGGCCGCCATGATGTCATTTGCGCCACATTTTTTACGCCCTGCGCCGGCTGGGCATGCCCTCTCCTTACCTTTCCTTCCTCCGTGCTTCTAGTTAATTTTGGGAAACTCTACGGAGGAAGGAAAAACGTCCTCCGTGGGAAACTCCATGATTTCCTCCACACTTTTCACACCGCGCGCCGGCTGAGCATGCCCTCTCCTACCTTTTCTTCCTTTGTGATCTGCAACAAGAATTGCGCTTGTTTATTGATGATGATAGTATACCAGCGCCTTGTCGCCTCGCGGTATTGCAGTTCAGCAGTACGCCTCCGCTACGTTTTGCATGTTGATACAACCATAGCCTCCTAGATTTCCTTTGCTTGCTGGATGAGCGCGAAAGGCCCGTTGTTTATGGCGGCGCTACCTACGTAGAAGTAAGGGTCTTTGTACTTGGCCTTTGAGATCGGCAATTTTAGCGTTTGCTACTAAACTCAAAGGCTATGCCTTGTATTAAAGGAGTTTCCTACTGAATGAGCGCAAAACAGCTGTTATCTATAATGGCGTCACTTACGTAGGGTAATTATAATTACGTTTACGCCTTTTTAAAACTTTTTACGTAATTTTTGTCGCATATAAGCTCCAAAAACGTAAAAGCTTATTTGAAGACACCTCTACTTAGGTAGCGCTACCACCATAGTTCCCACGACGGCCGCTTTCCAAGCGACCTCCGATAATCCGGCAGGCATAGATATTTAAATGACCAGTTAGCAGATTATCTAGCTCACCCAGACATAAGCAATATCATTGCGACTGATGCATCTGTGTTAAAAAAAAAAGGCTGGGG
Organism: Rhipicephalus microplus; assembly: GCF_043290135.1. Lineage (NCBI taxonomy): Eukaryota > Metazoa > Arthropoda > Arachnida > Ixodida > Ixodidae > Rhipicephalus > Rhipicephalus microplus. The sequence goes on along the minus strand of NC_134710.1, from coordinate 393,212,571 downwards.
TTGGCATCTTCTCTCCTTTGGACTGGTCCTTTTCGATTCGACTCCCAGATTATACCCCTGTATTCATTGCAGAATTACTGCCCATTGTTCTTGCCCTACGCAAATCGCCCTCAAGCGAATCATTAGCAGTTATCATTACAGATTCGTTATCAGTTTGTAATGCACTTTCTGTGGCAGTAAATGCAGAGCTGATGAATACGTTTCGGCATTTAGTACCGAAAAACGTAAAAAAAACTGCATTTGCTAAGAATACTCGGCCACTGCGGATTATATTTGAATGAAATGGCGGACTCTTTAGCAGCAGTATCCCTGGGTGGGCCCACCATCCCAGTTTTGCCAGATACGGCTTACGTGACAGCGCTAAGGTTCCGAAATGCTTGCCTGCAATGGGGAAAAGGAAATTTGGATAAATTCAAAGATTTCGAGCATTTGAGCTATTGCTGGAATAAACAGTGGTGTGTATCTCGCCAGTTAGAGGTCACTTATACCAGATTGCGCTGTGCAGTTCCACAACTAAATGATTACCTTAACAAAGCTCGACTCAAGGCGTCACCGTTATGCATTTGGTGCAACGAAATTGAAATAATTGAACATTTCTTTTTATTCTGCCATCGTTATTCTTATCAGAGAAAAATATCTTTAGTAGCCCCATTACAAAAGCTAGGAATACAAGTAAATCTACCAGTAATTTTATCACTTGGCAGAACTTCATTTGGTTACTGCCACAGGGATGTATGCTCCACTGTGTTTGATTACATCAACGCAACTAAAAGATTACCGTGCTAGTGAACCCCAACCTTTTCAGATCTTTGGTTTATAATTCGTAGTTATGTCTATCAAAAACAAGAGATAGTTTGACCGCTTGCTCAGCAAACATTTTTGTTTTCTTTTGGTAGTATTATTTTTAAACTACTTTTTCAGATTGGCTTTATGTTCATTTTAGTTTTATTTAAGTATCCTGCCGCCTGGTTCTTGGCCCACTCCCCTCTGTGGGTGAGCGCCATCCATAAGAGGTCATCATCATCATCAATAAAAATTTAGGAGGCTATGATACAACAGCCCAAAGGGACAGTTTCCGTTCTCTGTTCTGTGACCACATGCCCATCGACTACGTTGTTGAGTGCGCGCGCTTGCGTTTTTTGCTTATAATCGTTCAAGGAGGTGCGTCATAGTGGCAGAAAACACATGTAGTCAGCACAAGTCGCTCGTTAAAAACCGCTGATTCTTTCGTGGGCCTCAGTAACGTGCGTAACAGGTACTTCGCGATCGAGGCCTTGGAATATTTGGGAGTACTACAACTGGTCCGTGAGAAGCGCTTTTGCACAGCGCAGGTGCGAAACCTGGCGCTGATCATGTCCTGAAGCAAGATGAGCGATGGCGTAGGACCCAGCAAGAAGCGCTTTAAGCAATCCAAACTGGACTGGTTTGTTTTCGAAACGCTGGAAAAACATCCGTCGTCCAATGGTGCAGTTGCCCTAAATTACGGTGAACTGCAGAAAGGAAACGAACCATTTATTTCCTTTACAGAGGCACAAACAAATTCACGAAAACAGTCAAGTCCTGGGAAAACCATGCAGTCCTCAGATGTCCAAAGCAGTACAGAGGCTGCGAAGGATTCGCCGGATGTGGAAACCAAGTTCAATGCGCACGACTTGGAAGATGTCAACTCATCACAAGAACTGTTCCCCGAGTATGCCACTTGCATGTTTATGCCTTCTGACACCACGTAAGCCGTGTACAACGCTCACAAATGCTTTTCTTGTGTGTTTGCAGGTTTGATGCTGTTGATCCTCAAGAATCGAAGTTAGCTTCTTGTTCAGAAGAAACGGCTCTTAACGTAAGCTCTACTTTAATGTCTCATGCATCGTTGTGCAGAAGCTTTTCAAGTACATTACCAATAGTACTGCCTTTTATGGCTTCTCATTGCAGGCAAGTGATATGCCATGTGAGAGTGCCGAACACTGTGAAGAAGAACATTATTCTTCAGAAACCGACAGTCCGGACGTAAGATCAAGTCACCATTTTTACACTCCCTAGTTCTTTGATGTTCTCTCGTTTGTTTACTTAATTGTCCGTAGTACAAGGTTTGAAATTCCGTGGGCTTGATTTGCGAAACCTCTTATATACTTCTAGGACAGTACAACACCTGAGAGCTGTGAAGCTACGCCAAGCTCGCAGCACTCGTCAGGGTCTGAGGAAAGTATTCCTAGTGTAAGTGTAGGACCATTTGTTTAGAAGTTTTCTTATTTCGCCATTGTTCTTGCTATGGAGTTGCGAAGCCCAGCATGCAGCTACATTATAATTTTTTTTTGCAGTACAATGCCATCCCGGAAACCTTCAGGCGCATGCCACATTGTGAAACCCATTTCCCACCTATGAGCCGTAATCACACGATTCTCTGCAAGGTTGGCTTCAATTTTTTCTAAAGTCCGCATCATCGCTTATGGTTTATTTTTGCGTTTTTTTTTCCATGTGGCAGGTTGTGCGGAGTGAAAACGGTGATGTAAAGCCATGCCCCCTAATACCATACCCAGCTGTTCCTGTTGACAAGTGGGATGGTGTGCACGTCCGGATGCCATGTTCTCCTCAGAGCAAGTACCCTCTCGAACAAGGAGTAATTATGCTTTTGTTACACTTTTTATGCGGTTTCAGCTGAATATACTTGAGAGGGACACTAAAGAAAAACTTAGTTCAGATTGATAGCAAATTCCTTCAATGTTGTATTGTCAATTTTGAACGAAGAGGTTAACTACTAGAAGGCATAGTCGAGGCCAAACACTTTTTTTTTTGCTCCAAAAATCTTCGTGACAGTCTGTCAATGTATGCCATGCATTCTTAAATATTTTTACCATATTTGGCCCAATGTGGGGCAGTAAAAGCTCCCAATGCTTACCGAGTTCAATTTAGTACTTGGCTTCTCTGGAAGCCAATTACTAAACTGATCAAATAACGTGTCTGTATTTAACCATATTAACTAGGTTGAAACAGCCACCGTTATATAGTAATTCATCTCACAATGGTAGCTGGTGCGGAAATATATATGCAGTGGCACCCCTTGCATTTTGCCTTTGTGTATTTTTGTGGCTTGCTGAGCCTTCTGCCACAAATAAGCCTTGCTTTTATTTGTATTGTTCACATAACTTGCTAATGCCATTCAGCGTAGTTTTCAAGTTATGCCATTCAGCTTATTTTTCTTTTTGGTGTTCTTTTCAGTGAATATACCATGCTTGTAATCCTTGTAATGATTTCTATAATGTTCTGGTATGTGTGCGTGAGTGTGCTATTACTAGAGTACTATTGCACTAACAGCTTTCCGAATGGGGAAATGTGAAACAGCACACCCTTTGCAAAAGTCGCTGCTTGATCCTCAAAAGTCAAGGGTGACCTGTAAGAGCTGCTCTTTAAAGTGAAATTTTTACTTGCTGTTTATTGTGGCAAGTGGCATTAATATTTTTTTCCAGCTGTAGATTCACCAATAGGAGATCAGAAGTTGTAACTTCTGATTGGTAGCAAGTGCACTCTAGTAAGCAGACTTCATTGGGCGTATAATTTCTCGTGTGCATTATGTAATTTGAGGGAGTATTTGTAGCATCGAGACATGGTCAAATGTGCAAAAAAAAAAAAGCAAACACTTGCGGGAGGTAACTGACGAAGTAGTGGTCTCTTGGGGCCATTTAGCCCAGTGAAGCTCTGTATATCTCGTTGCGAACGTCACTCTTCGCTAACATTTTTTGCGTATTTACTCCATTACTTTGGTATTACATGGACTCAGTTTTGACACTGATCGTTTAGGCATGTAAGAACATATGTGGAAGTGCTTGCTTTGGTGCTTGGCCTCAATGCTATGCAGTGCATGCACATGTTAAAGTAGCTGAAGCAATACGTGAAACTCCTATTTCAATGCTAAAAGTATAATGAAACTCATACTTGTAGCAGACAGCTTAAATGAAAACCTCATTAATTTGAAGTTACAGGGACTGTGAGAAATTGGTGAATTAAGTGGGTTTTTGAATTAATAGAACATACAAAAGTGGGATGCAAGGAACTTGAAATTATTTAAAGTATAATCAGAGCTGGTCGTTTGCAGTGCTGGCTAGTTTGCAGCTCCTAGGTAATGTTTTTCAGCACTAAAAGGTCACATGCAGCAAACAAGGCAGAATTCTAAGGGTCGCTGCTGCAATCGCAAAAAAAAGAACAGAAAAAAAAAAACGCCGTGATAAACTGAAATGCGTGCTTGCTAAAAATAAAAAGTCTTAACTGCAATACAGTAACAATCGGGCAGCGTGTCGCTTGCTCCTCGCTGCATCAGCACGTCATGATGGGACTATTCATTCATTCTTTATGAGTAAAATGAAGAATTTAATAGTAGACAGTGCGACGAAATTTGTCATGTTTCGGCTGGAAAACGTGATTATTCAAGCTTTCATACAAAGTTTCCAAAGTAGGCGTGGCAGGCAAGAACTCCGCCAAGTGCGAAAATTGCTGGAGCAACCAGCACTCGGAGGTTCGCATATATTGTGAATCCCGCCAGACTGTCCTTTATTAATTTTTTTCTATTCCCAGAAAGAATGGGTAAATCATGACACGCTGACGTACCGAGAAGCATGTGACACGCTGCCTGCGCATCGCTGCTGTGTTGCAATGAAGCACGTCTTGTGTCCGCAGGCGCACATTTCACTTGATCATGAGATCACTCTTTAAAATTTATTTTTCGTGCTGGAAGTATTTAGGCTGATGTACTCCAGCTGCCACTCATTAGTATCTGTACAGTACATTGTCTAGTGGCTCTTAAGGGCTCTTGTTTTCATGGTGAAATGGGGATCGGGAATTGGTACACTGCACCCAAAGTTTTCGAATTAGCTGGACTAGTGCTTACCACCGCTTCAAATTATCTGTTCAAACTTACATTGTGAAATACGGGATCATTGAAATACTTCAAATTACGCTGGATTTTGAAATAACAGTGTTCAAATTAATGAGGTTTTACTGTATATCTCTAATTTTGTTAAATCATGGTTTTGATTTTCGAGCAGTGAAAGAAAGAACACCATAACTTCAAGGTCATTTCTGATGTTAACATTTTATTAGTAGCTACCTGTACAGAAATTATTGTAAGAAGGTTGTGCCTAATTGTGTGATTAGGAATGCCAACACCCACAGCACAGACGATTCTCAAGGCAAAGCATTAGTGAGACATTTGTCATCTGATTGTGGCTTTTCGCTCACACCATAGCCAGAAATCTCCGATGTAGGGATTAACCACACTAAGCTTTTGGAGCCATTTTAGATAGTTCTCTCATTTTAAAGACAGCTGTAGAGAAACTCTAATCCAATGAATTGCAGTTTTCATACATTCCAGCATTGACAAAGACAAAAAATTTTACTCTTCCTCATTCTCTGCTCCCAGTTCCTTGTCAAAGTAGTTCTTTGTAGCCTTTGTGTCACTACACTCTCCATGGTCTTGTGTTGTCCCTCCACTGAATACTTTGCTGATTGCAGCTATTTCCATGACATCTTTTGTCATTTAGCTGGTGGTCTTATGTATTCCGTCTTTTGTAGTCATTTTCGTCACCTTGAATGGTCCCAAAAGTTTTGCACTATGACCGCCATTGCCTTTTTGTGTCAAAACTATTGACACAAATATTGGGGATCTTGTTATTATGACACTCGTAAAATGCTTGTTCAAGTGACTCCCTGCGTTTTTTCTTGGCCTTCTGCAGTCTTTTTGGTCTCCTCAAGCTATTCAGGCGAACCCCGCTACAACGAAACTGACGGGGCGCTGAAAAAATTTCGTTGAAGCGAAATCCAAAAAAATATAGCTGATCTGAGCTAGCAAAACAAAGGAACGTTTATTCTCAAAATTCAAAAAAAAAAAAAAAATGTCCTCTGCTTCCTATTCTTTCTCAGCAGCGTCACGACGTCATTCTCACCCATGCATAGCGAGGCCATGGTGAAAAGTACGCTGAAACACGCCTAAAACCACCTTCCTGAGCGAACCAAACAGGTGCATTAACACGTTAACACCAACAGCTCCGACAACACCGATATGAAAACAGGGTATCGTGGAGCAGCGACTTTTGCATTATTCTATGCCAATATTATCATTCATCACTCGCGACTAGCTGGTTTTGTTGATAATGCGGACGAACAGCCGCTCTGATTAGTTACCACACTGGCCAAGCGCGAACGTGCCGTTGTCAGATAGGCAGGAAGCGTGGCGCCGAAGGCGCTTTGTCGAACATAATGATAGGCATTGGAAAAGGCACGCGCATGGAGTTTCTTAATATACACTAGAGGGAACTCTGGCTCTAATGTCTATGGGAGCTGCAACACACGGCGCTTCAGCGAGCATGGGAATGATGGGTAGTACACACATTTGTCTAATTTTCATACTACTGGCCTGCTTCTGGCTCTGTGTGTGTTCGTGTGGCTTGGAGCTGTTTTTTCACGAAAACATAAATTAGCAAATGTTCACCATTTGCGCTTCACAACCTTATTCTCTTGGGCTTACCATTTCGAATCAAGTCACTAAGTTCAAAAGGGTTTGTTCTTTCTTTCAAAACAAAACCCTAACCAGCAATAAACGAAGCCGCAAGTACGATTCGCCGCCCACAAGTACGAAGACTAGGCAAATGTGTGTACTACCCATCATTCCCATGGTCGCTGAACGATCGCAGCGCCAGAGTGCTCTCTAGTTAATTTTGGGAAACTCCATGGTTCCGCGGTTTCACCTAGCAGCTGTGTGAAGGAAACCATGAACTGAGCGTCAGCTTTGGATTCGTCTGCGGCTCGAAATAAGCCAGTGGCAAAAGCTGGGCAGTCTCATTGTCATTGATATCGAGCCATGGTGGCGCCCGTGCTTGTTGGAACAACGCCTTTATAGCGGCGGTGTCTGGTGATGCCAACGCGTATTTTAGACTTTGTTGACGCAATTTTAGGCTCTGAAAATGCATCGGAATGTTAAAGATTGGGTTTATTGCTTAGCAATAAGTACCTGAGCCTGAAATTGCGTCGTAAAGTTTTGTTGAAGCGGGAAGATTGAACAAAAAGTGTTCGTTGTGGCGACAATATTTATGTATTGACTCCTATAGACTGCTGACGGAGAATTGTGAATTTTTCATTTTAGCGGAGTTTAACTGTAGTTTTACCTTGATTGCATTGGATTGGAAGAGGGCTGTCAAGTGCTGACACTTTTATTTAGAGCATTCCAGTTCAGGTTAGCTTAAACAAGTCGGTCATCTTCATCTAAAGTTTTTTTTTTATGTGTGTTGTTATGGCTGGCTCGTAAAATCACTTTGCAATGAGTGCCTGTTCTTTTTTGAATGTGAGCTTCGAATGTAAGACATAAGAGGCATGATGAATATCACTCGCCACAGGTTGAATGTCTGTCGGCTCATGAAAATCTTTGTTTGGCATGTGTTTCATTTTTAAGCTCTCAACTATTTTTTTATCGTCAAATGATTCAGCTGCGACTGCTTGAGCATCTTAGGTCATAAGCTTTTCCAGCTGTAAAATGACTTGCAGCACCTTGGTACAGCACAGTATGTTTACCGAGAGCTGCTGCTTTCATTCCAAACCAGTGTGATCAAATCATGTCGGGTTGCCACACGCCGTGTTCACCTGGTCTTTGAAATGAGCGTCTGGTATTCCGATCTGTGGGTGGCCTTTCAGTCATTGACCACGGCAGATGGCACACCGGCATTTCCTGCATGCACAATTTGAATGTACTAAGTGTGCATTGTGGTTACTGCTGATTGAACACTTCATGCAAGAAGACATGTGCAGGTGGCCTTCTGCACTGGCAAACTTTAGATTTTTGCTCAAGTTGGAAGCCATAGTCTTTAAATATGCCTGAAATAGTCAGAAGCTTTGTTATATCGAGACTGTGTCGTAAAATTACCGTGTTAAATAGTGAAAAGAAGTTGTTTGTTTTCAATGATTAGAAATTGAAACAATTTGTTATATAGAGACTTTCATTAAATTTATATCAAGGATTGACTGTATTGTGCTGGTGTATACTCGGTTTCATGAGTTCCATGCAGCAGAGCCAAGGCTATACGATCTTCGAGCACAGATTTTTGCGAAGCGGGATGTAGTGCCTATGTTCAGAACCCGTTGCCCTTCCTCATGATCTTTACAAATAGTCTCATCTGAATACATTTACTTGAACTCTTCTCTGCATTTTGGAAATGCGATCTGCCTGGCAATTTTTCCCATTTTTCAAAGAAAACAATTTTTGTGGCGCTATGATACGGAATAAAGAGTTCTCGCTTGTTCGTGTTATAACATGCAAATGGTGGAAGAAAAAAACTGAACTGTGCCTCATATATATCAAGGTTTCATCTCTAAAGTACAAACTGTTAGTTAGACACTGCCTAAAATTTTACATTTAGTCGGCACATACTCCACATCCTCCCTGAAGAACCGGCATTAGGTATGAGAAACATGGCTTTACTGCAGGAAGTGCGGGAAGAAGTTTGCCCACCTCGAATCTATCAAGTGGCCACCGTGCACTCTGTGGCTTCTAAGCTCCGAGCTGATGCTTCCATTCTCTTTAGATTCATGTCCTTAACGTTCGACAGCACAGTATTCAAATCCATTCGGCACTATTTTTGAGAGCCACACCCAAGCAATTAATGCTGTAGCCATCGCGAGTGGCGTTGCCAATCTTGGAGGGCATACATTGCACGTTTGAAAGTTTTTTTAATCCTCAGTAGGTGGCACCATTTGTCCAGGTGCCAGCATGAGGAGACGTTACTTGGGTTGACGGTACATTTTTTTGAATACTGGCACCGCAATCAAGAAAAACAGCTGTATGACTTCGACCTGGGTGCATTGGAGAGTCATGCACAACTTCGGTCTGAGGAAGGAAATTCCGATGCTGCGCTGGCCAGCTCACTGCTTGCAGTGCTTGCAGATGACAGGGTGCGGAATGATGCATTTAGATGCACTCGCCCTCTTGATAGGTCGAGAAGGACTGCAGCTTCCACAGTGCTGCACAGAACTACTGAAGCAGAGTGTAGTTTGCCTTGTTGAGTTTCTGCCATTTTTATTTTTTTATTTTTATTTTTTATTTTGAATACCCTCAAGGCAATCGCATTGAAAAGAGGAGTGGTTGAGTATATTACAACAAGTCAGGAAACTGCAGTACAAACAGCAGAACAGAAGTAGCTATAACCTCTACAAAACAAGTTATACGGTTCAGAAAGGTTGCAATATTCCTGCTGCAACGAAAAAAATGTGGCCGTGGTTAGCATACATACATTGGACAAGTGAATTTCACAAATATTAATGCAACGTTATGCAGAATCAAATGGCCTAAAATTTAATATTAGACACAGCGGTACGAAACACATCTGGGTTGCAAATTGTAGCAATGTTAGAAGGAAGGTGGTTCCAGTCACTAGAGGTATGGGGAATGAATGAATGGAAAAAAGCCGTAGTGTTGCAAGAGGGAACGCCAACTTTATGAACATGATCTAAACGCGAGGATATGTATGAAGGTGGAGTAAGTAAAGCATGGCGAAGCATATTGTGTGAGAATACTTTAACGGAATAAGCACAACCGTGCAATTTTGCGACGTGGCGTCGGAGATGTTAGACCCAAGTTACTTTTCATTCCGGATACGCTGGTTGCTCGCTGATAGTTAGAAAAAATGAAACGTGTGGCGTTGTTTTGAATAATTTCGAGTTGATGACTAAGAATTTCAGTACATCCATATCGTTATGCATAGTCGAGTTGCAAACGTACAAGAGATTTGAAAAGGAGCACTTTTATCGAAGAAGGGGCGAAACTAAAATTTCGTCTTATGTGGCCAAGCATGCGGTTGGCTTTGTTGGTGATGCTTTCAATGTGAAGATTCCAAGATAGGTCAGTAGTGATATGAATGCCCAAGTATTTATATTGAGTAACCGCTTCAAGAATGTTACATCAAGGTAATACGAGTGTGCGTTAGTAGTGATGCAAGAAACTCTCATTGATTTGCATTTTGTAGTGTTGAGAACCATCTGCCATGTATTGCACCAATGGGATAACGCATTAATGTCAGATTGGAGTGCGTGTATGTCACTATCTTTAATAATTTCCTAAAAAATGACACAATCGTCAGTAAATAAATGTATTGAAGATGAGATACATTTTCGCAGATCATTGATATAGATAAGAAAAAGTAGCGGCCCAAGGACGGTGCCCTGGGGGACACCTGAGATAACCGGGTTAGAGATGAATTGGTGTCATTAGCTGTGACAAATTGCTGGCGATGTACTAAGAAACGCTCAATCGAATTTGATAATCTAGTATCGAGACCAATATTTCTTAGCTTGAATAGGAGTTTTGTGTGTGGAACTTTGTCGAATGCTTTAGCAAAATCGAAATATATGCTATCAGCAAATGAACGGTTGTCAAGAATAGAGTGAAGTTTGTGAGTAAACAAAATTAACTGGGTTTCACACGAAAAATACTTCCGGAATCCATGCTATGCAGGGTCAAAAAATGAATTGGATTCGAGAAAGTTGGCAACACGAGAGTAAATGATGTGTTCCAAAATTTTACATGGTATGCTAGTAATAGATATTGGCCTGTAATTAAAGGGGGACTCTCTGTCTCCAGATTTAAAGACTGGCACCGCTTTCCCTACTTGCCAATCAGCAGGGATTTTACTTTGTTCTAAGGATTGTTCAAAAAGGTTCGCTAAGATAATAAAACAGTTTTGTTTAGTACTTTTCAGGAATTTGTAATTAATACCATCTATACCGGAACTGGAAGAAATTTTAAGGGAGTCAATTATTTTAATTATTCCGTTAGGGTCAATCTGCAGAGGGTACATCGGTATGTAGTCGTGGCTTTTAAAACTGGGTAGACAAGTGGGATTGTTGCAGAATGCATCAGAAAACACATTGTTTAGCACACTAGCACATTCTTCATGAGGTATAGGTTCACCGTTTGTGTCAGTTAGGGTAATGCGAGAGCTGTCAGCTGGGTTAACCACTCGCTAAAATTTTCTAGGATTCACTAGTAGTTTTCGTAGTAGTCACTTTCATTGTGTTGCATGGAAAGATGGAAGGAACTTCTGAGGCCCTTACCGTGCTTTCCCTGCCGCCACACACCTGAAAATAAGGCAATCATGCTGGCTCAAGTCCTTCAGCTCGTAGACAGCTCACTTTTTACTACATGATCTCTGTTGCGGTAGGATCACTACACTCGGTGACAACTTTTCTTGACAGCACCCGAGAACCTATAGAACCGAAGTGCATGCCCTGCTACCTCGCCCAAAAACAGTTCTTATATTTACTGATAATTTTCTGATTTGACTCACAAAAATAAATGCTGCTTGACTTTTTATGAGACTGAAACAGTTGCAGGAAGTCATATGTAAAGAAATATGGTAATTCTTCCCTTTGCAAGTGGGCCTTTCTTTTCATTTCAGTGCGGCAGTCTTTAAAAGTAACCATGGTGTTCATGACATAGTAGGTAATCGTGCGGCTGCAAACGTGCTGTTTAGTTCTCCAAGAATAAATATACTCGTAGTATGACCCTAAACCATATACTGAACAATTTAAATGTTTCTCCCATTCACATTTTCATGCGTATTATTTTTTAAACGCTTTTATGGTGTGAGTGAGCAAAACCGAAATCAGCGTAAGCTGCCGTACTACTTCAGAGGAGCATGAATGAGTGGAAGCCCCACTTCCGTAGCGATCGCTACATTGTCAAGATAAATTGTCGCCGAGTATAGTAGTCACTTTCAGCATTGCCTTGGCTATGCAGGTGGCCAATGCTTTCTTGTAGATGGCTCAAAAGTTCTGCCTGTGATGGACACGGCATGATATGCAGTCCTACAAATATTTTGGCCCATAGACCTTTTTTCCAACCATTTTAACACTTCCCATAACTTTACCTCATAGAAAGGTACATAATTTAGTTAAATAGCTTTATAGGTGTACTGGTGTGATGCTTTCTAATCTTTTAAAAGCTCGCCCGCCAAGCTCCTCATGCTCAGAGCACATTTCTTGGTGCGTTTGCTAGAGGCACAGCTGTGCAGTGCCCTCCGTAACTTTCATGAAGCAGGCAAGCACCCACTATGCCATTCGTCATTCTGCTGATAAGCGAGGTACCCACTACACATCTGCAAGGCATCATGTGCACTTTGTGCTGTGAAAAAGGCTCAGTGACAGGCGGACCGCGAAGTGAGAGTTTGTGAAGGAGAGGTAGCGCGCAAGTGGCGGCAAGAAAACCTCTACTTGGGACCTCTATCGACATTGCATTCTCCAACTTTCAACGGCAACCTCTAATTGAAGATCCTCTTGCCACATACTTTACTGACCACATAATTGTAATCTTTGAAGGAAAACACGTCGGATAGCTTTGTAATCAGTAATGTAATCCTTGTATATGAGTGCATTGATATGTAAATCATTACATCTTGTGTATACATAAGTGTATATACAGGGGTGCAACAGCTGTGCCAATTGTGCCAAATTGGTACATTTTTCCATTTTCGCACCAAGCTGTGCCAAAATTGTGCCACGCTGCACTAAAATGCCTGACCAGTCTCAAACTTGTCTCAGTTGCACTAATTTTAGCGAGAAATGGAGGCCACAATGCTCATCTGTACTTTTGCATCATCAATCAATCCAGAGATTCAGGCGCACAGAGACTAACCCTAAACCACTGCTAAACCAGGACCTTGTGAAAGGTGATCGCTCAGATAATAGTAACAAAGCCGCGCGCCCACTGGTCCGCTAACCAGTGCAGATATTTATCGGCGGGACGGCGCAACTTGACAAAAATGCGTTGCTGTAGCCAGCAACACTTCGCGGGTCAGCAAACGCAGTTACGGCATGTTAGGAACTAAAGTTGCCAGCGTATGCCGCTGTTACTGCGCGAGAACAAACTTGATGTGCTGTCAATACCGGCTTTGCTGGCGACCACGTTGGTTACCATAGCAAGGGCACATACGATAGATATGCGGTGCCGTCGCCGGGCCAATGGGCGCAATCTGGTGTTACCTTACCTAGTCAAATGCATCTTGCAAGCAAGCTGAGAAGTTGTGGCCTAAACCTAACTCCATCATCAAAATAAAAAGGGGAGGGGGGAGTGTAGAGGTTTGAAAACTTCTTGGCCTTGTTATAACCTATGCAGAACGCCACTTAAGCCACCTTTGCCGCAGTACATTGGTGGCCTGCGGAAAAGCATTGTAAGGTATGGAAGGGGCTGTTAGTGCTATAGTAATGGGACATAGCACAGTTTGTTCAATTACTCATGCATGTATATGCCACATAATTATCAGTACTAATATAATTGCTGACATCTAAAAATGTTACTGGCAATTATTTAGACACTGTATGATATTGCTGCAGCCCTACAATACCAAAGAAAACTGTGCACCACCTTTTTTTTTTCACGGTCTCTACTCCTCAGTTTTATGAATCTCTCAACCTCAGGGTCACCAGCTTGGCAAACCCACATTTTAATCTTTAGAGTCTGTCAAAGGATTTGACAGGTGGGGCAAATGCCATTGTGCACTTTATGATTGTTTGCTGAGTGGGATGGTTCAAAATACTACTTCTATTGAAATAGCAGTGTTCATATTCACTCTGCGGGATTTAAAGGATGTAGAATTGTTTGTGCATTTTTTTAGATACTTATTTTTTATACTGCTCTAAATGAGGTCTTTCCTTATAAAAAATTGTTTTTTTCCCCTCGTGACCTCCTTCAAATTAGGATTTTTGTGCTTCAAAAGTAACATTTTGCTGCTCCAAAAATTGCTCCAAATTCAATTTCGGCTGTTACAACCCCGTATATAGAATCACACTTACAACAACATGTCACATCTTTATACGATCTTAGAGGACTTGCACGGAGGATTCACGAGTTATACCAATCAGTTCTGAGCAAGCTCCTTCATCATCATTTACTTCGTGGAGATGGCGAGATTCAAAAAGTTTTTTCCGTTTACAAAAGCCTTGATGTCAAAAAGCACTGGCGAGTCTCGAATCATTCTTAGTAATTTTTGTGGTAGCTTCTCTGTAGTCAGTTTGTTTCTCCATCGTCCTGATGCAGAGCCGCTGCAGTGTTCTAGTGATTTTGGTGTTCGGACACTAACCACAACTGTGCGAGTTTTATTCTTGGCAGCTGTATTTCACTGCGGTGAATTGCGAACTTGGACGTGTGCTTGAAATTAGGTACACATTACAGAATTCCAGAAGGTCCTTTGAATCTGCAGTCCCCTACCACGGCATGCCTCGTAATCATATCTTGACTTTGCCAAGTAAAACCTCAGAATTTTTGTTTTTCTTGGTTCAGAAAGTGGTCGCACAGGAGCAGGGCATCGCAATGTTTCAATACTCGCTCTAGCTCATCAGTCGATCGCTATGCTGTTTCACCAGGCCTTACAAGTAGCAGCACCAGAGGGGACGAGTGAGCTGGCATGAACACCGAATCAACACTGCGTCCTGTTTTTACATGACCACCTTTGGCATCACCACATAAGTCACTTCCCTCCTGAAAATCAAAACTACAACTGACTGTACAAAAACTGTTTCAATATGTTATTTGAAACACTGGTGCTTGCCAGTAGTTCGAATAGTCTCTTGAGTTTTGGGACATTGGAGGACCACTGACAGTCGCCTCTGACAGTCAAATTTTTATTGTGACTTTTATGCTTTAGCAAGTACATCTGCACCTGACAATCACAAATTTGAATCTAAATTCTCGAAAGGGAAACATAATTATAGCTAATCTTATTAGTTATGACCAATTTTGTTCCAACTTTAAAACTTTCACCCAAAAGTACAACCAACTGGCACCTCACTGCTGTGGAGTGCCATCGAAATTCAGTGGGTTGAACGCATGCTTTTCGAACCAGGGCCTTCCATGGAGTAAGGAATGAAACTGTGTACCTGCGATATAAGCCAAGTGGTGGACCATCTGTCTAGTTTAGGCCATATAGCACCCAATGACCAGTGATACGTCTATTTCAGGATTGAAAAGTTAGCCCCTTTGAAAGAACAAAAAAAAATCCTCGTAATGTTCCCTAAAATGCAACTGGTGTAAGCAGCCTGATGTTGAAGGCTGCTCAAAGTTGTGTAGCGTGCAGCCCCCTCGCCCTCTCCCTCCTACCTTTCTCTGGCGGAAAGTTGTATGTCTGTGATGTCAAGGATACTTGCGCAACAGGCAAAATATCATAGAAAGCTTCATCAGCCACTAAATGTGTCATAGGGATGAATGATGTGGTTACGTTGTGCCAACTTTTTTCCGAGCTGTATTGTAAAAAATTATGTGAACAGGAAAATGGGGGCAAGCGAAGCTTAGTGTGTGCATGCCTAACCTACCACAGTAGACTCACAGTAAACCGAAATCTGTTAAATGGAATTGCTGCCTAAGTAGAACAACTGTTTCTGATTTAGTACTTGTATTTCGCACCCCCCTGTTCATTTTTCGGTGAACAAAACTCCTGTTAAATGGAACACATTTTCCACTTTCTTTCAGGTTCCATTTAACGAGTCTACTGTATTTTTCTTTCTTTCTATCACATTGCCTAATGCTCCCTCCTAACCGTTTTCCTTCCTCCATGCTGGTTACCAGACCTTCACGAAGGTGCTTAGCAATACAACACAGGGTTCGTACAGGTCCTTGAAATCCTTGAAAACGCTTGAATTTTAAAAGTGCACTTTCAAGGCCCTTGAAAGTCCTGAAATTTTTTCCATCCTTGAAAATCCTTGAATTACTTGTGCAGTGCACTCTCATATCGACATTGCGACCTCTTAAATGTAGTACATAGGTGTGTGAACCTGTCAAACTCCCCAATTTTGAAGAAGTAATGCGGCGTGATCCCGTTTTGCAAAAGTGCATGTGAAAAAAAAAAGTTAGTCTGTGACGAGGGTGAAACAGTGAATTTGATGGCAAGAAATTAGATGTCACACGAAGAAGGCTAAGCAACCCCATACATGCAACGCGCCGCTCAGGCACGAAGGACGCACGAAAAGAAAGCGCACAGGATGAGTGCTGATGAACGACTGTCATAGCTCCACACTGGAAGCGTACTGCTAAAACAAACCAAGAACGGTGCTAGAAAAGAACACTCATGTATCCGCAGGATGAGTGTAAATTAACCACTGTCACAGTTGTTACGTCTTGGTTGTTGAGCAACGTGCTGCGAGTGTCAACTGTGCACAAGCCGGCACTCTTGATGGAGTGGTGCCATCAAATTTCAAGGCTATAGCAAGCACCTTGTGGGTTTAAGAATATATTTTAAGTCACTTCCCAAGTGTACTTAAATGCTCATTCTCCTAATCGAGGCCGATCGCGAGCGCGTCCAGCACAGACTAACTCTACAGAAAGTTCTAGTGACGTCACACCAGATCTGTAGTCAGCTGAGTGACTTACGGACTTCTGTCCCGTACATAACAGTAAAGCATCGCGGCTGCAGGTAGCGGCGAGTTTGTTTTGCAGGTGCTTGTGTGGCACATGTGTGTGAGAGCTGACAATATCCAGCACGTCGCGTGCAAAGCTTTGTGATAACGTGACTAAGTCAGCTATACTGCTATGTTACTGCACAACTCAGTCCCCACAAACAGGAACTTAAAAGTGTCATATCAAAAAGGCAACAAATTATATAGAGAGAATAAATTAATCTTGGTGCGTGAAGTTTGAAGCCACAAATATTGTGGCATGGCCCCTTTAAGGACTGGCTACAGATGTGTGTGGAAGGCCATCAGCACGTAACTTTAAGACGTGAAATTGTGCTCTCTCCCGATGGAGAGGGTGCGAGAAGTTATTAATACTACGCTTTTTTTATAACTACGATATTCATATATTATAAATGCAATGAAATTGGGTCACTTTTGAAAATTTTATAGGGAAGAATTCTAACTTAGCATGCCGCTTTGAGTCCTAGAAAGACTTGAAACAGGTCCTGGAAAGCCCTTGAATATCCTGGAATTTTCCCTTTGGAAACCTTTACGAACTTTGTAACACTTCTAATGCTACAGGCAACAATGTCATTTATGTGCCAAACAATGAAAGGCAACAGTGAAATATGGTAACGTGACATGACAGATGAGCTCTATGAAAGATCATGTATCCATGTCATAATGGCTGATTGCAGACAAGTGCGCCATTGAGAGAGCATCAGTTTTTGGAAAATGATGTGTATGAGTACGCACGTGACCAGTGAGCCTTCTCATTTGTGTGCACCCGCCTATCCAGACACTCGACGGTGCTGGGTTCTTTTGCAAACTATGCCACCATTGCCAACATAATCTTTAACTTGCAGAACCTTCGCTCGATATGTTCAAGGCTATGTTTACTACTCATTCTCGGTCATAGGTGTCTATGCATGCAAAAGAATACAGCAACACAAACATTTCAAGTTTGAAATTTTGGTGTTAGTGGTGCTTTCAAGGAAGTGTAAGAAACGTCATCTCAATACTCTTTAAGGTAGGTAATATAGGACCTCTTCCGGACAATGCGCCATGTGCAAGTGGATATTAGCATTCTTGATGGTGTAGTATTTTCCAGCAGATCTTTTTCTTGCGCAAAAGAAGGTCTCTGGCGGTGTCCATGCCTCATGACAAGAAAATTAACACTGAAGTGGGTGTGACTGATATTTGACAGCAAATGAAGGAAGTAATGGGGCTTTCAGTCTGGTGATGTTGATAGTGACTTAGCTCTTTTTAATGGGGTGTCATAGTTTGTCAACATGTTGTGAGCACAGAGAATATCTTGTTGGCAAAAAAAAAATACTCTTCTCACACTGTAGCTTTTTAGCACACATTCCGAGCATGCGTTATCAACGAATCTTGTTGCACATTTTGTTATATTTGTTCGAAGTAATGAGGGTATGTGACATTGATAAACGATTTTTTCAGGATCCAGTCTTTCAGTGTTTACAGATGCCCGAGTTGAATGTGACTATCTTTAACTTCTGATTCTTTTTCTGTCAGTTGTTTTGTTTTGCTGGTTACATTTGCTTTGTTGCCATCACAGAGCAATGGAATTACAAAACTTGGGAGCCGATGGGAGCTGATCGAAAACACACTGTTGGGGCCTATCAATGACTCTTACAGCCTTGTGGTAAGCTTCAAATTTATACGTGCTCTTAAATGTAGGTTTAGAATGAAAGTTGTAAAGAAAGCAAGTTTAGAATGACAGAACATCTAACTGCTATTATAAACAAATGCCTCGGCACACGTTTATTGCGTATGGCTAAACTGTTTAGTATTTTATGGTTGCCCGCCAGTACCAAGCACGTGTTGCATGCACCTTTCGGCAGTTTTTATGTTCTAACCGCTTCTGGCGGATTGAATTTCTATGTTGCAACCGTGTTAAGTGTTCAGATGGATCAAAACGAATAAACTGAACTCTGAGAACCGTGATGTCGCAAGTTTTACTATCATGAGTTAATTATTAGTGGAAAGAGTCAAGGTTGAAGTTACTTTTTTAAATTTTGTGCCGAAATCTCTGCGCATGACGTCCCTAGTTTGAAATTGTTTTTTCATATTTTGCGACAGAGGCTCGATGAAACTTTCTGAAACTTTGTATTCAAGGCCTGTGGTACCCACAGATGACAGTGTCCTTCATTTTCACTGATTATGAAGCACGTGGGACCGAGTAGACGGCGTCGAAATCTATGACATCACGGTATTTGGTACAGGAATCTCAAGGTGGCGTCTCCACCAGCATATGTATATATTTTTTTTTCGCGCATTTTCTCGCATACCAAGCTTCGTCTCGGGGTAAGAGTAGTGTTTTCGGGACAGTGAAATTGTGTTTTACTAATATTTGAAAAATCTCTTTTTTCTCTTTTGTGTTCCTTCAAAGCCTCATAAATGCGAGGGGAACTGCAAGTGGTTTCAATTCATACAACATAATTTTTGAAGTGGTGTAAGAGATAAGTTTATTCCTACGAAGCGTGTCTCTAGATGGCTCTCCCACGTATACAGGTTCACTTTGCACATTTAAGCAGGCGCCCTTGTGCATCATTTTGTCACAGTTTTAAATAGAAAATTCTGCCAGTCCTTTTTTTAGTGTCATAAGTTTCTGTGCTCATGGAGTGTTGCGTTTTTCTACCTTCAGAAAGCCATTCGCCAGTACAATGGACGGATTTCTCCCATTTGGAACTTCAAGTGCCTTCACAAGTTCTTTAACGAGGTACTGCGGCATTGAGGTTGATGGCAGGGTGCTTTGCAGATTGATTTACAACTTGGCAGATACGAGAGAATATACCACGTCGACAGCAAGCTTGTGCCTTTACAGTATTTCAGTTTTAAAGGGAAGCTTTAGTCTGCACAATGTTAATTTGAAGTGCTATATGATAGCCCAAAATAGTAGTTAAAGCACTTCTTTTTAATTTTTCAATGTTAACATTATTCAGTGATTGCCACCTGTTAATTGGGGCAATTTCCATCTGTATAATTTTGTCACGTAGTAGCAGCAGCATGCTAAGCCATACGCTAGCAGTGTAGGAGCACTGTCTTTACAAAAAATTGGACAGAGTGAGATTTTCTAGTTGGCTTTTACCCATAAGCAATACAACAACCGTGTCCTCTGGCATGGTAAGAGGAAAAGGCTGTAGTTGAGCTTGGACATGATCAAAGTTCCCTCTTGATGCCTCCATTACTTTCATATGTATCATATCATGATGCGCTCCTGAACAAGCCGACTGGTCAGTCGTGTGCTTCCAAGGACTTGCTTGCTTTCAGTTTATCACGAATTTTGTAGCTTGCATACCATAACATCGTGGTACTATACAGGGTGTCCCATGTAACTTTAGCCAGAGTTTTAAAATATGCCAGAACACATAATCACGACGCGACCAAATGCATGTTGCTCACCATTGCCTGGAGTTAGTCAGACAATTTTCAGTGTTCTCAAATATTGTTTATTGGATATGTTTAATCAACGAACTTTTTAAGAAACGAAGATAGATAAAAAATTTCATTGAGAAAGTTGTATATCAGTTTGCGAACGTCTGATTAGACAGTTTAGAACTTTATATCTGTTAGGTATTAGTATTTTTCTGTTAATTACAAATGCCCGCAAAATACAAAAAATACCACGTGACAAACCCGCTCGTGTGCCTGTGTGCACAATGATTCTAGTGCTCCTTAACGTTCCGCGTATGAGAAATAGGGTTGGAGGAATCTGGACTTTTTCACGTTTGTTATTTTTGACCTCTATACATATTTTGTATGCGTTTCCTAGATAGTTATTTGCATTCTTCACTTTATTTGAAGCATTATGAGCTATCAACAGTAAAAAGGTATGAAAGTTAAGGGACGAAAAGAGGGGGGGGGCAAAAGGGTTAAGGTTTTCTATTTGTCATGTTGCAGAGCTAAAAGTATGCAACTTGCAAGAAAACTGATTGTATATTTGAAATCAGCGTAAAAAGTTCCATAAACAGCTCGTTTCATTGCTCTAGGGTGAATATTGAAAAAAAGTGTCTTCGAGCAGCATCTCCCCTTAAACTGCTATACACTGACTAAATGCATTACTCTTTTCACATTTCATACATAGCGATACATCCAGGCACCTTCGGACATGTGTAGTATTTAGGTTTTAACAGCAGTCAGTAAGCGGCATCGCGTTCTTTGTGTTTTGCACTCTCACGGCGCAGTGAGTGACGAATGACCGATAGAACAGTCGGCTTGCTTGGTGTACACACTTTTCCGCCCACAGGGCATTTTGGGATTGCTTGAAAAAGGTCTATTAGAAGAGGAATGGCTACAAAAAGCCTGTCCTATGGTGTGCTGGTGCTGTCATAGAGACTTCGGCAGTGCAAGAAATCCTAATTAGTAATTAGTTTCTTTTGGGAGGTCTTTGGTAACACAATGTACAACTTATCACTTTTATGAAGCTTACTTTTCGCAGTGTGCATAGACGTAGCAGCCTATGTAGCGGCCAGACTAGATGCAGAGGTTTATAAAGGTAGGCTTTTAATTAATGGCACACCTCTGGTATGAATGTGGACAATCTGCTACAGCTGTTGACGCATGTGTGTATATTCAGTATAAACTGAGAAAGAAGGCTTTGTCGAGTTGGGCTAGCCAGCTACCCTAAATAAGGTGAATGAGGAGGCACCTGCAGGCATAGTAGCTCTTGTTGCATTGCTCTTTCCCAGAGTAGCGGTTGTGGCAAATGTACATTTATCTGACTTGGCATTTAGCTTCATTGCATGACACTATGTGTTGTTATCACACGTTGCCAGTGAACCGCATTGTGTGTACAGCTTGTAAATAACGTGTATATGTGGCCCTGGGGTGTGGATCTCCTGTGTCTGTGCAAGTTGGACAGCTCCCATGGCGCACTGAAAAATCTCGGTAACTGTACACCGCAATGTGCATCACATCTAATGAGTTGTACGTGTCATCTGCTTACATGCTTTAGTAAGATTCAGTTTCTTTGCGATTTAGGAACCAACTCTCGCCACTCGGTGCCCGAGACGCACCACCCAAGATGGTATAGCAAAGTGGAAGAAGAAACATTCTGCCGCTATGCAAATAGCGGCGATTGATTTGCTGATCGCTTGAAGATAAAGCAGACACACTGGAGAAGTTCTAGTAGGCTGAGAAAAACTTGTTTTTACAGATTGTACAAAAGTTACATAAGTACGAACATCAAAGTTACAAAAAAAGAAATGAAAAACAGGAAATTAACCAACTTCTGCAGGGCAACTGTACGGGATTCTATGGAGCCGACGGTGCCTAACACCTCAAGCCTGGTTCAGAATTGCTGGCAGAGCTCCGGGGCCTCTTCTTATTTCCTCGGTGCTCCGCGCTTACACAACTCTCGGCAAATCGTCGCCTGTTTGTCCTTTGATAGGACAAACAGGTGACAAACAGGACATTTGGTCAATCAAAACCCTGCCACAAGGATGCTGCCTTCATGCGCGTGCGGGCTCATGCCCTCTCCCCAAATAACACGACCAAAATATAAATAAAACAAAACTAGAAAGTGTCATAGAGGCATGGGCAAGCTCCGTGGTGCACAATTATCTAGACTGAGCTACACGTACTGGGAAATGTGGTCATAGGATGGCTTCCTTGTAACTTGTCAACTTCTAGATGACGGGGATGATCCGCCTGTGCGCTGTGAGAGGAACTGCTCGCTGACTGCTCGTGGCTCCATTTATGAGCTCATTTGCAAGGATTAAGGCAGAGAAGTTGAAGACATGCCACTAAGTTGAAGACATGCCAGCTAAGCCGGACTGGGACAAAAGGTTTTCGGCTATCTCTGGGTTTTCGCGACATGCGCTGCCTTGAAACAGCGTGCGTGAACACAGCATGTGGCTGGACCGCAGCTCCACTGATGTGAGGAGTCACCGCGCCGCGATGGGTCTTGGAAGAGGCCCATTGAAAGTGCCTTGAGGTAATTAGGAGGTCACAATGGTGTTATCAGTCGCACCCCTTTTGTTGCACACGCGGGGGTCGGTTTCTTTTTCCTTTGTTTGCAGGAACTCGAAATGCTCGGCAGTCTCTGGCACTGCTGAACTACGCGGGGTACCATACTGGCGCCATACTGTCTGCGTTATCACGGCAAATCCGGTCGGACACGCTTCTACCAAGTGCCATTAAAGCAATGCTGCTTGCCAACGGTTGACATGCCTCCCCAAGCTTACAACACAAAGTAAATAAAATCAAACTAACTGCCGCACAACCAATTCTAACCATGGTCCTACCGCTTTCTTTCGGTTTCGTTAATGAAAGAAGGGTGGACGTTTACTAGCCTTGGAGCTTTTCCAAAATTCTTTCTATCGCATATTATACTTATTTTTAACAAGTTCAGTCGCTGCTGAGGTGGGGGTTGTAGTACTCGGCAACTGTACACAAAGCTGAATCAGGGGCTGAGCTGAAAGTCGCGGGTTCTGTCCCTGCCGTTGCGGTTGTATTTCAATGGAGCGGAAATGGTAGTGGCTTGTGTACTTAAATTTAAGTGTACAGTAAAAAAAATCCCAGGTGGTATAAAATTTCCCAGGCCCATCCCTACAAATTGCCTGATAATCATATTGAGGTTTTAGAACATGAAATGCTAGAAATTATTACTATATCAATCAATTCAGGCAAAATAAAATTTTGTTACCCTTGGCCTTGATATCAATCAGCGCCATGTTCTTGGCATAAACGTTTTGAACTGTAAGGCAGGACGGTTTCAGATGCTGTTTAGATTTACTGGAATCATTGTCGATGCCACCCAATAATGTAAATTTAGTTATTTTGGTGTTGTGCTCAAGGATGTGCTTGAGGAAATTTTGAAATATGGCAGGAGAATTGCATGAGATGTCAGCATTTACAAACTTTTTCTTTTTTGTTTCTTTAGTTCTTGTTTTGATGCTTTCTTTATATATGTATGCCACATTCTTCTTATTGAGTGACTGTGCTTGCCATGTCTTTTCCTTTCTTGTGTGTTTGTTTTGCCATATGCCATTATCATGGCTGCTTATGGCTGCCATAAATTGTTATGGTATTTATTGTTTTTTCCCAGGAACTAGATCCCAGAGAGTCCGAGAGTTTCTTCAATGTGCTGCTGCCCAAAATAATTGCCTTAGCTCTTCGCCTTCCAGCACTAATTACTCATGTAAGATTACCCTCGCACCATTTGTGTTGCTAGTGCTGACAATCCCAATTTCTTGCGTCCATTTTTCCAGCCAATTCCCCTTCTCAGACAGGGTGACGAGCAGTTGCTGTCGATGAGTCAACTGCAAGTTGGTTGCCTTTTGGCAAATGCATTCTTGTGCACGTTTCCAAGAAGAAATACATTTAAAGGCAACTCGGAGTACGTTAATTACCCCGACATCAATTTCACTAGGTAAGCATAATGAATTTGTGATGTTGTGACAACTTGTGACTGCTTGTTTTGCCCTAGTGGGGAAGCCAAAGGAACGCTAATGACATTGCATTTTAATATGATGAGCTCTGTTTGAGAAGTTCACCTGGTTTGCTGGACGGTACTTGTGAATTCAAACAGGACAATTTAGGGATAAGTAACGGGCATACTTTTTTTCCCACTGTTTTCAGTTCGGGTTATATTGGCATAATTTGGACTCGAACCAGTAGATCAGGGCCCACATTATTTTCAGAAACCAGATTCGTTGTGACATCATGGGGTTATTAAGAGACATTGCCTGTACCAGTTGTTATACTGGCATGCAAAAGGATGTCGTGTTTGAATACGCGAGTGCAGTTCATCTGTTCATGCGTATCTGATCTCATTGAGCCCTGTTTGGGTCACTGGGTGGTTCAGGCTCAAATAGGCTCCGCATAGGGTTATCTTGCTGATGTAACTGGGTTCAAAAGTTGGTCCAACTTGGCTACACGGGATATATTGCAGTGGGTGTGTGCCACTTTTCAGGGAAGCAAAAATCCTTTAATATCCATGCATCGCTGAGTGCAATTTGAACCACATCATGCATATGTAGGCACTTTAAGACTTTACGGCAGGGCTGGTAGATGAAA
This sequence comes from Rhipicephalus microplus, assembly GCF_043290135.1. Classification (NCBI taxonomy): domain Eukaryota; kingdom Metazoa; phylum Arthropoda; class Arachnida; order Ixodida; family Ixodidae; genus Rhipicephalus; species Rhipicephalus microplus. The sequence goes on along the minus strand of NC_134710.1, from coordinate 393,188,118 downwards.
GGTGTTTGGAGGGAAAGTCAAGAAAGGAGTGTGAAACTTCACATTCAACACATTTTTTTTTTTCAGTAATATTGCAATGTGTTGCTTAATTTTTTTATTTTCATTTATCTATTCATTCTTTACTTTTTTTTTTCAGTGGAAGATATCACTACTAAGAAAGTAGTAGTGATACAAAGAAAGTATTAAAGGAGAGTCTGGCGAAATTTGCGATGTATGTGAACTTCCAAAGGCATACATTAGGCAACTGTTAGAATATGCTACTACTGGTGCTGTCTGGGGATCCTACACCCAGTCAACCACAAGTGAAATCGAGAGCATACAACGAAAATTAGATTCATTTTCAATTCCTATCATTGTCACACATCCGTAAGTGGTTCACTACAAGACACGAACCTTGAACCTCTATAGATACGACGCCATCGAGAAAGGCTTAAAATGTTATACCTAAATCACCATGAACATGTTAAAATAAACAAGGATTCGTACATCAAACCGTGTGGCCCGCGCCCTACTCGCTCGTCTCATTCGCTCAAACTAACTGAATATTCTTGCTGCTTTTTTGTTGTTGAACATCTGTAGTAAATTTAGGTTGATTTTGTTCAGTAACCCATTGTGACCACTTGGGTCACCGAATTCTGCGAAAATGGGATAAAAATCGGGGGCTCTCAGTTTGAGTTAACAGTTACGGACACTGATGCATTCGTTTTATTGGGAGTTTTACCCTATAGAAATATGCAGGGCTTTGCTGGGACCAAGGGGTGAGTTATAATTAGCCGTAAGTTCGAATTAACTTAGTTCAAAAACAAGCCTTTGCTGTATTGTGTATAGCTTTTGTGTGAATTCGTTTCATTTCTCAGGAGTGCGTCTCTTAGAACACACTGTGGCTTTTCAGTATCTTTTATAAGTTTCGAAGTCTAGTACTCATTTAATGCAAAAAAAATATAGAGAGTTGGAAATGCCATCTCAGAGTACCTCTAAGAGGCCTCTCACTATGTTTGGGCATTGGAAACAAGACATAGATGCACAAAGTCACGCACTCATGAGTGGTTCTACCAAGTTCTGTATTGATGTATGTCAAAAGAACACTGGAAAACTCGAGCGAAAACCTGCACACACTTTTCCTCTTATGAGCTATTCGAGGCTGCAAGACAATATTAACATTGTGTCAATGATACCACATCGCATAAATGCTTCTTGCTTCGCTGTGTCACATACAGTCGAGTCCACATATAACGGCCCCACTTAAATCGAATTTTCGTTTAGAACGAACATGCGTGCAGAAGCGGGAAAACGGCTGTTCATTTGTGCGAAACGAATCGCGAAATATCGAAGTCGGTGAGGCTGCGCAAACCCGCCGGCGCAACAAAACAATTTTTTGACCATGGCCGCCGATTCTTTCAACACCGCTGCGCGGGCTGATCCAGGCCGCTGTGCTTTGACTTCTGCACGCGCAGGCACTCTTTTCCAAGTTATTCTACGCGCGAGTTGCGCGTTTCGCGGACCTTTCAAGTAAGCTACCCCACTTGCCTGTTTCCCGTGTGTTTTGGTTTCAAGCTTGCCCTCCCGCCGTATCCTCCCCTCTCTTCACTCTATCGCAACTCCTTGCCTTTCTCTTGCAAATCTGCTCTCCTCTCTTGATCACAACCCCTTCGCCCGTCTCCACGGCTGTGCAATGCCAGCCACGCTGGCTCGAATCAGTTTCGTTTTCTAACTAGAAACGGGCCCAGAGCTGTTCCACGCGTTCTTGTATATGCGTCGCGTGTGCACGTCTTGCTCGCTCTTGGCGTGCATGTGTGGTCACGATGGCAGATGGGAGGACTTGCATGCTTTTCCCTGCTGCTCAACAAAACGTCGGAAATGTGACCGCTTGGCTTGAGCGTAATCCGTGCGTTAGGTGCCGTGTTGCGGAGTGCTTGCTCGTAGCTGTTGATCATCTGGCAGCCAACTTACCGCTTCGGGCGTTTCGGTATTCAGCTGTGGAGATGGTGAATATTTCGTGGGCGGCGGTGATGGCTACATGCACGCGAAACTGTTTTCGCGAGGCCGACTTCGTCATCGACATCGGGCCCAATGCTGAGCCTGAAGCTTCTGAACAGAACTACTGCGGCGGCAATTTGTGGCAGCGCGCCATCGACTCTGACATGGTAGAGCGGGTGGGAAGTCTGTTCTGTTGCGATGGTTTCATTACGGCCGATGATGATGCCGATACCGTAGAACCGTGCACGGATTTGGGCATTGTGATTGAAGTACATGGCAAGAGCAATTTGGAGGAATCGGATTGCGAGGACAACGAAATTTTGGAGCCAGTTCCTCATGCAGCTTATGCCACGGGCCTCGGCGAACGGGCATGCTGCCATTTGAAATAAACTCGAGACTGCTCTTAATGCTTCTGCTCTTCGAAACGCATGTGTCACAGACTTTTTTTGGGCAAAAAAAGTTTGTGTTTTCACTCGCAACTTTTTTGAAGCTGTGTTTCATTTACTACGAACTTCGGGATACAGCAAACGGATGCCACGTCAGCCTCAGGTTTGTTATAAGCGGGCTCGACAGTACACGGTGTAAATTATAAGTATAATAGGCGAGAAACCAAGGAGAGTTTAGGGGATGTCATTTGTATTAGTGAGGGAAATGTTAAAGTGGACGAAAAGCTAAACTCTCCGCTGGCAGGGACCAGACCTACAATTTTTGCATAAAGCATTCATTGCACCAAGCCACAGCAGCGTTCATACTCCCGTCCACTTTATTGAGTTTATATGTGCATTTAAACATGGAAGTGTTAAAGTTGGTGCACACTGGCAACTAGCAGTGGTCGCACGACCATTTGGGACTGGTTGCTAACAGTCGTGAGTGGTCGCAAAGCGACTGCTTTGGCTAGTCACTTTCTGACCGATTTTCCAGTCGCGCAACTGCAGTCGCAAAGCTACTGAAACTAATCAGGATGCCCAGTTTTTTGTTTTTTTTTTAATTGTGTGCCTTCTGCCGCCAGATACAAAACGAGTGCGTTCCTCTGGGTTTGTGGCACCATGGCCACCACAGAGTACTTGGCTTGGAGATGGTGGGGCGGAGCAGCTTGAGTAAAGTGTAGAAATTATGCGGCGGCATTCGCAAAAAGCTAAACACCATCAAAATAAAGAGAAAAAGGATTGTGCACTATCTTTCTCCCGTAACCAGAATCGTTTTTTGTCTTGAACTTGACTTGTCACCGTCTTCAATATAGCGCGTTTGGAATACGGTTGTGCTTCATGCCTGGCACCGACTAAAGACACCGCGTTCGAGACGTGTTTGTGCTGCATTGTAGGCTGTAGCAAGTTAAGGGGGCAGACTGGTCTTCGGGACCAAAAAGTGACAAAAAATTCATTTTTTAAAATTGACATAATTGGTTTCTGCAAGTTTTTTTCTATTTCTCTGCAAATTTTCACACTCCAGGAAGTGGTATTTTTTGTAATTTCATTCTAACTGTCCAGATTCTTGGTGCTGTTAACATGTAGGACCTGCAAAAAAAATGGGGAACAGACTTCGAGGCTTCTTTATGATTGGCGGGCACCTGTGTTAGAAGCTCTGCTACGAATTTATGAGCACCTTTATGAGGATTTCAAAACATGCGCACTATGATTGTTGCTTTTTGAAGAAGCTGTGTGTTTTCAGTTTTTTCCATTTTTCTCAAAAGAGTAAATTTACGACTGTTCAATTTTGAGGCCTCAATATCTTTGCAGCTATGCAGGTAAAATGATAATTCTTTTTGCAATGGAAACCTGTATGTGGGAGATGAAACCTGTATGTGTATAGAACGCAAGTATGGGAGCAGAATTGAGAGTGCAAGTCTTTTAAATTAATTACTCATCAAAGTTGTAATACAATTCCAACTGCTTTTAAAAATGGATAGTTCATTTTGCTATAAAATAACCAAGAAAAGCCTAAAAAAAAAACTCTTGCATACTTCCACTCCGTAGTCATTAGTCTATGTTGGAACATTTTAAATATCACTTTTTAATTAAGCACTTTTTTCTATGGCAGCCTCAAACAATAGGGGGTGAACAAAGTACTCCTCGACTGAGTCAGAAACAGAAATGCTTCGCTCTCTTCAACTGCCCACTTTAGCGGAACGACGGCAATTGGCAAGGATGAAGTTCTTGTTTTTATTGTCAAAAAATAAATTAAACATAAACACAACAAGATACTTAATGCCACGCCGTGGAAGAAACCTAAGAAGTGTAAACGATTACACATACGAAGTGCCACAACAGCGTGTCAATGTATATGCGAATTCATTTCTTCCAAAAACAATTAGTCAGTGGAATGCTTTGCCATTACCACTGGTTCATTGTGGTTCACTGGAAAATTTTGAGGAAAGGCTCAGAGATATTTTTCTGTAAGCATGGTCTACTATGTTAATTTATTGCAATTTATTTGTATGCTTACTACGACTGCACTGTTTTTCCTTCAGCCTCAATGCCGGTGTTTCCAATGTATGTCATGTAACATTTCTAAGTTCAAGTGTTGCTGTTTAAATTGCTGTATGATTTCAATGTATTGATGTTTGTCATTCTGAGTATGTCCCACCCCTGTAACAGCCGAAAGGCTAACAGTATTTGGAAAATAAATAAATAAATAAAGTTATCTCAGGAACAAGTTGAGTTACAGGAAAACTGATGAAATATTTGAAATCAGCAGAAAAAAACTGCATAATCCTGTGCAGTTTGATCAAGATCACAAAAGAAATAAACAAAAAATGTCTAAGACCAGTCTGCCCCCTTATATTCAAGGATTCGTTCTGAATACGTACCATTCTCGGAAATACTCCTCGTCGTCTCAGCGCAGCTTGGGAGATAGGTGGCTTGCATGGCCGGCCAACTCTCGCGAGCGAAGGGACGGTCACACCCACCACCGGCTTTTTTTCTTTGGGCACTTCTGTGCTGACAGTACTAACACCATGGCATAGCGCGTCAGTGCCATGACAATTTCTTGTTCTTCGTTTGATTTGAACTCCTTGATGCTGCTGGGAACGCTGTGCAAGAATGGACGAAAACAATAAATGTGGCGTGCTCGGTTCGCTCTGCTCGCTCAAGTAGCGGCGATCAGCTGATCGGCGCCGGTCTCCAGAATTCTCACTGATAATGAGATCTGGATGTGACTTTCCGGGTTTGCAACTTCCTGTCGCTCGCATGCAGCCTCTGCCGGTGTGGACACCAGTCGCTTCTTGGTCATCAGTCGCAAATGGTCGCAAGACCGCAGCTAGTCGCCGGTGTGCACCAGTGTTTATTCAGCTATGCTAGCAGCCATGGGTGGTGGAAAAACAAACAAACAAAGAAGGTATCCAGCGACTGCCTATTAGATGGATGGTGCCCACAACTAGTAGGTGGGGTCCCTAGTATGGGACCTCATTGGCGTTGGCTGCTGCCTCGGCTCATCGAACCAAGGTTTTTTGGGCCTGAAGGTTAAAGCAGCAAAGCAGGGTCGCCTTCCACTCATCCCGGGTAGAGTTGGGGATAGGGGGTAGAGCAGGGTTCCACGGGCAGGCCCACACTATGTGGTAGATGTCCAAAGACTTCTCCCCTAAGTGTGAGCAGCTGAAAGGCGGAATCGAAATGTTTGAGGGCTGTTGGGCACAGCATAGTGTTCGTGAAGAGTCGGCATCATGAAGCATGTAATCATTTTTATGAGCTGGCAGCTGATCAATAGTTCCTCATATACTACCTGAAGGCTGTAGTGTACACAAATCCCGAAGGAATACGGCCACTAGCGTGGGTCCGGTCTTAGTGAGCCCCAGGGCACGCGTTGACCGTCGCCGTGGCGAGAACAGGATACTGCTCTAGGTCGCAACACTTTATTGTCTGGGGCAACACCAAGAATGCAGTACAGAGCCCGTTGCAAAGCGCGGCGGGAAAGCAAATGGGCTTATCCATGCCACAGGTGAGAAGTACTACACAGGGGGCTGCGAGCACGTCTCCATGGTAAAAGTGATTCACGGAGACACCGGCACAAAGGCCCGGTTGTTCAAGCGAGGGCAAATGTACTCGCATTAGCTTCGGAGAGATGCGGGTCGGCGTAGCCTGGCCATGCACTAGGACACCGCACCACTCTTCGGCCTAGCGTTCACAAAGGGGCAACAAAAGGTGAGCGTTCGGCACGGGTGCAAAGCGCCGTTGGCAAAGTCCAGCGAGCCCCAAACAATAGGAGTCGACAGACGGAAAAGAGATGCGTGCTCACCCTCAGTCATCCCTGAGAAATCTCTCTCTCACTCCCAACGCACGTGCGCAAAACGTCCCAAAACTTTGTGTGCGGTGCCACAGTCGACGTCCGCTACCGGGTGAGAGGTGTTAAACGTCGCTCCTTGCTCCCCCAGCGCGGCAGACAGCGGAAGAGGGGAGTCATGTCGAGACATTAGAACAGCAAAAAGAGGCGACAAATCCCGCGCAAAGGTGGCGGGCTAGCCTCGACTCCCACATCCTCTCTCAAGTTTGCCCTTTACTGGTCTGCAAAGGCAGCCAGATGTCACCCAATGCAGTTAAAATGACACTGCTATGAGCAACAGCTAACCTCAGTTCAGCCCTGTAAACTGCCACTAAGAAATTGATGATAAAGGAGAAAACATAAATAAGAAAATAAACACATGACACTATAAAAATGTTTGTGAAAGGGAGCACAGGGAAGTAGGGCTAGTGTTCGTGGTTCTAAGGTGGGATAACGTCCACCGTGCGGAGGGGCGGAAGCGCGGGACAATGTCTGCTGGGTGTGATGCCCGTGTGCGAGGTCGGAGTCACGGAAGGGGCTCACTGATGGCTCTTGGCTCATAATGACGATTCAACTGCGAGTCCGACGAACGCCACTTCGGTGGGGGTTCGGAAGGCCGACATTTCTCGATGGAAAACGGGGGAACCTTGCTGGGAAGTCGGGCCTCTGTGGTGATCAGGGAGGCCAAGCTGGAATTGGCTGCCAAGACCCTGGTATTGGCCGGCAGCAAATAGCTGCTGTCAGCTGGCCTCGCGCAGGAGTCATGGTGGAAAAGTCAGCAGGGCTTCTCAGCGACGGCCAAGAGCAGAGCACAGCCGGATCGTCTGACGTCATTGGGTCAGGGCCCTGAGCATCTGTAGTGTCCACGTCGAAGGAACGAAGCTACGACGCGCACTCTTCACGGCCATGCACAGAAGCGCCACGCACATGCATATGCACAGAAGCACGCACATACACACACCGCCGACGCCAGCGCGAGCAAAGGCGCGAAGCGTCTTTCGTCCCTCTCTCCACGCATGGCCTCCTAGATTGCGGGCGCGCGGCGTGTTTCTCTTTGTCCCTCCCATTCACACGGACAGGGCGGGTTTCCAGAGGTGGGCGTGGCCCGCGCTTTTCTCCGCACCGCGGCGCTTTTTGTTTCGGTTGAAAAGGCTGCTGCACTGTCAGCGAAGCTTCTATGTGGCAAGAAAAAAAAATTTTGTGCTTTTATATAACTTTGTGTTCATTTATAAATGTAGGGTCAATGAGTAAGAGAGGCAAAGTGAACGCTGGGGCATTTTATTTTAAAGTGGGGTGGTTATTTTGCTGTAGATTGGCACCCCCCATATTAGAGCAGTTAAAATTGCGTCGTCTCTACAAGAGATCCACATGTGCTCAAAACTATACTTCGAAGTTCGCGTGCTGTATAGAAGGGGGGGGGGGGCACTGGTGAAAAGAAAAATGGCTGCTCTATCCGCAAGCGAGGTCAGAAGAGTGCCACGTTCTACGTCTATGGATCACTTTTTACACTCGATTGAATAGATTCTTCTGGCTCTTATTGAACTAGCACTGCTTTTCATTTTAACGCTGTTTCCAGAATTTTCGCATACCTCCTAATGTAATCATAGTTGCGCCGCGACATGGTTTTATTGCTTCTTAGAAGCGTACTTCGCTTCTTAGGCTGGCACGCCAGCCATCCAGCTGTGCTCGCCACAACTGGTCTCCCCTATAGATGAGGCACATTCAGTGGGTCTTCTTAACGAGTCGCAAAGCACTGTTTGGTGCGCGAGAAATAAGTAAAAAAAATCACAGCATAACCACGGAGTAAATGATTTGTGGGGCGAAGCGTCCGTCCGTTCATCCGTCAGTCTGTGCATTCGTCTATGCGTCGATCGACTCCTATCACACTACAGCACGCATCAGATGCACGAACGCTTTGCCCTACCCATCATATCAATCACTCCGTGGATATACTGGCTACGCTGAATAGAATGATGACCGACCAAGTGATGCTATAAAGAGCTTTGTTCCTAAAAGCAGGAAAACCACGTCGCACTACGCATCGCAGCTGGGATTACGTCAGTGTGCCTTCAATATTTCTCTAAACAGCGTTACAATCTAAATCAGGGGTAATTCCACGAAGAAACAAGAAAGTGACCCATTTATTTGCGCGTAACCCGTGAGCGCAGAATGCGGCATTTTGATTTAGCTTGTGGACTGGGCTGTCAGTTTTTATTAAATGTGGAGTATTTGATAGTCGCACCTACTCGCGAATTCGGCGACGGCGGTGTTGACACCACCACTGTGCGTGCTGACGTCTTGTGCCCAAGTTTTTTTTTTCCTATTTGACGTGCAGAAGGGCACGCAGCAGTATGACATATTTCTGAAATTAAGTGGAAGAAACAAGACCTGACATCACTTTCTATAGCAGGAAAAAACTACAGCATTGACATAGTATCAATTGTATAAATCGTAACCAGTCGGCAGCTTAATGAATAAATCGCTACTATTGAACCAAACATTCGTTTTGACTTCCACTCCAAAATTTTCTCTCTTCTATGCAGAATGGCAGCGACGCATGCTCGCAAGGTAATCACGTGAACAGCGTAGCATGAGCGCGTTACGAAGAAATAGCACCCACTGGAGAGAAACGGTCGCTGAGCCAATCAAACTCAGCGCTCAGCATCAGCAACTGTCTTGCTCTCTTCTCGCAATGTGCTCACACCGTGAAGTGTGGCGCGAAAGCCGCGCTCTCAAAGCGTACAACGCTTCGCACTAGCCCACAAAGCTTCCCCAGTTTCTTCCCCAGTTTCTCTTTCCAACTATAGGGTAGCATACCGGATACTAGCATCTGGTTAACCTCCCTGCCTTCCTTTTTTCTCGTTTCTCTCTCTTTCCAAGTACCCTGCGCTGCGCCGAGACAGGGAGGAGGTCTAGACTACGTCTAGACTGAACGTCACCGGCTCTGCGACGACCACATTACACGGTTAAGAGGTGCGCTTTGGTCACTTATGGTCACCCATGCGCACTGTGAGTTCTATGGTGTTCAGTGGATATGTTAGGGAATGTAAGAACGAGCATCGAGATCTTTTGCTTGTTGAAGAAGAACGCCACACGCTTTCAGAATTCTGTGTATCTTGTATGAAACACTGTGCGTTTTCTCCAGTAGTCGACCTTGACAAATACTTGGTTTTCTGAAAGATGCTGTTCAGCCGTATGTGCAACCCTTTGATTTGGATGCAGTAGAGATATCTGTAAAAGAACACGATACTGATATTGTCATTGTGCTACCAAAACATAATTAAATACAGATGACGAAATAAGAAGATGATAACTCTAGCACTTTCACTGTGAAGGACGTAGAAAGTAAATGTAGATCGGCTAATCGTAGCCTTTCACAATTTTCCGGCAAAATTACTTATCACATGAATAAGGGGCACAATCAGCAGTCTTAATTATCTAGAGCGTGAGTAGCATTCGGTTGACCACCTGATAAATATTGGTACACAATAAAATGGTAAAGTGATCTCTAACGATAGGAGGGCAATATAATTCAACGACAATAACTCGCCCAGTTCTCACCCACATATGCGCCTCCAGAAAGGGGGAATGCTAGAATGCCTCTGTCACAGACAAAATAATACCTACTCGCAATGATCTATACAATAACCATTCAGCAGTTGCCATTCATTTATTCGTCAATTGGACCAAAATAAAAGCAGTAAGAGAGAAAAATTAATTGCCTTCAGTGCAGCCAGAAGATATGTCGGTAATTTTTGCTCACAGGTGAGAAAAAAAAACATGCACACGCTGAAATCCCGCATGCTCTACTTTCTTTCATGGTATCCGCCCCTCGAGGAACCCATATTAAACGCGCCCCCTAGCGGTTGCCGGGCACATGGGGCGATACTTGCTGGTTTTGCTGGGGAGCGCGGCGATTGGGACAGCCAGAGAGAACCAAGCCGCGTGCCCGTAATCTCGGAGGCCATGCTCCACGCATATGCTCCAGTGTTCAAGGTGACAACTTTCTTCGCCTTTAGACAAAGTAAACACGGTAGAAAAAGTAAAACACAGCACGAAATGACACTCAATATGTGGCCAAAAGAAAATAAAAACATAAAATACAAATTAATACTTACAAAAAAAAAAAAAAACACTGGCAGCAAGTTGGGCGAGGTCGACTTCTTTACGAGAGCAGGCCGTAAAGAAGCTAACTCATACTGAGGCTAGACAGTAAACTGAGGGCCTTCGGTTGCGGAAAAGTCCTCTGTTCGGCACGAAATCACAAAAGTAACCGCTTTCTCAGATTATACCGGTGCGGGGTCAAATGCGGTCCGCCGTTCCGGGTGTGCCCTGCTGCTTACAAGAAGTGACGCAGGGCGCTGGCGCGAGCTCATCAGACCGTGACAAAGGGCTTCAAGTCTGCGATGTGGGCACGGATGAGTTTTTTCAAAAAGGGGATCTTTCAGCAAGTATGTGCCACGGACGCTCACTGACAATCTCTTCATAAGACCGGGCGGCTTGCCAACCCTTGGTTCCACCGTTTGTCAGTTGTGGCAGGCACGAAATAGCGATAAATGTCACGCTTCGTGCCGGGCCAGGTCACAACGTTGCTCAGCCGGCAAAAACTTCCGAGCCACTCAGGTGACCGGCCATGAGTTCGTAGTGAGAGGATCACAACAGTGCGGCTCTCATATTTTATTGGGCATAGCCACCTTAAACGGATCTGCAGACTTCTAGCCGATGGCTATATAGATCACCAGGAGCCTGTCATGGTCCAGCAAAATGAATCCGCTGAGGACTTAGCGACACATGCTGCTTCAGCGCCCTATGCTCGCCCGCCGCACAACAAGCAGCGTAACGGTGCTCCGCATTTCTTCAAGACGGTCGTTATGGACGCCCGCCGCAGAGCAAGCAGCTTATACGGCGTTCCCTCTCTCCGAGACTTGAAACGGATCATTTTGCTGAGCCTTCAGTAGCTCTTTGCTGCCGAAAGCGATTCCCACTCTCTCAAAAGGGGGAGTCTTATATCACTCCCACTCAAGACTGCAGCAACTGCCGCGGGCATGGCGTCACGGGTTCACTTTCGGCACTGTGGCCTTTGGAAAGCTCCTCCGCTCGGCCGCTACGCGGTGCGCCACTTACCTAGATAGCAGCCAAGGTCCTCCGCATGGGGACTCCTCCGTTTTGCCGCTGTTTCGCTCCCGACACTTGCATGTGCTAAGGCACTGCGAACAACTGTCACACCGGAATCAAGGTTCTCGGCAGAGATACAGGGGGCACGAGATAGCGCGTCTGTTGGTTGTGGGTTCACCACAAAAGGGGATGACGATGCGGACGGGTGCCGAAGGTTGCCCGTCGATGAAGGCGATGGACTCTTTGTGCAACGCGGCATCCGCCTAAACGGGTGAGCGGACAAAAATGTAACGAAGCAGGCATGTTGGTATGAGCCCGAATCGCGCAGGCGAACGGACTCGCTAAGAGTAGTCAAAAGCTTAGAGCTTTTGATACCAAGTTGGGCGCCAGTGTAGTGACGCACATTGGGCGCCAGTGTAGTGTACACATATCCCAAAGGAGTATGGCCACTAGCGTGGGTCCTGTCTTAGCGAGCAGCAGGGCATGCGTTAACCGTCGCCGTCGTAAGAACATGATACTGCTCAAGGTCGCAAAACTTAATTTTTTGTGGCAACTACAAAAATGCAGTACAGAGCCCGTTATAAAGGCACGGCGGGAAAGGAAATGGGCTTATCCACGCCACGGGCGAGAAGTACTACACAGAGATGCCACGAGCACGTCTGTGTGGTAAAAGTGATTCATGGAGACACCTGGACAAAGGCCTGGTTGCTCGAGCGAGGGCAAACGTGCTCGCGTTGGCTTCTGAGAGATGCGGGTTGGCGTAGCCTGGCCACGCACTTGGACACTGCACTGCTTTTCGGCCTAGCGTTCGCAAAGGGGCAACAAAAAGTGAGCGTTCGCCGCAAGCACAAAGCGCCGTTGGCGAAGTCTGACGAGCCCCAAACAATAGGAGTCAAGGGACGGTAAAGAGATGCGTGCTCACCCTCAGTTGTCCCAAAGAGACCTCTCTCACTCCTGACGCACGCATCCCGGAAGACTCTGCGCGCGGCGCCAAAGTCGACATCCGCTACGGGGTGAGAAGGGTTAAACGTCACTCCTCGCTCCCCCAGCGCGGCAGACAGCGGAAAAGGGGAGTCATGTTGGGACATGAGAACGGCAGAAAGAGGCGGCAAAGCCCGTGCAAAGGCGGTGGGCTAGCGTTGATTCCCACAAGGCATGCTGTTTGCCAGAACAAGACCTTCGTTATGAATGAACGAATTAAGAGGAATTTCAAGGGCTCTTTTTTCTGGCAAAGAAGAAACAAGCCATTATTATTCTATTATTCCTCTCGTTTTGAAAAACAAACCCTTAAAATTCCTTTTCTTTCGTTCATACTTGTTGCCTGTCGCACAGCTCAAGCCTTCATTAGTTGGACAAGACCACAGAGTAATACCGTATTTACTCGCATGATTGGCGGACTCGCATGATAGGTGCACCCCTAGTTTGTCCACGGAAAATTCAATTTTTTTAACTCCGCGCATAATAGGCGCACCCCGAACTTGGCTGTGATCAGGAACGATTCTACCCCCCCAGCGGTACAGTTGGAACGCGGTCCCCGTGCCCTGAAGAGAAAAAGAAGGCAGATCGACGAGTGAATAAAAAAAATTGAAGTGCAACAACCTAAGCAATGTGTTTGTCGAAATAAAACTTGAAAAAAAAAGGCCACCATGAGCGAGAAAAAAGGCTATGTTTGTTTTATGCTGAAATAATTAGTAAACGATAAAGTCACTTTTTACTTGAGAAATGTGCAAATATAAAGCACAAGAACCGAGTCGAAAAAATTTTCGAAAACTTTACCCCATGTAATTGGTGCACCCCCAACTTCGAGTCGGATTTTCTGAAAAGAAAAGTGCGCCTATTATGCGAGTAAATACGATATAAGACAGGAGTGCGGACCCCACTCATCAGCAAAGAACACATTGCGCAACATTGGTTTCTGCTTTACGGTGTGTTCACCGGATGGCTCTACGAATGGAGAGGCACCAGTCATTAAGCGGTTCTGCGGTAGGGGGTTCTGTGGTGTTGCTATAGCAGTAGTGCACAGACATGCTTCGTCGCGTTCCAGCGCCTGCTTGCTTACCTGTTTTGCAGTTTGCTGCCGCCAACCTCCGTGAGTCAGCGCTTGTGCTCATAAACGCAGATGCAGAATGGTTTCCATGCGCCTCAACAGATAGTGCTATGTGTTGTGATTAGTGCAAGGAGAGGAGAGAGCATGTGTGAAACTGTAAAGAGCAAAAGGGGGACAGCAAAGGAACCAGGGAGACGGCCACGTTCGCACTGCACAGTTTGTCCGGAGTGAATGCGTCGAGTGGTGGTGTCAGCACTCCTCTTTCGTCTTACTCCATGGACTGAGCAAAGTAGTCAGGTCCTTTCTTTGCCACTGTATCGAACCTCTCCCGCATATTCTGGCTCAATTATGTTGCCTGTTTTTGGACGGAGTGCTTTCTTTCCGATTATTGATGCATTGCCTGAGTCGTGTCTATCGCTGGCCAATTTCACTTGCTTCCATTGCTTGTAAACATACTAAAGTGCATCCACGGCCAGTCTAGAGGCGCGGGCTCGCTCCCTCCTTTTACGGCCTAAGTAGCTGCCGCGAGTACAATGGAGCTGTTTCTATACAGTGACGACGGCGTGCTCTAAGTGAGGGCATCGCGAGCCAACCTGTCAAAGCATGTTTTGCCGCACATTCTTTTCATTGTAAGTCATCTGTACCGGTCACTTTCTTGTGCTAATTACTCCTTGCGCCTGTAAGAAGCGATGAGAGTAGTAGAGGTGCGTGTGAGGACAGTCTGACTTTCTTGATACTCATGCGTTGGGCAGTGAATACGCACACGCATCTCTACGAAAATCCAATTTTTTAAGGCTCGAAACCTTATTTTCGATGAATTCTAAAATGCTTGTGGCTCGTGTGGTTTAGTTTATCATTTATGTACACATTAATGAACCCCATATGGTTGAAATTCCCGGAGCCTTCAACTACGGCATCCTTCATGATCACATTGTGGTTTTGGGATAATAATCTGCTTCGCCATGTGCTGTCAAGCTCTTTCTTGGAACCATCATAACTTCGGTTGCCATAGCGGTCTTATTACAGGCCACATTGTAGCAGCTGAGCATATGGGCACTGCTGCATGTGTATAGGATTTTAGTGCCAGGGCAGAAAAGTCGCTTACGGTTTTCATATTCTCCATGGGTGCAGCTGGGGGCGCAAAGTAACGCAAGAGTGTGGGTAGCTAAGGTTCCCTGCACTAAACCTCTGTAATATCTGAATAGCCCTGTTTTGTGCACTTCCTTTGATCTCATGTCAAGTCAACACTCTATAGACTAGCTTAGGCATCCTCACACCGTCCTCTCCATTAGCGTAACCTCACTACTTCGGAGCTGCTTTGTTAGCACTTTTGGAAAAGTAGAGACGGCATGCATAAACGAATGGATTCGCAAAGCGTGGTTATGTACACTAGTGAGTGCGCGGCAATGTTCACTTGTGAGAACGGAAGCATTTCATGCTGTCAACAGTCTGGTTACTTTAGCTGAAAGCGTCATGACAGTGTTTTACCAGCAGGGCCTTTTTCTTTTTTCAGTTTTTCAGGTGCAATCAAAATATGGTAATACTAAGAAGAATATTTTGTGATTCTCCGAAACTTTATTGTTCCCCTGTGTCTCAGGCTTGCCTTATTTCATATGAAAATGTTTCTCATCTTTTCGCCTGCACACTGAAGACAGCATCTGGGCTCGTGCGGGCTTGGGACTCTGTATGTATACAGGCACTCAGGGTGGTGTGTGTTGCGATTGACTTGGGCTTGTTTTCTTTTTTCTACGCTATAGTGACTTCCTAAAACTATATCAATAAACACTGTTTTATGCTTTTACCTTGTGTGTTTTTATTTTAAATATTATTGTTATTGACACTATTATTAATATTGTTATCATCATTATCAATGTTATTATTATTATTATTATTATTATTATTATTATTATTATTATTATTATTATTATTATTATTATTCATGCTACTGTGATTGCGGTTCGTGACTACCTAGGGAAAATAGTAGCCATCCCTATTATGTCTTGACTTTATCCTTTTGGAAATACTTATTTTAATATTTGAGCACGAAATATTATACTTTTGACAAAAACGTGTAAACTTTATGATTTTCAAGGACAGTCTTTGCCCGTATGTGCATTTGAAGTAAATGTTTTCAATGCTCTTTTGCTTAAAAAAAAAAATAAGTTTTCTGTCACTTTTGACTCATTTCTTGTGCCGGTCGGTGGTGGATCATGTGGCCGAGCCTTCTGAACATGTCGAACGGTGGCACATGTGCGAAAACAGAATATTCATCGTTTTACTCATTTTTTGAAGTTACCAAAAACGGAAAAGAAAGAACGCTGTGCTATGACCGCGTTGATACTCTCCCAAAACCAGGGTTGTCATATATACGCTTGTGCTTGCTACCATGTCTCCATCACACTGGTACCACCAAGAACTACAACAGCAGGGAGGAACCCGAGCATGACTTGGGCGCGCTAGCTTCGCAACGGTTGGTGGCAAGTTGGCTCGGAGCACCCCCACGAGATTGCGGCGGTAGGTGTAAACAGCCCCCCTCCTCTCCCCCCCTGTGTGCAGAACGTAAAGGAAATAAGCGCACGCCTTCAGACCGGCCGTGGGGCATCATATCAGAGTACATTGTTTAATTTTTTGATAGGAAAGGGTGACCTACACCTTTCCATCATGGATTTTGAAAGGGTCTATCAACTCTCACTTGTAGTGAACGGTTCTCGAGTTAGTTTTGTCGCTTGACTACGCAGCGCAGGCTGACATGGTATTTTTAGATTGCAATTATGTATACAACCTGTTTCTTTCACTAAATTAATATATAAGCTCCATAATGTTGGGCTTTCTGAGATCTCATTGTCTGTATCTGCTTCTACCTTTCTTATTATGAAAAACACGTTCAAGTTAAACGCCGCTGCTCTGGCTTTACTACTTCCAGACTACTACCTCAAAGAGGTATCCTTTGTATCACCTTATCATTAATCTACATTAATGATGGCATCACAGTTTTAAGCAATTTCTTTACTTAAGATTACTTGTTAACGAGTGTACTCTAATCAAAAGTATCACTAATAGTTCTCATGTTTAGACATGTTTATAGGCCAATATTTGGTGTACTTTCGAATGGTGTAGCAAGTGGCATGTGTGCTTAAATATTCATAAATAAGCATTCCTACAGGTGGCTAATAATGAAAGAATCTGCTTGACTACCTACAAACTGCATGACTGCCCTTTGGAGTAATTGTGAAAGTTCAAGTCCAGTACTATTTAGGTATAACTATTACTGCCTCTAGTGGTCTGACCACATCATCAAAGCTTATTCTGCTGCATGCTGCTACTTGTGTTACTTTGCTACCAACTTAGAAAGTCACTACCTTATGTGAAATTGCTCATTTATAACTAACTTGTGAATCATCATCATTATCGGCAGCCTGGCTATGCCTACTGCAGGGCTAAAAGATTTCCTTGTTCCGCCAATCAACCCGGTCCTGTGCTTTCTGCTGCCACATTATACCTGCTAACTTCTTAGTCTCATCTGCCCACCTAACTTTCTGTCTCCCCCTAACCCGCTTGCCTTCTCTTGGAATCCAGTAATTTACCCTTAATGACCAGTGGTTATGCTACCTATGCGCTACGTGCCTTGCCAATGTCTGTTTCCTCTTTGTGATTTCATCTATGATATCCTTAAATCTGGTTTATTCAGGCATACCTACTCTGTTTTCTTCTTGTTTCTTAAAGATACACCTATCATTTTAATTTTCATCGCTCACTGCATCGTTCTCAAATAAAGCTGAACTCTCCTTGTAAGCCTCCAGGCACTGAGCAAGAATATTCCCCCATGCTTCTGCTCCGTCGGTCAGTACCGGCAAGATGCAGCTGGTATATACTTACCTCTTGCAGGCTAGTGGCAGATTACCATTCATCATTTGAGAATGCTTGTCGAATGTGATCCACCCCATCCTTATTCTTCTAGTTGCGATGATGTTTATTCAAACAGAGGAGTCGCATCGAGGTCGCGACGGAAAATGGGCGTACGGCAAGTCTGGCGAAGGCGGCACAGGTTCTCGCGCAATCAGAGCCTGGGGTTTTTCGTTCTGTTTGGAAGGCGCATACGGGTTGGTGCGTATCCTCCACTACAATACCCCCGGGGTGAAGAGTAGCCATCCTGGCGACTCAGGGGGTAGGCAGAATGAGGGGGTCGTAGTAGGGCTTGAGACGGTCGACGTGCACGGTCTCGCGTCCTCGACGGCGCAAATCTGGCGATTGTGTTAGGGGCTCGATGATGTAATTCACCAGCAAGGTTGCGTCAATGACACGATATGGACCATGGTACCGGGCCAGAAGCTTAGAAGAAAGGCCAGGAACCTGCGGGGGCACCCAAAGCCAAACAAGGGAGCCAGTACGAAACGTAGGCGCTATGTGATGAACGTCGTCATGTCAGGTTTTTTGTAGACCTTGAGCCTCACTTGTCATAGACCGAGCCAACTGACGGCACACTTCAGCGTATCTGGCGACTTCCAAAAGCGGGCAGCACTCAGATGCATCAGGGCGGTACGGTAGCATAGTGTCGAGTGGGTGGGATGGTTCGCGGCCGTACAACAGAAAGATTGGGGAAAACCCGGTAGTCGCTTGCGTCGCGGTGTTGTAAGGGAAGGTAACAAAAGGTAATACAGCGTTTCAATTAGTGTGGTCGGAGGAGGTGTACATCCTGAGCATGTCGCCGAGTGTGCGGTTGAACCGTTCAGTGAGACCATTCGTCTGTGGATGGTATGTGGTAGATTTCCGGTGGATGATGTTGCATTCAGCGAGAATAGCTTGGGTGACCTCCGACAGGAACACTCGACCCCTATCACTGAGTAATTCCTGTGGAGCCCCATGGTGGAGAATGAAGCTGCGCAAAATGAAGAGTGCAACTTCGCGGGCGGTCGCTGCTGGTAGAGCTGCAGTCTCAGCGTTGCATGTATGATCATTGACACTGATGACACCGGTTTCCAGAGCGCCTATATGGGAGGGGGCCATAGAGGTCGATACCCACGCGGTCGAATGGGCGAGCCGGACATGGGAGCGGCTGTAACATGCCAGTAAGATGCCGCGGAGGTGTCTTGTTCTGTTGGCAAGTGGTGCAAGACTGAACGTATTTCTGCACAAAGCGATACATTCCTCACCAGTAATACCGTTGGCACAGCCTTTCGTAGGTTTTCAGGACACCTGCGTGAGCACTTTGGGGATCTGCATGGAAATTTATGCAGATGTCAGAGCGCATATGAGTTGGGACAGCAAGGAGCCACTTCCGACCACCAGGCATATAGTTGCGGCGGTACAAAATGTTGTCTCGCACGGAAAAGTGGGCTGCTTGTCGGCGTAGCGCTCTCGTGGAAGGGACAGCAGACGGATCGGTAAGGTAGTCGAGTAACAATGCAAGGTATGGGTCTTTACGCTGCTCCGAAAGCATGTCAGTGGTGTCGATTGGTGACAAGGTGGTAAAAAGGGGTGACAGAGAAGCCACATCTGGTGTTAATGGCGATCGCGAAAGTGCATCGGCATCCGCATGCTTGCGCCCTGAACGATATACAACACGGATGTCGTATTTTTGCAATCGAAGTGCCCAACGGCCCAGGCGTCCGGACGGGTCTTTCAAGGTGGACAGCCAACATAGAGCGTGGTGGTCTGTGACCACGTCGAAAGGACGGTCGTAGTAGGTACGGGCGAAGCTTCGTCAATGCCCAGATTATGGCCAAACACTCCTTCTCTGTCATGGGGTAATTCAATTCAGCCTTCTCGAGAGCGCGACTTGCATAGGCGACTACGTATTCGGCTTGGGTGCCTTTCCGTTGTGCCAAAACTGCACCAAGACCGATGCCACTTGCATCGGTGTGAATTTCTGTGGCAGCAGCGGGGTCGTAGTGACGAAGAATAGGTGGTGAGGTCAGCAGGCGGCGCAGCTGGCGAAATGCGTTGTCACATGCAGGTGAACATGCAGATATACCTTTGCTGTTGGAAAGCAGACTCATGAGAGGTGCGATGATTGACGCGAAGTTGCGCACGAAGCGACGTTAGTAGGAGCAGAGACCGACGAAACTTCGTAGAGCTTTCAGTGATGTGGGCAAAGGGAAGTCAGCGACAGCTCGAAGCTTATCGGGATCCGGAAGAACACCGTTTCTTGTTATGACATGTCGCAAGATGGTCAGTTTCCGTGCTGCGAAGTGGCACTTCTTGGAGTTAAGTTGTAGGCCTGCAGAAGTTAGACACGTCAGAATCTCGTGGAGGCGAACAAGATGTGTCGGGAAATCAGATGAAAAGACTACGATGTCGTCCAGGTAACACAAGCAAGTTTTTAACTTAGGGGCACGCAAGATGGTATCGATCATGCGCTCAAATGTGGCAGGTGCGTTGCAGAGCCCAAATGGCATGACTTTGAAATCATATAGGCCATCCGGCGTTACAAAGGCTGTTTTAGGGCGATCACATTCAGCCATTGGCACCTGCCAATACCCATAACGCAGATGCAAGGATGTAAAGTACTCGGCGCCTTGTAAACAGTCAAGGCTTACGAGGACTGCCATTGTGGTCAAGCTTTTCGCCAGCAACATCTGGAATGCGCCATCCTTGATGCCCTTGAGAATCTGTCGAATTTTCTCTTCTTCAGGCATGGATGGGTTAACACGCCTGCAGAGGTCGAGCACATCCTCAATATAACTAGTAAAAGTCTCGCCAGGGTGCTGGGCTCGGTGGCGTAGACGCTGGTCAGCGCGGAGTTTGCGGACCTCTGGTCGGCCGAACACTTCGGTCACGAGGGTCTTAAAGGTAGACCAGTTGGCGATGGCAATTTCGCGGTTGGTAAACCATGGCTTAGCGACGTCAGCCAAGTAAAAGATAACATAGGCAAGCTTAGAGTCGTTGTGCCACTTGTTGCTGGCACTTACGTGTTCATACAAGGAGAGCCAGTCTGCGACGTCTTGTTCATCACTGCCACTGAAGATTGGTGGGTCTCGCTGACGGGTAGCGCTGGGGCAAGTCGACGGGGCAGCCGATGGTGCTGGCTGTGCTGGGATGGGCTGGTTGGCGACTGCGTCAGTCATGTTGTACGGTGGTCTTTCGGCCAACTTGGGAGAGCGGAGCTCCAGGTCTGCTTAGGGATCTCAGCAGCCTCCACCAAAAGCGATGATGTTTATTCAAACAGAGGAGTCGCAGCGAGGTCGGACGGAAAATGGGCGTACGGCAAGTCTGGCAAAGGTGGCACAGGTTCTCGCCCAATCGGAGCACGGGGTTTTTTGTTCTGTTTGAAGGCGCATACGCGTTAGTGCGTATGCTCCACTACATAGTTATTTCACTCGCATGCCTCGGCTCTGAGGTTACCTGTCCTAAATAGACATATTCCTTTGCAACTTCCAGTGTCTCACGACCTGTCACAAAGCGCTGTTCTCTGCTGAGGCTGCTGCACATTACTTTAGTTTTATGCATATTAATTTTCAAACCTACTCGTCTACTTTCCATGTCCCGTTCTGTAATCATGATCTGTTATTCATCCCCTGAGTGCAACGCAGTGTCATCAGTGAATCATAGGTCACTGAGATACTTTTCATTAACTGTTATCCCCAAGTCTTCCCAATTTAGGGCCCTGAAAACCTCTTTTAAAAACGAGGTGAATAGCACTGGAGAGATTGTATCTCCCTGCCTTACAGCCTCCTTTATTGGGATTTCGTCACTTTATTCATGGAGGACTGTGGTTATGCCGCGGTGGTCTAGTGGCTAAGTCTCTCGACTGCTGACCCGCAGACCGCGGGATAGATTTCCGGCTGCACCGGCTGAATTTTTGATAGAGGCGAAAATGCTGTAGGCCCGTGTGCTCAGATTTGGGTGCATGTAAAAAAACCCCAGGTGGTCCAAATTTCCTAAGCCCTCCACTACAGCGTCTCTCATAATCATATGGTGGTTTTGAAATGTTAAACCCCACATATCATAGAGGACTGTAGTGGCTGTGGATCCACTATAGATTTCTTCCAGCCATCGGCCATATCATGCTGAATGTGCTGGTTCTCGTCCGATCACCGAAGCTAAGCAGCATTGGGCTCGGTCAGTACTTGGGAGGGAGATTTCTTCCAGTATGCTTATATAGGCTTCGTCGATGCCCGAATTCTGCAGTGCCTGCATGACTGTTGATAATGACCGAATTAAATGCCTTTTCGTAATCTATGAAGGCTATGTACAGGGTTTGATTGTATTCCGCGTATTTCTCTATCACCTGATTGATAGTATGAATATGGTCTATTGTGGAGTACCCTGTTTGAAATCCTGCTTGGTCCTTTGGTTGATTACACTCTAATGTCGTCATAATTTCATTAGCTGTCAGTTTTGCTTGTAAACAATAGACAGTAAGCTGATCGGCCTGCAGTTTTTCAAGTCCTTGATGTCCCTTTATGGATTAAGATGATGATGGCATTCTTCCAGGATTATAATACCCTCGTGATCATCAGACACTTCGTATACAGGGTGGCCAGTTTTTCTCACTCTCTCTGTCATCATACAACAGGCCTTGCTAAATACATGCTGAATAAATAATACATGCTAAATAATAAATACATGCTAAATAAATAAATATCACCTTTTCTGTGTGGACAGTTTTCGGTTTTGGTTTCTGGGTGCCGAATTGGGCTGTAAGATAGCGGTGTAGCTTGGTCACGTGGCCACACAAGGCTGTGACGCACGTCGTGCTGATTATCGTCTGCTTTCGCTGGCTTTCTTTCACACACGTATTGCACAAGTACCTGCGAAACAAGCGTGTAGAGGTTGCGATGCTTTGCCAGTACTTTGTGGCGGAGGTCACTGAAAGTCACTGACCTCACTACAATAGGCGTGCACACGGGAGAGGGGTAAGGGGGCGGCCACTCCCATAGTCATTTACGAGGGGGGAGGGGTGCAAGCACAGCCCCACACATTGACATACTAGATAGGGGGCGTGAAGTCAGATCCATGCATTGGCATAATAGGGAGAGGGTGCGCTGCGATGAACCTTTATGCCCCCTGAAGGGGAAACCTACGCATGCCTACGCTGGGCGGCCACTCCCATAGTCATTTACGAGGGGGGAGGGGTGCAAGCACAGCCCCACACATTGACATACTAGATAGGGGGCGTGAAGTCAGATCCATGCATTGGCATAATAGGGAGAGAGTGCGCTGCGATGAACCTTTATGCCCCCTGAAGGGGAAACCTACGCATGCCTACGCTCACTACAGTGGTGTGACGTTACTGCAACTTTCGTTGCCCATCCTACAGAGCTAGGACACTTCTAGACGCGCTTGCAATGGGCTTTGGTCGGGAGAATGATCATTTAGGTACACTTTGGAGATGAATTAAAATATGTTCTAATTGTTTGCTGTGTCCGACCATTCGTGTGTAGTGTCTTAGAATACAGAGGAAACCGAGGAGTGGCTTGTTTTAGCCTCAAAACTTGATGTCACCACCTCTTTAATCCATACAATCTGATTTTTGCTTATGCACACTTTTGCCTTCACAGCTTTTATGCTTCAGCGTGCTCAATTCTCTCCATGCTATACCTTCTTATGTTGGCTACCTTGTGCCTATCGATTAACTTCGAAAGCTCCGCCAGTTCTTTTTTGTTGGTTGCATTTGATGTTTTCATTGTTTGACGTCTCTTAATGAAGTTTTTCGTCTCCTGGGATAGCTTGCCAGTGTCCTGTAAAATGACTGTATTCCCGATTTTTATTGCGCACTCCTGAATGATACTAGTCAGATTATCGTTCTTTGCGTCAATGCTAACGTCAGTTATCTCATTTAGTGCCTCGAATCTATTCTGAAGCTGAACTCTGAATTCCTGTACTTTCCCTCTCAGTGCAGTCGTGGCCGAGTAGGTAAGGCGGTGCACTCGAAATTTGTGAAGCCTCAGCCGAAATATGTGGCTGTTAAGACTCCTTTTAAGGGGAGATGCGAGTCAAAAAACGCGAGTTTTCTTAAAAATTACCGATTCTATATCTTCACCTGTTTTGATACGATTAGTATCTCTACTGTTCTGAAAAAAAAAAAAAAATCCATGTCGAGACTCGCCTACAAATGTTTTAAAATTGTGTCTAAAGAGCACAAGGTGGCTGTTAAAAAGCTGAAAGTGAGCAGCCTTTGAGCACCTTTCCGCTGACAATGCGCCGCCGCTCACCATTGTCGATTGCATAAGGCAAAAAGTTGAGCGTAACTCTTCAAATAACTGTTTCCCACACTGATGCGGCGCAAGAAATAATAAAAGGAAGCACACTTTTGCCGCATTTTTCGAGCGCGGCGACTGACTTTTAAATCACGTGGTACGAATCGAAAACCGCCATTAGCTGCTGCACGCCTGTATGTGTTGTGAAGCCTGCTTGCGGGGTCCATGTCTTGTCAAGCAGCGTACCTGAACACTTTTCTCGTGTGTTTATCTTCGTTATGGATGAAGAAAGCTGTAGCTCGTGCGTGAAAGCTGTTGTGGTGGCTCACTCTGTGAGAATGGGCTACGAGCAGCTGGTTCGATTTGCGGCACTCGTTGGCTTGTAAAAGCTAATGCATCAAAAGTCATTCACTGCCATCAGCCGGAAAGTCCATGATGCGGCAATGCATGACGTCAGTGCCAATATTGCGAGGCGAGGGAAGTTAGTGGGGACGACATTGTCGTTATGTACGACGGTACGGGGCACAAGTGCAGGCACAAAATGGCATTGGCACTGTTCTGTCCCTCGACACTGGACTTAGTTTAGATTTCGCAGTCCTGTTGAACTTCTCCTCCGCTTGCAGTCGGCACAAGGCTCAGCCAGATAGAGTGGAAAAAGTTTGGCAAGTTCATGGCCCTCTCTGAGCGCGAAATGTCTGTGAGGAGTCAGCTCGAAAGAGCCGTGAGGCAGAAACCTATGGTGCTGGTGAATTTTAGCTGCAGTGGCCACTAGAAGAAGGATTGTTCTCTTTTGTATGCAGATTTCATCGTATTTAATGACATCTTTCATAAATAAAAATTTAATTTTAACTTTAGAACTCTTTTTGTTTTCAAAACACAGATTTTGCTTTTTTTTTAATGTGCCCCTCTTTTTTCGGATAATTTTGTTGCTCCAATCAGCATGAAACTTTGCCCAAATTTCTTTCAAAGTATGACGAATGAAATTATCTAGTTTAAATTTTAACATTTCAATCATATAATAAAAATTTTATGTAAATCTTTACTAGGGTCCGAAAAATATGGACTTTTTCACGTATATTACATATATTGTATGGGCTTCTTAATTAGTTACTTCCATTTTAAACTTTATTTGAAATACTATGAACGGTAAAAAATTATGGAAGTTTAGTGATGAAAAGAGGGGGGGGAGGCAAAAGAGTTAAGGTTTTCACTTTGTCATGTAGCAAAGTTTAAATAAGCAACTTGCAAGAAAACCAATTATATATTTAAAGTCAGCATGAAAAGTTATATGAACAGCTCAAGTTTAATTTCTCTAAGGTGAATATTAAAAAAAAGGTGTCTCCGAGTGGCATCTTCCTTTAAAAAAGACATTCAAAAAGAACTTGGGTCACCAAAAGAAAAGCTGCTCGTTTAACTTGTGGCACGTATAATAGGTATGTTTCGTCTAATAATGTATCATGCCTTAAATAAATTAACACACTCAGCTACCCTTAGCCATTCATGCAAGAACTGCTATTAAGTCGAACAAGAATATACGGTCATAGAATATTGTAGCCCCGCCGCGGTGGTCTAGTGGCTAAGGTACTCGGCTGCTGACCCGCAGGGCGCGGGTTCGAATCCCGGCTGCGGCGGCTGCATTTCCGATGGAGGCGGAAATGTTGTAGGCCCGTGTGCTCAGATTTGGGTGCACGTTAAAGAACCCCAGGTGGTCTAAATTTCCGGAGCCCTCCACTACGGCGTCTCTCATAATCATAGAGTGGTTTTGGGACGTTAAACCCCCCATATCAATCAATCAATCATAGAATATTGTAACCTCATTCTTTACATGCACTCGTCTCTTCAAGCGCACATTCCTTTATATGTCCTTTTATGCAGCAGAATCTCTTATTAGCTGGTGTATTTACCTGACATTTGTCTACTGCTGCTATTTTTGCATTTTTTTCTATGTATTACTGCAGTGTGTTTTATAATGTTTTACTATGTTGGCTTTCTGTAGTTTTTCGTTGATCACATGTAATATACATAATTATTTATTTTCGTGATACATTCTATGTACCCAGTCTTTGATTGAAGACTTGCAATATGTTGCATATAAATAAATAACTAAATAATACTGTTTCGAAGTTAGCATTTTGTAATCACTCTGAGCATGATGGCAATTGGAATGATCTTTCTCACCTTTGTTCCTCTTCTCGCAGGCACTGTTCTTCTTGCAGCATGCTTCTGTAGTATGTCCTAACACTACATAATTGCTAACATCATGCTGGCACACTTTTTCATGACAACACTATCAACTTGCATGAGAATTAAATATATTTTTTAATTTGCTACATGTAGTTTCCACCACTTACGCCATGCCAAACATGCTGCAGGCGGTCAGATCAGATGATTGCGCATGCAAGGCATGCAAGTGACGGTGAAGAGCGAGCATGCTAGACAACTGACATCCCTCATAGCTAGATCATTCAACAGCTTTTACGCTAGTGACGTCACGTGTTTGACTCGGTTGAACTCTCAACGTCTGAAGAGGGTGCTGGAAAAGCCCAGAGATAAGACGCATTTTTTGTGTTTTATTTGTTGCTTTTTCACCCCGTGCAATGCTGCTGTGTTCATGAGGGGTGATATTAGCACCATTTTGTACATGTCATGTTCATTCAACCGGTTCAAGGTGTCCCCGGTTGTTTAGGCATTGTTTAAAAGGCTTTGTGTAATGGGATGGCAGACTGGCCGAGTTTGTTAAGATGCATAGTACTTGAAATGTAGGTTGGAAAACACAGCGTCGTTGTGTTTTCTATTTTTTTGGTCCTGACTTTTGGGCTATTGTATTCAAGTACCAGACTTTGTGTACCCTGAGTAAAAGAGCTTTTGGTGTAATTCATTTCTTAGGGGTAGTGAGGATGTAAAAGGACAGTCGTTGGGAGTTGCTTTATTATTCCACAGGGTGAAATTTATGCGTGCGTAGTAGTCTGTCCTCAGTGTTTGCAAACACACCGGCACTTTTCCAAGTTACACTCTTCCATGCATATGACAGTGCGAGCCTTTCAGAGATGCAATAGCTGCAGTTCTGTAGTGCTCCTTTAGAAATTCCTATGCTTGTAGTTCTAAATTTAGGATCTCTTTTCTTGTGAACTAAACTTGATAGATCAGTATCTTCAAGCTGATACATAAATTTATCATCTCACGCACATGCACACGACACTCACACATACTTCAGTAGGAGACTTAAAATTACTTCTTTACATTCAGGTTATTTTCTGGACCTTACGACGAAGCTCGGAAGATGGAGAAGCTGAAGTGCATCGTTAATTACTTCCGAAGAATTACGAAGCAAGGTCAGTAGCTTGGCTAATATGATTCTTATGTGTCTCCTAGTGCTTCCAAGGTTTGTCAAAAAATGTAACCAGCCCCGCCGCGGTGGTGTAGTGGCTAAGGTGCTCGGCTGCTGACCCGTTGGTCACGGGATCGAATCCCAGCTGCGACAACTGCATTCACGATGGAGGCGGAAATGTTGTAGGCCTGTGTGCTCAGATTTGGGTGCACGTTAAAGAACCCCAAGTGATCGTAATTTCCGAAGCCCTCCACTACGGGGTCTCTCATAATCATATGGTGGCTTTGGGACGTTAAACGCCACATATCAATCAGAACATGTAATTATGCATTTGCATGAACATATATTTGCAGCACTAGCCTTTGGTTCTGATGAGGTACAATAGATTTAGGTCGTTATTCTTGTGAAAAAGAAATACTGTTTTCAATTTTCAAATATACATATTATTGAGTGACATTTGAAAGAATCATAATAAATTGCTGCATGTGTAGGAGTGGTTCTTTGTATCTGTTTATCTTAATTTGTGAATGTGCTTCTGATTTTGTTCAAATTAGCATGCTTCAGTCACTACAGAATTCACCACATGTAGGAAAGCGAGCGACCGAAGGGCTGAGCGTTGCAGGAAAATGAGCCTGTAGGTTACAAAGGGCACGTGTTTTAAATCGGCGTTGTGACACACTTTACCCCTCAGTCCTCCTCAGTTAATTTGCAGCTTTTGTCTTGTTCATTAGCTATTACTTATGCAGTGCTATCTGCATTGCTGATCCTAGTAAATATGCTGACTGACAAATAGTGTATGATCAAATTCATCTGACTTAGAGGGTGTTTGATGCTATGTAATAATTCGCAGGTTGGCTTAGCCAGACAGTGAGAATTGTTGATTAGTCAGAATTCCTGAGGATTAGACGAGCTCTTGAATTCACCTTTAGTGCTGTTCCCTAACTTCAACGTTTCAGCATGCTAAAATTCAGAAGCTTACTGTTGAATGCTTCTGTATGTATTTATTCAATGTTTGATGCAGTGTATTCAATTAGTATTCAGAATTTTTATATTTACCCCTTTTCTTTTAGTGATATACTATTTTGTGACATAAGAGCGTGACGCTGAACATACACACAGCAGGCGATGCGGAAGACTTTTGTAAGGTCTGGCGTCGAAGGCAAGGGGGGTCAGTCTTCTTTGTCACAAAAGAGTGCGCGTTCCAAGGAGCTGGTTCTCGGGAAATCATAATGCCGGCATAAGGACGCCCATTCTAGTAATAAAACCACGATCGGTCGCCGCTTTTAACAACCAGCTAGGTGGTCGGCGGCCAGTGGAGTGCCGGCAGGCGACGGGAAAACATCTGGTGTATCGACACCCATCCATCTTAGTTTTTGTCTTCGAGACGGCTGTCACGCTGGACAGCGTAGCCACCTCGCAGTTATGGTAGGGGCCCGCAGCCGAACGCCGCCACCATCGTGTGCGTTCGCACAGTTCCCGGAAGGTCGTGTGCTGGCTGTTCTTTTTGTCTCTCTATCTACGACTGAGAGGTCGAGTGCTTGAATAAGAGAGCCAGAGTAGAGGACTGCAACAAGTGTGTTTAGTCTGTCCAATAAACGGGCTGAATTGTTTTGGTTGGCCATGAGGAGAATCGGGAGGGGCAACCGAGGGGTTAAAATCTGGCTACCGTTTCCTCACAGTCGTTCTGGTTGCAGCAAAGAGTGCTTTGCACTATCGGCTCTGCCGAAGCAACATGCGACGGTCCCAGCTGTGGCGCAGTCTTGTAAATTTGTACGTAAGTTCCTGTACATAAAGTCATGTTGTTGCAACGTAACGAAAGGCGCTGGTCTCTATCCTGCACAAGCAGCAGCAGCCACGACAAGACAAGATGGACACCATGCAACCAACCTTCTACTCCCTTCTATAGCAATAGCAGCTACGCAGCTGAGAGAGCTCTGCTCAAGGGAACAGTGGGAGTGGGTAGAAGGTTGAGTTTTTGCTGGCGCGGTCAGATAAGATTGAGACAACGACGACAAGGAGCGCTCTGCATGCCAAGGAGTTCGTCGTGTTGCGGAGGACACGCAAGACGGAAGCCAAGATATCGGCTTTTCCAACGAAGAAGCAAGCCACCGAGCTGAGGAGGCGACAGTGCGGCAGCCATCGACCCGAGGAAGTCAACGGTCCAGCAGCGGTCATCCCAATTCACCGATCCAGTGACAACTCAGGTGACATCGGGTGATGTCGAGCAGCTGACAGCAGGCAAGGCGAGAGGGCAGCGAGCAGCAGCTTCACAAGTGGTGAGTCCTCTGGTGTTCTTACATCTCAGGGGTGCTGCTGCCTTTCGTGAGTTTTAAGGCGTCCTATGGACACGAGGTTTACCCACTTAAACCTGGACAGGCGAGCGTAGGCCATGAGTCGTGAGTCGGGCGACGAGAGCGATGCGGCAAGCCCGGAAGAGGGTAGTGTGTGAGATAGCCAGAGAGATGATCGTTTCGGAAATCTCACGCTGGAGCGTCGACTGCAGGAGTTGTGGTTGGAGATGGAGAAACTGTCGCAGATGATGAGTGGAAGCTCTTGGTTGAGTGGATCTGAGATCAGCAGGCGGGATCCATGTAGCGAGCTGAGACGCTATTCGAATGTCCTCACAGGGGTGCTTCCAAATTTTCAGCCGAGGCTGAAGCACTGGTGTGGTTTCAGTCCGTGGAAAGTGCCCTAGAAGCGTACGAGGTACTGGGGGAGTTTTGGGTATGTTTGGTTTTCTCGTTGGTAGCGGAAAGAGTCCCATTTTCGTCCACGCTGCTAAGCCCAACAGAGCATAAAGATTACTAGATAATCAAGCAAACGGTGCTTGACGAGCTCAAACTTTCGGCAGGGCAGTTTCTAAGAAGATTCTTAAGGTCAGGGAAGCGTGCGAACGAAGGGTGGAGACCTTTTTCGACACGTTTAGAGAGCTACCTCCCCTTTTACCTTGAGGCAAGGCGGGTGTCGACATTCGAGGGCCTGGTTAAGCTTTTTGGTTGCCGACCAATTGAAGAAAAATTTGTCGGAGGAGGCCGTGCGGTATGTGACACTCCATGAAGGGAGAACGTGGATGAGCGCCCCAGAGACATCCGCGTTGCTGCAAACGTTTGAGGAAGCGCAGGGGTCGAACAGTGCGGCAAGACAGGCGAATCAAAAGCCGGCGGATTCACAAGACCCGAGCAAGGCTAGAGCTTAAAATGAAACCACGAAGAGCCGCTGTGCCGGAGAAAGCCTAGGCGCGGAGCGAAAACGTAAGTCCAGGGCATGCTACAGTTGCGGTAGCATAGGGAACCGAAAATGAAATTGCCCTCAGCGTCAGAAACAGCTGACTGAAGGGGTTCCGGGCGCTGAGAGCGAGAGTTTAGTGGTGCATGTTATGATGGGGGAGCCGGTGGTAGCGCACGGGGACCTTATCGCCGTGTCACTCGACTGTAAGGATAGTTAATCGGAGCGGTTTTGAACATGGGGGTGGATATCACCGTGTTGAGGGAGAGCGCTATCCCACCGGAGATGGTGAAGCCGCAAGGCACTATTAACTTAAAGGGACACTAAAGTCAAATAACAATTTACGTCAGAGTGAACGCTCAATGTATGACAACACCTAAAACGACAATATTATCAACAACAGTGCCCTACTTACCAAGAAATTAAGGTAAATGCACAAGAACACAAGGGCCACAGTAGGACACTTTCAAAATGATCCCGATGACTTAAGACGGACCGCCTACAATTAATCACTAGTAATCGATCTAACTGCAATAAATAAAGAACTTTGCGGGCATCAAGAGGCGCAATAAAATGCTGCTTGTTTGTTTCTGTTTGATTCATGGAAAAAAGAACCACCAGATGTTACTATGAGGAATGGCGTGAGTGGTTCGAAAATTCAATTTTCGCGTGGTTACACAGGACAGGTGGTGCCATCTAGTGGGGTACAGTTGAAACAAAAGCATCTGCACTCTCGGAGTCAATGGAGGGGGTCGAAATTTTCGGAGCCCTTCACTACGGCGTTTCTCATAACCATATGGTGGTTTTGGGACGTTAAACCCCACATATCAATCAATCATCAATCAATCGGAGTCAATGGAGGGAAATTGATCGATGGTCGTTTTTGCTGCTGTGGCTCCCACTGCTTTCGGTATGCTGCTGCTAGCGCAGTAAAGCCGGGCAACATTGTGCACGGCTACAGTGACGTGAGACTGACCAGTCGGTCCGCTTCTTGAGGCGGGTAACTTGAAGTGCGCTAACGCGATGCTGACCACTAAAAGGTGATTTTATTTCAAAATACGCCTTTCCTTGGCACAAAAGTAACACCACGAGGTTTCTGAACCACGATTTCAACAATCAACGTCGACTGAATAGTTGACTTTAGTGTCCTTTTAACATGTGCGTTTGGTTGTACAGTGAAGGCGAAGCTCGCGGTGGTCCCGTTCACGATGTCTAGTGAAAGCGGCGTGAGCACTGACCTAAAGGGGACGGTTCTCATGCTTTTCACATTAACTGACCGACTGCCAGCACGAGCGGATTGCCTGTTGTCAGAAAAAGCGTGGAAATCGCCTAAAGACGAGTCCACTTCCGAGAGCATATTGAAAGGCACGGAGGAGACGGGCGGCACACAGCTGACGCTGCAAAGTGGCCCGTTGAACACGAGCAAAGTGCGGCAGTTTGAAGTAGAGAGCCCTGAAAGCCAGGGGAAAACCGCTATTATAAAGGGTACGACCACACATGTTGTCGTAGAAAGCGAGGACGACGACCAACCCCAGGGCAGCCGCGCGTCGCCTGATGGATCGCGAGCGGCAGGCAGGAATGATACAGGCGCACCTGAGGAGTTCCGCGAAAAGGTGTATGCCGAGGTAAAACCGCAGATAGCCGAGGAGGGCGCAGAAGGCATTGTTGAGTGACACTGCAAGCGTTTGTGCGTGGCACAGGAGCCGGTGGAGCCTTGAGAGCAGGGGGACATGAGTGAATAGCGCCTTTGTTGCCCAAAAATTGGGTCAGTTGGCGTATCGTTCGAGCAAGACGTGGAATTTAGGGATGCAGATTATGAACCGCGGCCGGCAGCAGTGTGTGCTGAGGGTACTTGCTCGGTTTCTGATCAGTCGGCCGATGCTGGAGAACGAGACCGCAACTGAGTCCGCGAGAATTCCAGTAAGCACGAGGTGTCGTTTGGCGGCCAACCTAATGCAACTTCGGTGCGGCAACTAGAAGTTCTTGAAGAAGAGAAGTTAACCTGAAAAAACTCGCATCCACATAGAAGCGTAAAAAGGAAAGTGGGAAGACTTCTCTAGTGGGAACAGTGTTGCGTGGAGAGTCATTTGGAGAGCTACTTAGGGCGTGTTGCAGGTTCTCCCTGTTGGGTGCCTGACGGTGAGGAGCTTGCGGTAGTCAAGAGGTTGAGTGTGCCAACTATAGGGACGGAGCCGATCGAATTTCAGGGATCGTGTGGACACTATCTAAGCTACGTCTAAACTACGTGGAGGTAGCTTGGCCGTTCTCTGAGCTAACGGGAGAGCGGGTTGCGGACAAAATTGCATGGGTGGATGGGGGCATCTTGGTGGCACAGAGCCACACTGTGTGAGGCGGCGCCATGGATAAGAGTAGATCCAGAAAAGCCATATTGGCTCATAGGGAACTTGTCCATGGCCACCTCTGAGGTCTACCGATCGCGTCGGGCGAAGAGCCACGCTCAGGCATCGATCGCGTTTGCACGGCACAGGTTTTCTCCAACTCACTGCCCTAATTCCTTGTCAGTCAGCTGGAATTCAGGAGCGTTCAATTTATAGCTTTTCAGCGCACTGATGACCATGGTCTGTGGCCGCCACCCACTATTGTTGCCGACGCATGCACACTGTCGAAAGCACCTAATGGTCGCTCAAGAAATGGCAGTGGTGCCTCAGGGGCCGTTGAGACACTAGAGGACTAGGCACGTGGTGGACACTCCTTTAGTTAAGAGTGACGTGCGCCAACCTGGAGACACTTGAACAGCACCATGCGTTGAAATGTGTGTGTGTCTCAGTGAAGGGTATTTTTTTTCTTGTGTGTGTATGTGCGTGTGTAAGCATTCTTTGATTGACTTGACGAGCACCATGTGTGGAAGGGTGTGTACGTTAGTGGAGTGTTTCTTGTGTATGTGTATGACTAGAAGCATGCAGGAGTTTGGTTGTTCTTTGATTTGCTTGCTTTATCGATTGTACTTGTGTACCCAGTGACCTCGTGTCGTTTTTATTTTTTTGGTTGCTTTGTGGTGGTGCCCGTTTGGTGGGGTCCCGAGGTTTAGGCAGAGAGGATTCTGTGCTTATTGCAGAAACGCCTCTGGCGTACAGGGAACTGCGAAGTGTGGTGGGAGGGTTTGGAGACGTTCGGCGCTATCCCTTTATGTTGTTATTCACGTAGCTGCATTTGAGCGCTTGCACTAATCTTAGGAAGGGCGTGTAAGGTCTGGCGTCGAAGGAAAGGGGGGGTGAGTCTTAGTCACAAAAGGGTGCGCTTTCCAAGGAGCCGGTTCTCGGGAAACGATAATCCCGGCATAAGGACGCCCGTTCTAGTAAGAAGACCATGGTCGGTCGCTGCTTTTAACAACCAGCTAAGTGGCCGTCGGCCAGCAGAGCACTGGCGGGCGACGGGAAGACATCCGGTGTATCGACACCCATCCATCTTGATTTGAGTCTGCGAGAGGGCTGTCACGCTGGACAGTGTAGCCAGCTCGCAGTAATGGCAGGGGCCCGCAGCTGAATGGCGCCTCCATCGTGTGCATTTACACAGCTCGCGGAAGGTCGTGTGCAGGCCGGTCCTTTCGTCTCTCTCTCTCCGACTGAGAGGTCGAGTGCTTGAATAAGAGAGCGAGAGGAAAGGACTGAAACAAGTTTGTTTAGTCTGTCCTATAAACAGACTGAATTGTTTTGGTTGGCTGTGAGAAGAATTGGGAGGGGCAACCGAGGGGTTAAAACTTGGCTCCCATTTTCTTACAGTCGTTCTGGTCGCAGCAAAGAGTGCTCTGCACTATCGGCTCTGCCGAGGCAACATGTGACGATCCCAACGGTGGCGCAGTCTTCTAAATTTGTACATAAGTTTCTGTACATAAAGTCGTGTTATTGCAACTTAACGAAAGGCACTGGTCTCCATCCTTCACAAGCAGCAGCAGTCACGACAAGACAGACACCATGCAACCAACCTTTCTTTCAGTTCCCTTGAGCAGAGCTCTCTCAGCCGCTACGCAGCTGAGAGAGCTCTGCTCAAGGGAACAGAGGGAATGGGTAGAAGGTTGAGTTTTACTACTTTGCTCACTCCTTAACTATGAAGAAAAATATGACATGTGGTAACAAGAAAATCTTTTTTCTGTACTTTATATAGCGCAATGTAAAATTTACTATCATGCTCTTATGTTACCAAATGTTACACAATTATTACACAGAAGGTATCGAAAATCTGAACCTACCGTATTTACTCGATTCTACCGCGCCCTCCATTGTAACGCGCAACCGATTTCCACGACAAAAAAAAAAAAAAAAAAACCGTAAGACATCGATTGCAACGCGCACCCATTTTTCTCGCTGACCCGCACGATCACACCACTCGAAAAAACGACTCCTTTCGGGAGCGTCTTCCATTTAAATATGAGGTACGGGCGAAGCTTGTGCCCATCTGACGTGTAACAGACCATTGCCGTCACTGTAGTTTTACCGTGGACCGATGTCAGCACGCGAACTTGCTTCGCCCCTTTCTTCTCGACGGTTGTGGTGCCAGGCATGTCGAAGTAAAGAGGCGTCTGATCGGCATTCCCGATTTGCTCAAGCAGGTAGCCGTTGTTGCGCCGCAAGTTTAGGACGAACCTTTGAAAACTGTGAAGCTTTTCATCGTACTCCTCCGCAAAACTTTTCGCATATGCATGTTCCCCTTCGGAGGGAAAAGCCTTTCCTCTTCATAAAGTTAGTTAGCCAGCACCTGCTCGCTTTAAACTGGCTCCGCATTAGACCTTTTTCTAAGGCTAATTGCATAGCCCGCACTTGGAGCAGTTCTGTCGTCACGGGCCGCTGTGCCGCTCGCTGCTCAAGCACATACTCGCCGAGCAGCTCTTTAATTTGCGGAAACCGATCCTGCTGTGGTCCAGTGAAGCCTTTGCGTGAAGCTTTGCTAACGACAATCTTCTGCTTTTGTTTCCGCCGGTCCCGCACGCACGTTTTGGGAACTCCTAACGACCACGATGCGGCCCGATTTCCTTCCGCTTCTGCACACGCGATGACTTTTCTTTTAAAAGCGGCATCGTGGTGCACTCGAGTTTTTGGAGTCGGCCCTTCCGCGCCGTCGATGCTAATGCACTACAAGATGAGGAACTCCTCAGCACACGTACGAAGTGCCGCACATGGGAAACACATAGGCAGAAATAGCCGACGCGCCATGCTGACGCATGTAGGGGCGGCCATTTTAGAAATGCCGATGGCAATAGATTAACCGCATTCATTTTTTTTTCGTACTCGATTCTAACACGCATGCGATTTATGAACTCTCGTAACCGTAAAAAAGGTGTGCGTTAGATTCGAGTAATTATGGTATATTATGCGAATTAAGTGGATTCACGCGCCTGTTTGGCCAATATTCACAGTGTATCAACCGCACGTATTATGAGAACATAGTGTGGTGCCTGTTGGAATAACAAAAATGTGAGTTATGGTATCTGAGTCAATGCAAACTTGCATCCGAAAGGTGTGAGGGTAATTTGAGAAGGTGTCATTTTGTAAAAGATATTGCAGATTTAAAAAAAATTCGCCGTATTTCAGCTTGCTTTGCTGCAGATTTCGTCGAGATACGATAGCCTTCAGCCGGCCTTCTTGCGTGCATAGCGTCGCATTTTCAGCACAACTTTAGAAACACTAGGGTCTTTAGAGTTTTGTATTTATGTGTTTTCTAGTAAAGGAACACACCACCTAATATATAGGGATTGAAGTTGTGCCTTGGGTAAGCGTAACATTTGCTTTTTGTTTAACAATGTTCATAAGTATGAACGCAACCACTTGTTCAAAATGGGTGGGTATTCAGCAATTGCCTAAACTTTGGACGGATGGCTGAATCTTGTGGGAGATAGACAGACAGACCAAAATTTTACATTCATGTAATCAAAGAAAGAGCGTCGTTTTTAAAACATACTTTCTGGTGTAAGAGTGACTTGCATAGATTTTACAGTGTCGCATGCTGTGTGTAGTAATAATGGAAAGCACCTTATGGCGGACATTGTCATATCTTTCCCATAAATGTGAAAGAAAAAAAAAGGTGGGGAAGGGAGGTTGAGAGCATTTGGTAATCTGCAACTTCAAGTGAGCTTTTTATTAAGTCAGTTCTAGAAATGGCTTAGCACTGTAATCTTTACAATGCACAAAAGTGGTGTCAACTAGCCCTGTTGAATTCTTGTTGTTTCAGAGGTAGTAGGAAGAGAAACACAATGTTGCACAATAAGCATTAAAAATAAATGCCACTATGGAAGGAAATCATGTAGAACTTGCTCAGCTCATAAGTGTTACACAGACTGACTATTTTTATAGAGTATCAAAAGCCCACCTTGCCAGATTCAATGATAACATTAGTAATAATAATAATAATTATTATTATTTCTGCACCATGGCTTCGAGCCAGGACGCATGCTTGCTGTGTTCCTGCCCGTTTTTAGGTACGCAACAGTTTTTCCCATTGTGAAAGTTGCTCTAAACGTCTTCATGCAAAGTGTGTAACCTGACATGTTGAAGAGCTGCAACTTCTGTTGTCTGGATCACGCTACTTTTGCCGCAATTTATGGGATCCGAGCCATGCTGATGGTAAGCCTAGTGAAGACGACTCGGCGGCCTGCTGCGGTGAGCAATGCAGCTCTCAAACCGATTCCCCCCACCCTCTTGTGCCCTTGCGAGTGGTGTTCTTGCCGGTCTGTGCCATCTCCTCCTCAACGCGCTGGAGGGAATGTCATTCCTCAGCAACGAGTTATCCCAACTATGCGTAGAAAACGAGCACCTGCGTAAGGATGAGTCTCGGAGTGCGAAACAGCAGGCCCGCTTCATCGCCTCCCTTCGGGGAGAGGTTTGCTTCCTGCTTGGGGTGCCGACGAACCGTACTGCGACGGTGCCAGTAAAGGCAGCTGTGGCCCTCCCAGTGGGGGAGAACGGTGATTGACCTGCGATTTCTAAGCCACCTGTGCACTCGACCTCTCTTAAATCCACTTTTCCCGTCGAATTCGCCACCAGCTGAAGACACGTCCGAGCCACGCACCGTGATTCCTGCGACAGCCTCTTCTGCAGCTCTTCTTCCACGTGAAGGAAAGAAGAAACCTGCCTCGTTTGGGGCAATGACCACTTCGGCTCTTTCTGTTGCTCAACCGCCACATCGGCCGCCGTGGCCCAAAGCCATTTTTGTTTCAAAGTTGAGCCAGGACACCACCGCTGCTAAGCAGGACTGAAAAAAAGTTTTTTCTTTCATTCATTCAATGGATCTGTCTTTCATCTCTTGCCAGCACTTTCAAACTGAATTTCAGACCTATTCTTCTTTTTACATCGAGGTTGACAAGTTAACTCTACAGCGCTTGAATGACTCTTCGATGTGGCCTCAGGGATGCCTCTTGAAGCCTTTTCATGGGGTACTGCACGACAACATGCTTTATCCCTCTGAGCTTGTGGCTGGTGTCGAAAGCGTTGTGTAATAGACATTCTCTACCAGAATGCTTGCGGTCTAGGTACCAAGACAAACAAATTTTTCGCTAATGTTTTTTCGTCTTCTTTTCTTATTATCGCTATTTTTGAAATCTGGCTGGGCCCTGATATTCTCTCATCTGACTTTTTCCCCTTGACCTTCACCCCCTTCTGCAGCGACTGAGATTTCAGTGCAACCAAACAGAAAGGCGGTGGCGTGCCAATTGCCATTGACAGTTCACTAAAATCGGTTAGACGGAAAGACCTGGAATCTTTTGTAGAATCTATCTGGTTAGATATCCGCCTGGAGCGCCAAGAAAAATTGTTGATTGGATGTATCTATTTAGCACCCAGCATTTCCTCTGCCTTGTTTCATGATGCCATGTCTTTCATTGAACGTGTGATTTCGTCTCATAGTAGGCACAGAATGATTGTTCTTAGTGACTTTGGTGCACCTGGAATTCACTGGAGCACGCTTACCTTTTCTCATTATAATCATTTCGTTGAGAAAAAGTGCAGCCTGCTCTTGGATTTTCTGGTGTTCAATTTTCTACTGCAGCATAATACAGTTGTCAATTGCAGAGGCAACGTCTTAGACCTCTGTCAAACAACCAACCTGTTAAGGTTTCAACTTCCCTCTTGTTCGACCAGTGAGAATCTACTGTTTCATGTACCCGACAGCTTCTTCCAACACTCTGTCGTTCACAGAATACAGAGTCTATATAGTGTTAATTTTCTTGATCTTGATGTTTTTCGTAGCCCACAGTCATTGTTTTTGTCTCAGCTCTGCACAGTCTTAACATGGTTTTGTACAATGTACAGATTTTTTCCTTTTCCTTCCTTCAGGAAGCCTTCCACATAGTTGTGTATATTCTATATCAGTATTAGTCACTCACACTCCATGATTCTCATCTTGTCTTTCTACTAATGCCATATAGCATTGATTTTTTAGTCTGGATTTTCGCACTTTTTAGTTGATTTCTTTTTCTGAAGACTGTATCGTATTGTTATTTTATTGTTTTATTTTTTGCAAGCACCTGCACAAGGACCTTATGGTTGTTCTTGGGCATGTTAAATAAATGTTTGATTGCTTTATTGATTATTATTGGGTTATTGTATTACAGAACTACAATGTGATTATGAGGCACTTTACAGCGGAGAACACGGGAAATTTCAATCATGTGGGGTTTTTACATTCGAAGCAGCTCTTTGACTAGCCTGTGTAATGCTGTCCCTCTGTACAAACGCGGCCGGCGCCGCAGGTGTTGGCACAGTGCCAAGTAGGTCACGCTGCTGCTGCACATTGATGCCACGCTCTCCTCGCAGTGCGCGCTGATGTCACTGTTTCCCTCGCCTGTCGCGGCACCCGCAGCTGCCGCAACCTCAGCTCGCTACACCGCCGACTAGTCGGTTCACGCGCAATAAATCTGAGGTGCGCCCAATGTACGCGTTGAAACATCTCTGTATGTGTCACCTACAAGAGCTACACCAGCCATCGCTTGAAAGGAATCTTCCAGCGCTTACTGCAGCACCCGCACTAGAGCTGTATAAACCGTGACGCGACCCATGTGCAATGCTGCTGCTTTGCATCCCATAATGGTTCCCTTCGGGGACATGGTTCAAGTTTTTTAAACGTTTACTTGCCACGTTTTTGGGCATTCATTACATGCGATGTGATTTCGTGACCTGCCTTTTTGTTTTTATGTATAAAAGGCTAGTTACTGGCACAGAAAATGAACAACCCTCCTACATGATGTCACGAGCTTCTGAGTTCTTTGTTTACATATTTGAACAGTATTGTGGCAAAAGAAAAAAAGAAAAAGAGAGCTTACTAAGTGAAATGCTTGGTTCCTTTAAATTATTGTAATCCCTGTTTGTCAATAAATGATTAGTGACGCCCTAACATTCAACGTCCAAACCTGGCGACGTGACTGGAAGCTAAGGCAGGAATTGAAAGACTGATTTTCAGTTTTGTGCATTTCACTGGATTGCCATTACTATGAGTGTTTATAGAATTTAATTAGTGGGTTCTACCAGGGGTGCTTAACATTTCTTTGGTGTGTTTATTTGTTCTTTGATCTACTGTAATTAAGAGATTGACTTGTTACTGTTCAGTGATGCTTTATCTATTTTCCAACCATGTAGAGCCTACTGGGATGCTGACATTTCACAGGAAGTGTCTGACTGAGCCCTATGAGTGGAGCAGTTCTGAACACAAGCTGGGAAATCTTTTTGTGTCCGAGTCGGGGTTCATTGAACGCGAGGGGCAGGGCATGCTGCAGGTGAGTGAGTTTTACTGATTTGTGATATCAGGCAACACAATACAATTTTGTAGCATATACACCAGGCGACCAGTCAAAGTTAAGGTTTACTGATTAAACTGCAGCTAAGCTTAAGCGGTCAGTGGGACATGATTTTTGTCGATTGTTGTCATTGTCTGTATAACTTGTTAAATAAGGTAATAATAGAGAGGGAGGCAGCTATGAGTAATTGAGAAGAAGCTTTACTTAGCCTTACATATGCCCCGCCGTAGTGGTCTAGTGGCTGAGGTACTCTGCTGCTGACCTGCAGGTTGCGGGATCGAATCCCGGCTGCAGCGGCTGCATTTTCGATGGAGGCGAAAATTTTGTAGGCCCGTGTGCTCAGATTTGGGTGCACATTAAAGAACCCCAGGGGATCTAAATTTCCGGAGCCCTCCACTACGGCGTCTCTCATAATCATATGGTGATTTTGGGACGTTGAACCCCACATATCAATCAGCTTTACATATGCTTCCATACAGATTATGTACTGCATGTAGAAGCCATGCCACTTTGGAGAGGTGATCTGTACAAATCTTCACACTCTTCTATGTGGGTGTTTTGGAGTGTGAGTCTTGCTGGTAGAATTCTAACCAAATGGAATCATGTTGAAATAGGGCCACCTTTCGATTGGAAATGCAAACGTGATAGCTTACTGCTTTTACTGAAATAGTTTGTTGGTTTTTATGTTGCTGGCCATAGCAATTCAAGCAAAGCTTGTGTTAACTGACCTGTGAAGCTGGTGATGGTAATGTTAAAAAAAAAAACAGCCTCCTAATTCACAGCTGGCATGCACCATAGAAATAATAAATAAAGCAATTTTTTTTTTCCGGGGCTGGGATGGTGGTTAAAAATCAGTTTTCCGACATAAAGTAACATTCATGTTTGTGCTTTCATTTACCATAACTGAAGGTTGACTTCGCAAACAAGTTCATTGGTGGAGGTGTGTTGGGTGGCGGTTGCGTGCAAGAAGAGATCCGGTTCATGATGTGCCCCGAGCTGATCGTGTCTCGATTGTTTACCGAAGCTCTTGGATCTAGGGAAGTCCTTGTCATTACTGGTGAGAATATTATCTTTCTGTTGAAGTTTTCTATTCAAGTTATCTTTCTCTCCAGAAGCACTGCAAGCATTTCAGCTGTGTTATGGACCCTATAGTGACTCTTAACCCTGAATGTGTGGCCTTACATGCATATAGAAAGGGAGATGTGATTCATAGTATTTCATAAACTGGCACAGTTTCCACTGATCTTGTTTTCTGGCCACTTTTGGAGTTGGTTGTTGTAGAACAGTGTAAATGATTCTTTATAGTATTCAACATTCTTGTAACAAAGGTATAATAAACATTAAAAAGGTTTGTGCAACACCTTTCAAACAGGGAACCTGTGAACATATGGGCCAAATATATGCACTGTATTCAGCAGGTGACATGCAAAAGACAGCGAAAAATTGCTTGCCTTCTCCTTAGCGATGTTGTCCCAACTATGCAAAGCTACTAGGCACAGCTATGCAGCAAACAGATGCTGCAGGTTTGGCGAGTTTCATGAATGGTATGTCAGTGGATGATCTCATAGGCCATGTACTGCATTGCGTAGGTATCACTGCTACCCACAGGGTTCTGTCACGTACCAGTGCTGTGCATGTCTGAACCCTAAAGAAGTGGTCAATACAGCAAAGAAAAGTGGGGGGGGGGCAAATGCGTAAGGTCATAATTCACAGTGACAAACTTCTGGGTGATGTGTCATGCCCTTACCATAGCCTTCCCTGCATAATTTCAAGCGCGTTCAGAAGAAAACGCTCGCTTGAGACGACAACTTCACTTAACATGATTTTAAAAATCTTTCCAAATAAAAAATTTATGGGGAAACGGAGACAAAAACAGCAAAACCTCGTTAATTGTAAGTCACATGAACCGTGAGAAATCTTTGAATTAAACAAGTTTTTGAAATAATCAATCTTGAAATTATTCAAAGTAATCAGAGCTGGTGGTTTACTGTGCCGGCTAGTTTGCGGCTCCAATGGTTACGTTTTTCAGCAATACCAGGTCACGATTTCGTCACAAACAAGGGAAAACATTAAGCCTCGCTGCTGCAACTGCAAAAAAAAAAAAAAAAAAAAAAAACACGTCATGGTTCAACTAAAATGCTCGCCTGCGAAAAACAAGACATATTCATTGGAATACAGCAGTGACACGTGGGCAGCATGTCGCCTGCACCTCACTGCGTCAGCACGTCATGATGTGACCATTAACCCATTCTTTGTAGTGAAATAAAGAATTAAATAATGAACAGTGTGACGAAATTCGCGACGTGTTTTTTCTGCAAAACGTGTTTGGTGAAGCTTTCAAACCGAGTTTTCGAAGTAGGCGTTGCAGGCAAGAACTCGGACAGCAGTGCAAGTGCCAAAATTGGTGGAGCAACCGGCACTCAAAGGTTCACATACATCCTGAATCCTACCAGACTGTCTATTACTATTGTTTTTGTTTATATTCCAAGAAAGAATGGCTTCATCATGACGCGCTGACGTATAGAGAAGCATGCGACATGCTGTTCGTGCGTCCACACTGTATTGCAGTGAAGCATGTCTTGTTTTTAGGCATGTACGAATAGTAATATTTTGGTTCGCAGTGAATTGGAAGCGAATAGCCCTTGGGGTCGAATACTTTCGAAGTGAATTCGAATAGTTGTCAGGTGTCCGAAGAACAAAACTGAGCAGTTCAAAGTTGGTTTATGCAAAAATTCTTTATTTTTGAGGTTGCAACATACAAAGGAATCACAGATAATCTTGTAATAACATATCTTAACCAGTAGAAAATTTGTATGTAGACTAGTTGTAAAAGATGCTCCCTTCTACACTGATAACAAACCTACAACATACACATATACATAAAACATCACAGAAAACCATTCGGTAATATATTTCAAGTAAAAAAATAATGGCATTCAGACTAGCAGCTCCACAGGCAGTGAAGAAGGTGCCACCCTCTACTAGTTAAAATGCTATATCACACAGAAAAAAAAGACCGTTTGATAACATGTTTCAATAAAAAAAGTATCACAGCTCTATATGTAAGTAAAAGGTGTTGCCTTCTACAGTTAACAAAATGAAAGTCAAAAATTATCATGGAGAAAAACTAGTTGCTCCACATGCTGGGGAAGAAGGTGCTTCCGCCTGCAGGTCACAATGGCACCCGCTGTCGAAAATAACCTTTCACTTGTTGTCTGGGTTGCTGGCACTGAGAGGTATCTGCGGGCTACCCTTACAAGGGACGGGTGAAGGTGGCTGCCTTTGCTCTTCCACCAATCGAGTGGGTCCTCACAGCGAGAAAGGAGGGGAGCTCTCAGGTACTTCTGAACATCATCTTTGATGGAAGGACCAGTTATCTTAGAACCATCTGATGCAATACTAGCAAACGCCCCCCACACAGAAGCATCTTGGGAGCTATCTAAACCTGTATCACTCTCAGTTGATGCTTTGCAGCCTAAAACTTGCAGGGTTCCCTCTGCTGCTTTGGTAAGAACACTGCAGGCCCACTTCTTCTCTGCCCTTTTTGTATAGAAGGCATCCTTAAACCTTGGGTCTAGCAACATCGCTAGGGCTGTATTCTCAGATGTCTTCACACCCGGAAACCTTGCCTTGATGCTGCATGCCAGACTTGAAGCAATTGCTGATGACTCATCTGATTGAGCTGTGTGCCGAGCAAGTACAATGCCAGTGCACTTCAGCAGTGGAATTACTTGAGACAACGTGGGATATTTGTACCCACATAGCTCTGTTGTGGCTTGAGCAAGTGGATCGAGTACCTTCACAGCGGCAGTCATCAGCTTCCATTC
The DNA here is from genome assembly GCF_043290135.1 of Rhipicephalus microplus. NCBI lineage: Eukaryota > Metazoa > Arthropoda > Arachnida > Ixodida > Ixodidae > Rhipicephalus > Rhipicephalus microplus. The sequence continues at coordinate 393,144,467 of NC_134710.1, read as the reverse complement.
AGCTGCAGTGAAGTTATCAACTGCATCGCACTCTGAAAGCTTCACGGTGATTGGTTTGCGAAGCTTGAGCAGCCTAGTCATCATCTGATGCTCGCTATTCCAACGCGTCGGAATATCTTGCTCCACTTCCAGGGCATTCAGCTGCATTTCCCTTTGTACTTACACAAGGCGCGCCCGAGCCTTTGAGTTTTTATTATAGCGGCCAACGATAGCCCTGGCCTTCGTGCACAGTTGGGAAAATCCAGGTACATCCCGCTTGACATCACTCACGCACAACTGCAGTGTGTGCCCGAAACATTTTATGCCTATCCAAGGCGACTGTGTAATTGCTGCAGTGAAATTTCTTCCATTATGTGTAACTACGTACACTGGTACAGTACCTGGATCGGGAAGTGCCCACTCCTCCATCACACTTTTTAGAAACAGCAACAAGTTTCCGGCTGTGTGAGCGTCTGCCATTTCTGTACATGCCAGTGCGTGCACATGAAGTTGAAATGAGCTGTCCGTGATGTGCATATTACCGACAAGTAGCTTTCGTTAGCACGCGATGTCCAACTGTCCGTTGTTATTGAAATTGCCTCGACTCCACCGTCAATCACCGCCTGAAGGCTGTTCATCAAGTTTTGCTTCTTCGAAGCATAGAGCTCCGGGATTATTGCTCGGGAAAACGTTGTCCGCGACAGCACAATGTACTCGGGCATAGCAGCGTTCATAACGGCCACAAAGCCCTGCTCCTCAACAACTCTGTAGGAATGCATCCCGCGCACTATGAATCCGGCAATGGCCTTTGTCATTTGCTGTGCTTTTGGCGCCGTATGTTTCAGCTTCGGCTTGAACCGGTCAGCTACTGAGGGCTCCTGCACGTCAGGCTTAGCAGTAGACTTCACGCTTTTCCGTGCCCAACATTCCTTTTCATATGTCACGAAAACATCCAGGTGCCTCTTTAAATGTGTCACCAGAGTCGTCGTCTTCAGAATGGAGTGGCACTTCAGAAACTGAGCTTCTTGGCCAGGCGGGACCTTTACAAAAAAAAGTTCCATATGGGTTGGCACCCATGGACGCGTTGGCCATGTCACTTGGAAGTAACTGATGCACACTGAAGTTCAAGCGTGGAGTGCGATCAACAGCTGCTCACTGCACGCGTGCCACAGGCTAACCAAACAATGAAACGGGAGCCTTGACGAACGTGCACGTGTAAGATGGCTACGACAACGCTAGGGTGGCTAGAATGGGGAGGTGTGAAAAGCGGCTGCCGAAACCGGTCCTCGAAGTGCGCCGATGCCGCTTGGCGCACTGCACGCACCGGCGCGGGTAAACATGCGGAGGAGACAAACGAGATGGCACGCGCCGCTCTCCACAAAAATTGCTCCCACGCTGTGTGTTGGTGACCCGTTTTCGATAAAATCATTTTGATCGAGCAAGTGTAGGGCAGTACGTGGCACCTAAGCCCTTTAAAGTCTCATCTCTGAAAACCATTCTTGAAATGGCCTACGAGCAAGACTCGACGCCCACTTTCATTGACTTAAAGGCCAACTTCGGTGATTTTTCAACCATGTCAAGGTAATAGTGTTTCTATGTTCCTGAGATACTCTTGTCACGAGACCAATAGCTGAAATGCTCGGGAAATTCGCAAATGATTTTAATAAGGAAAAATGTGCGAAACTAAAACCCGAACGGGTGCCCTTTCTGCGTACAACGTACTATTTGTTAAGAACCGGAGGCCGTATACTGGTCCCGCCGGCGCGTAGTATCAAAACTGTGAAAGCCAAGCAAGTGAAGCACTGGCCAAACACCACTCAGGAAGGAAGAAAGCTTTCCTCTGCAATACCCGTGTTAGACACCTCCGCCATCACCTTGTGGCCACCACAATAATCGCTGTAGCGGCCAAAGTAGCATTGGCATCAGCTGCGTCACTTCCGTTGACATGCCAAACATGACGTCAGCCAGACAATGTTGCCAATAATCCTGGCAAGCGAAGTGAGCTTTGCGAGGAAATCTTTGAAATTCATTTGCAAAGAATTAGTGCATCTCTCAAGCATATAAATTCGTATAAATGACGAAAATGTAGATAGAAACGTACCTAGCGAATTTCATTGAAATTCATTGACCTCGAAAAATTGCCGGAGTTTGCCTATAAGGATATTGTGGTTATTGGCGGTGGAGCTGCAGGTGCGCCGAGAGATGTTAATCACTGTAAGGCTTGATATTAATTTGAACATACCAAATTCATTCAACCATGAGTGTAAACTTTGGTATCAGAGCCCCGTTTCGCTTTTCCGAACGCATAATCTTGCGCAAGCCGCAACTTGAATACTCACTTAGCGTTCAAGATCGGCCACCGAATGTAACAGTTTTCGTGGCGTACAGTTACTCATCCTCAGATTTAGGTGCACGTTAAAGAACCCCAGGTGATCGAAATTTCTGGAGTCTTCCACTACGGCGTCTCTCATAATTATATTGCTGTTTTGTGACGTTAAGTTCCACATATCAATCAATCAATCAATCAATCAATCAATCAATCAATCAATCAATCAATCAATCAATCAATCAATCAATCAATCAATCAATCAATCAATCGATCGATCGATCGATCAATCGATCACAGTTACACACAAATAACGCAATAACCATGTTTCCAGCAGCACACATGTGAACAGTTTTTACAAAAACACTTTATTTTCATGCATGTCAGGTGTTCATTCACTACAACACTCATAGCTTTACTGCTTGCTCTTTTTTATTATTATGGTTGGTTTACACTTTTTAAAAAAGAAGTGGGATCGAGCGAGTCAATAACATTGCACTAAGGGAATTTGATGGATCTGCAAAGCTCCACTGAGATACCACTTCTGCCTGGACCGAGAGATTTCTTGGTGCATTTAGTTTAGAAACAAGTGGTGTTGTATACATTACCAAAGAAAAGTAACCAGGCAGGTTACTCGCTACGCTAATGATAAATATTCGCGTTACCATCCTATGTTGCCTACCAGAAAGGCAACGGATTACCGTTACCGAAATAAAATTAACATACGTCTTCTTCGAATATATTCTATGATTGATGTGTGGGGTTTAACGTCCCAAAACCACCATATGATTATGAGAGACGCCGTAGTGGAGGGCTCCAGAAATTTTGACCACCTGGTGTTCTCTATCGATTATACAAGATCAGAAGTTTGAATCAATGCGTTTGCACTGTAGGAGCCAGAATATCATTTTATAAACCTCGTATTTATATTTGACATGTCATAAAGCATTTGTTAAACATGGTTCTAGTACCGTAATTAATCTTGCTAAGATAAACATAAACCCAAGTGTTTGTCTCACTAGGCACAAAGAATTAAACGTGGGTTTTACCTATCCTTAGAAGCGTTTAAGATGAACATTGTCCTACAGGCTACCTTATCTAAGATGAACATTGTCCTACAGGCTACCTTATCTGTTGACCACCTGAAACCATGAAGACACTGATACTTCGTCTTTCCTTCTGCCATTGAGAACTTCCTATGAATCTATTTAAATATTGCGAGAAACGTCGCAACAACTGGCTGTTTTGCGCATTTTTTCCACAATTCTTATTACTGTATTGTATCTTTTACTGTGATGTCTCTGTGTACCAGTGTACAGTTTTGATCCTGATGATTTCTGGTACTTCATTATAATAATATGTGTAATTAATTCGTTACAATTAATACCCAACTATGGCGCTGTAGATATATGTAATTTTACATAATCGAAATCGTCACGTTAGATGCTTCGTCCAGCTCATTCATTTTCCCGAATATAGTACATCTCCCGGATTTTCGTCACTCTACTTATTAATTTTTGCTACTCTACTTATTAATTTTTGCTTTTCATTTTCATGCCAAGTCATGATACATATGTATTCCCTCGCTCGCTATTTGTGGAGCTTTGTTTCATTCCTTTTGTATTCGTACTTTATGTCATTTTATGCTTGTAAAGTTTATTTTTTATTCTACATGTATGAATGTCGTGTATTGCTGCTTTGCCAACGTGTGACTGGGTCAGTACTTTGTCGATTCCTCGAGCTTTTATTCCCGTGCCCCTCGGCCTATTGAAAAAAAAGGAATAAAGTCTCTGACCAAAACAACTATAGCTAATTTAGGTGAATTAAACTAGGAAATTTTGCACGAGATGCCGGACGTGTAACACAGTGGCCTAATGTGCACCGGAGAGTTGCATGTGATGGCTTATAAGGCCGTGGCACATGTTAAATCTATCTCTCATTGTCACAAAAATCCGAAATATTATTTCATCGTGAAAGAGAAGAGGAGTAGCCGGCGCCACGCATTGGCACCAACCTCTCCTTACATGCATTTATTAAAAAAAAATTTCGTCAACCTTCTCCGAAAAGATATGATCACTGACCTCAAAAGAATTACAGTAATTTTGACAGCTTGCATCTGCTAGTGGACAACAATCGGAGGTACTTGCAGTGTAAATAATTTTTGCCCCTTTAACCTACACAGGGCTCGCTAGAATTGCAACTGTTTGATGGAAATGTGAGCCTTGCTTTTTCAGGTACTGCAAACTTAATGCTCTGCGACCTGTACTATCAGCAGAAGCAAATTTTATTTTGGGAACAGAACTGATAAATAGCACTACCGTGTTGCAGGAATGACTTGCTGACAAGTACAACTCGCACAATTTAAGCAGTAGCTCATTTCTACATGTATAACGAGTGTGTCAAATACTAATTGCCGAAGTAACGTGCTACAGTGTACCAGTAGCGTTGTTACTTACAACGCGTAACCACCAACACTCTGCAACAAACAGCCGTTCTTGCACTCATCACAATTATTACGAAGTACCAGATTTCTCACAGCACATCTTGCCACATAATATTCAGGGTGACAATCCGCTGCTCAGCGGTGTACAATTTATGGGCGACAGACACTGCTAGTGCATCAGATGGAAGTATTTCGAAGTCTTCAGCATTTTTGCAGCATTTTTTTTACAGATAGAGAGACTCCACCACTAAGTGATCCGCGTTGCCACCCTTGGGTCTCTTCAAGAGGCTGAGCTGAAGCATTAAGTTTTGCAGACAAGTATAATGCAGCGACGCTAGATCTACTTTTTTTTTTTTTTTGTCATTGACACCTTCAGGCATTTCAGAGAAACCCAGCGCAATCAGCGATTGACGAAGTACTTGTAAAGCAGCTATCGCCTGTGAAAAAAAAAAGAGCGCACCCGAGGAAAACCCTGCGAAATGCGCCACTCACTACCCACGCCGCTGCCATCAGCGCCCCTAGTGGCATCAGCGTGCCGAAGGGCCTTCTCCGGCAAGCGAAAAGCGCCGCGCTCATCTCACCTCCCCATCTAGCCGCCCTAACGACGCTCTAAATGTAGCTTAGCTTGTCTTGGCTCCAGATGTAATCGAGATGTAGGCCTGACGTCAATGGCACTGCGGCTTGCCAAACGAAACCGGAACTCCTGATAGAACTTGCACGCAGTTTTGAAATTCGTTCACCCCGAATACTTCGAAATATCTGAAACTTTAAATTCGGGTCGAAGCGAATTCGAATACTCTAATATTCACTCGAATATTCGAAGCACTCGAACATTCGCACAAGGCTACTTGTTTTCCCGCAGGCGCACATTTCAGTTGATCACGCGACCGTTCTTTTTTTTACTATCTTATTTTTTGAATGGGAAGTATCAAGGTTAGCGTGCTTCAGTTGCCACTCATCAGTATGACTACAGTACATTGTATAGTGGTTCTTAAGGGCTGTTGTTCTCGCTGTTTTGCGGGGAAATCAGGATCGGGAATTGGTACACGGCACCCAAAGTCTTTGAAATAACTGGACTGTTGCTAACCGCTGCTTTAAATTATCTGCTCAAACTTACATTGCAAAATACTGGACCACGGAAATACTTCGAATTAAGCAGGATTTCGAAATAACCGAGTAGGAAATAATGAGGTTTTACTGTAGTAAGGTAATTCTATGATAACTTCGAAAGCTGTTGCAGGGCCCTTAAAAAAAGAGAATTTGTCATGCTAGCATTCATCATGTTATCGAAGTTTAAATGTGCTCAAGCACAGTTCTTTGCAATTTTCACCCAACCTAAGATTTTTCAATTACTGCACAGGACATTAGTTTTCCAACACGACACATGACTTATGAAGATCAAAGTGCTTTCTCACATCCTATCACCAGCTCATTTTTGTTCATAGCCATCAGCTTAACTCTGAAGGAACATGGGAGAAGCCAGTGGTTAGCCATGCGACTGCATTATTTTGAAAAGTTTTATACTACAAGCATTACTTGTTGATCTGCTTAAGAGCCAAAGAAATGAATATGCAGTAACAAAGGTGTTTGTTCATAGGCAAATACTAACCTTGTTTCTCTGCTGCAAGAAGTGTGTAACATTTTTACCTCATTCTGCAGAGTACTGCTCTGATAGCTTGATGCGACTAACCCACTTTTTTTTGACAAAGATAGTGTTTTTTCTTGTTATGGTCGAAAATTAACAATTTTTTTCTGACTGAAGTCACTGCAACAGCAACAGGAGTTGATTCTTTCAATACTATGCCTATTTATATCTATTACCGGTGATCAATGCTTTGGACTGTCAGTTTTGGCATGTTGAATTTCTTTTTCGTGCATCTAGTACTTCCTAGTAGTTAGTTCACTCACTTAACTTTCAGAATCAATTTGAACTCGCTAGTTTAGGCAACATAGTGAGTTTTGACAGAGCTTTGTACAAGCCAATGTTTGTGTGTTGTTGAGAAAATGCACTTGGCTGGCGAACTTGACAGGAGTGTGTGCCCCTCGTGGTTATGCTACAGTAACATCAAAGTTCTGTAATTAAAAGAACCTTTGCAAGTCAAAATAATAAATTAAGGGGTCAGCTTTGCAATCTGACAATGTTGAGTTGTTGAATAATTGCGGAAATTCATGACAACTATTCAACAGAGATTTGTTACTATGGGTAGGGGAAAATCTATAATACAAAAAATATTTCTGAAGGTCTGCTGCATAAATGAAGTGTGCAGGTGGCCTTCTCAGCCAGTCTCCAGCAGCTTTGGTTTCGTGTGTATGGTTATATGTCACACAGGGCTGCATCTAGTAGTCGCTCCTATGCAGCGGGCTGCATCTAGTAGTCGCTCCTATGGCAGCGGCGTCACACGCACATGGGTGCGCACCTGCACTGCAAAAAAAAAAAAAAAAAAAAAAAATTTGCTGCTTGCAATTTTTTTGCATTCGCACCTGAAGTGAATGAGGACGAGCTTAGAGTCCGATGATGACAGCACCTCAGTTTCAAATTTTATGGCGACGATGTTTTGCGTAAGCCTGATACATCCGCAGCCGTTCATGGGTTTCTTTTGTTTAAGGTCTCAAATTGTCTCCTCAGCCGTGTGTGCCTAGCTGCTGGCCTTTGTGCTCAATCTTATAGCTACCCTGGTTACATGCAAGGTTCACTCTTTTCTGGGGCGTGGTGTGTTGGCGCGGGCTGCAGAGCTTCTCTTAATGACAGGAATACGACTGGAGCACATCTTGGCCCTGACTATGAAGCAGCGTGAAACATTTTACAACTGGATGCAATATTGTTCTTTTTTTAATACGATGTGCAAAAATGCAAGGAATTATGCTTAGATTTATACATTAGAATACCGACATATGTGGGTTGAAGTGGCTCAAAGAAAGAAAGAGGTGATGCTAGATGAAATAGCGAAGTTAATTGCACGTCTAATTTTTAGAGGGATTTTTACATCATGGGTATCCATCTATTGTGGAATACCTGCAGGCTGTTATCACACACAAAATACTGAGAAAAGTGTATGAGTTCACTTGTGTTTCATGAGAAACCAAGCAATGCTTCACTGCATGGCATGAGCAATGAGGCAGCACCTCGGTTCTGATTTTCGTTGTTTATATGTACAGAAACATTTTGTACTAAATTTATTGTTTTTTATACTGTTCCTGGGTCATTTATCTTCAAAGTGTGTATTCTGAATTTTCTTTGTTTCGAATATTTTAACATATTTAGCATTTTTTATTTCACTGTTTACCAGCTGGCAACCAAAAATATCAGACTTTTCACATTTTTATTCATTTCAAAATCTTCTTGTTGCCATAAAACATATATTTTTTTTGGAAAGAGAAATTAATTGTATAAAATTTGGTATGATGCAATGCGTGCTGGCGTACTTTTCAAACTGGCCAAGACTATTTTCCCGAGACATACGAAAAATAACCATTTTCGTGCAGTAACAAAAGAGTTAACTTGTTTGTTACTCCTACAGCTGTTCAGAAGATGGCTTATACCTGTATGGAGCATTAGCCACCTGCCATATTAGCTCAGGGGCTGTGGCATTGGGGGTATTGAGATCCTGGTGAAGGGATCAAATCATGGCCACCGTTACTTCATTCCGATACGGGCAGAATATAATAACACTCTTCTACGTGGATCGAAATGCATCTTAGAACCCCTAGATTATTGCATTTGATCATTAAGTCAGTTAGTTAGTCTTTTTTTTTGCTAGAGGCACAAGTAGCACAACGCTTTTTGAAGTGACGCAACGTAGTGGCAACACGAACTGAACAGTTTATTCCTTGATACATGGTTTTTTTATGGCCTGAAACCACGTGAGACAGGAGTGACAGTCGAGTACATGGGGGCTGGCTTGCTAACTAGTGATAAGGGGATGGGCGGGTGATAGTGGTTTATTGCCAACGCTGCATATCTTCCCCCTTTAAATGCCCAGTCGTTCTGGAGGGTGTCGTGTTCGCGTTGAACAACGGAGTAGATTTGGGACTGCTTCTGGCACCCTGGTTGCTCGCGTCGAGACTGGCGACTGAGGGGTCGCTGGACTGGAGTCAATGGTTGCTGGACTGGCTTCTCGAGCGTGTAGGGCCGGCTGAGTTTCCGCTGGACTTGTGCCGGTTGCCGATGGGTTCTTTTCCGGCGTGCTTGACGTCAGCCGTGCCCTCAGCTGGTCGACATGCCGGCAATGGGTCCCCAGGGGGATCTCCACTTTCACCACCCGTTTGCCGTCTGTTGCTATTACTGTCCCTGGAAGCCATTCCTGCCCTTGTTGAAATTGGCGGGACCAGATGGGCTTTCCGGGTGGGAAAAGGGGTGGCGTTGTGACCGACAAAGGTCGTTCTCGGGTAGCCTCGGCCTTTGCAGGCACTGCCTCTGCTGGAAAGTGGGCGGACAACCTTGCCCGGGGCTCGAATCCTAGTAGCAGTTGAGCTGGTGATTTGCCACTCTCGAGAGGCGTAGATCTGTAATGGAACAGAAGATGAGACAATTTTTCTTGCAATGTGCCGTGCTTGTTTTTCTTGAGGCCCTCTTTTATTGTTCGCACCGCTCACTCCGCTAGTCCATTTGATTGAGGGTGGTACGGTGCCGTCCGGACATGGCGTATGCTATTTTCACGCATGAACTCTGCCATCGTCGCACTCAAAAACTGGAGGCCGTTGTCAGAAACCACACACTGTGGAATACCAAAACGAGCAAAAATTTCTCTAAGCAAGTGAATAGTTGTGTCTGTGGTAGCTGTTTTTAGCGGCATTGCTTCTATCCACTTTGTTTCCGTGTCAACTAGGACAAAAATTAGGTACCCATCAACAGGACCTGCAAAATCCATGTGAACTCGGAACCACCGCTTTCCTGTCTTAGGCCAAAGTGATGGCACGTGCGCCGCCGGCATGGACCACCGTTGCACACACTGAGGACAGTTTTGCACCAACCTTTCCATATCTTTGTCTAATCCTGGGTACCAGAACAGCGTGCGAGCGAGCCTCTTCATGGCCCCAACACCTGGGTGGGTCTCGTGCAGCTCGTTGAGTAGGCAGTGACGGGCTGCCTCTGGCGCGACCACACGATCACCCCAGTAAACGAGGCTATGGCCCACGACAAGTTCATGTCAGCGCGTGAAGTACGGTTGCAGATGCTGCTGCTGTCCTGTAAGACGTGATGGCCAGCCCTGCTCGATCCACTCCCGGATTTGCTGAACTGTGCTGTCCTCCTTGGTTAAAGTAATGATTCGGTTAGACGGAAGTGCACTTGCGTCCAGACCCTGCGTATACAGTACGTATTCTGTCACTTCTTGACTTCCACGTTCATGGTCTCCTGGCAAAGGCGAGCGACTGAGGGCATCTGCGTTACCGTTTTGGGTTCCCTTGCGGTATTCTAGATTGTAATGGTAAGCTGATAGAAGAAGCGCCCAACGCTGAATTCGAGCTGCCGCCATCTGCGGGATGGGCTTGTTGGGGTGGAAAAGCGCGGTGAGTGGCTTATGATCTGTCACCAGCGTGAAACGGTTCCCCAGCAAGAAATCGCAGAATTTGCAAATTCCAAACACCAAGGCCAGCGCTTCTTTCTCTATTTGAGAATAATTGTGTTCTGCTGATGTCAGCGTTCTTGAAACGAAAAGCTATCGGGTGATCCACGCCATCAATGCGATGCGATGATACTGTCCCTAAGCCATCTGATGAAGCATCACACTCCATTCGCAACTCTTTCTGCGGATCGTAGTGAACCAGAAAATTCGCCTTAACAAGGCGGGCTTCGCTTTTTCGAACGCTCTTTGATGCTCTTTTTCCCAATGCCAGCATTGTTCCTTGCCCAGTAAGCGATAGAGCGGAGCCGAGGTCGTGGCCTTATTCGGCGAAAATTTTTAGTAATAGGTTATGAGCCCCAGAAATGACTTGAGTTGGCTTACCGATGCTGGCCTTGGAGCAGCTGTTACAGCTTCGAGGCTGTCCCGCAGTGGGTGAAGGCCGGTCGCATCAATCTTGTGCCCCAGAAACTGCACTTCTTTTTCACGGAACCGACATTTGGCTTTGTTCAGTTGGAGGCCATTGTCACGAAGTCTCTGGAAAACCTGTCTAAGCGTGGCAGTGTCCCATTCTTTCTCGGTGATTATGATGTCGTCTAGGTATACACATACTTTTTGCAAGTCCAGGAATAATGACTCAATGCGCCGCTGGAACAATGCGGGAGCTGACGAGATGCCGAAGGCTAGTTGGTTGTACGAGTACAAGCCCTGGTGCGTATTGATGACAGTCATCGTCTTGGCTTCTTCAAGCGGGAGCTGGTTGTAGGCATTGCTCAAATCCAGTGTAGAGAAGACTTCTCCCCCGTAAAGCGCGGCAAAAATATCATCCACCTTAGGCAAAGGGTATTGTTCCAGGTGAGTGGCCGGATTCACGGTGAGCTTAAAATCACCGCACTATCTGATGTCTCCATTTTTCTTCACCACTGGTACGACGGGAGCAGCTCATTCGGAAACGCTCACCGGAGTTAAGACACCTTGCTGCATGAGGCGGTCGATTTCCGCTGAGATTGCTTTGCGAAGCGCGAAGGCACCGGGCGGGCCTTCAAAAACCGAGGCACGGCCCCTTCTTCCTTGTACAGCTTGACAGGCGGACCTTTAAAACAGCCGAGCCAATCTTGCAATAAGTCTGAGAAGTTTTCCAGCAGGCCTTTCAAGTCAACTTCCGCCTGCAGGGCGTAGACACTCGGAAGAGTCCTTTCTTCTAAAAATGACACGCCCGCTTCACGGAAAGCCTGAATGGTGTTTCGGCCGCACAGTAGTGGACCGTCACAATCCACTACCAGGAGCGAACTATTCACGCGAGTCTTGTCGTATTCGACGCTCATGATGACTCTGCTGACCACTGGAAGAGGACCGAGGAAGCAGGATAGCCGAAGTGGCATTTTTTCTAGTCTTGGCCACCACTTACGGTTTTTCCTGAAGACCTTTTTTGGAATCACGCTAACTGATGAACCCGTGTCGATCAGCATTCGCAGTGTCCTGCTGCCCCAGAGAAGGCTCCGGTCGATGGGCCGTGTATCTGGCTGGCCAATGTTGTTCTGGGCAGATAGGGCGAAAAGCATTTCCTCCTTACTGTCCTCTCTGTTCGAAAGTTCTCTGAGCACGTACGATCCTTGCCGGCCACTGCGCCTGCGCTGGGACATCCTAGCCAAGTGTCCTTTAGTGCCGCACTTGTGGCACACCTTCCCAACATGATGAAATTCGTGTTCTGAGTGGTTGGAGCCATACCTCCAGCATGACTGACGCGGTGCGCCTGTGTCGCACCCGCTGCGTCTTTTTTGTCCGCTGCTACGACGCCTTTGAACCAGGTGCACGTTACCCGCGTCGTTCCCGCTGTTTACATCTTTCATGGACCGGACGTTACAGTCAGCTGTTTCTGATGACATGGCGAATTCCTCAGCTTCCTGCACAGTCAGCTTCCTTTGGGTCAGCGGAAACCGCCTGGCCTTTTTTTTTATATTGAAATAGAAAATAAACGAAGGAGTTTTTGTCACTGTTACTTGGTGACGGCTACCCCTTTCCTTTTAATTGGTACAAATAAAAATATGAAAAAAATAGCATGCATACATATATACAGTCCTACATGGGTGAGAGCAAAAGTTCTCCTATATGAGCAGAACAAATACGTAGACGACACGCTCACTTTTAGCTTTTGTCCGCTCAGTATTCGTCACAAATCTTCGTTTCTTGAAGAACTGTTGCAGCACCTTCACTGCTTTGCCGTTTGTTTTGGATGGCCATGGACCTAGTATTTTATTCAACCCGAATGGTCTCTCAGGATCTAACCTATGCAGTTCTTGTTCTAGTCGCCTTCGGTGTGTGTTGTGTTTCGGACAGTCGAACAAGAGGTGACAGATATCCTCGTCGTCGTGGCCGCATGAACATGCTGACGATGTTGCACGATGAATATGAAGTAGGAAGTGCTTTGTGTAAGCAGTTCCGAGTCGTAGGCGATGAATGAGTGTGTCGATACGGCTTGGGAGGTCACGGTCTAATTGATATTGAAGATTAGGATCAACAGAATATAGGATCGATTCCTTTGTTGTTGTTTTTTCTGTGAACCAGGTAGACAGGCATAATTCACGTTTTGTTGTTGTTAAAATTCTATTTATATCATATTGAGATACCGGAATGAGGCACGTTTTTTGTATGCCACACACTATCCGGTCACGTAACATTCTGCCCAGAAAGTTGCCAAAGTTGCAGTCTTTTGCAAGACGTCGCAAGTCTGCGACAAAATCTTTGACCGTCTCGTTGTCTCCGCACAAAAAATGCGTGACTTGCCGCAGTCTCGTTCACCTGCGGCTTGTAGTGTTCTCCCAACACCTTTGAGACATCTTCGTGCGTTAGGCTGTTCACGGGTGTCGACAAGCATTGTCCCTGATTGACTCGAACCACGCTGTCACTGAGTGAGGCTACCAAGAGTGCCCGGCGCTTTGAGGAGTCCGTGATATCATTGTCTTCAAAGTAGGCCTCGAGACGCACCCGGTAGGCATCCCAGCTGTTCGCTGCCTCGTCAAACTTCGGCGGCCTCGGTCCCACTCTCGTCGCCACTGAAGTGACGCAACGTAGTGGCAACATGAACTGAACAGTTTATTCCTTGATACATGGTCTTTTTATAGTCTGAAACCACGTGAGACACGAATGACAGCCGAGTACATTGGGGCTGGCTTGCTAACTAGTGATAAGGGGATGGGCGGGTGATAGTGGTTTTTTGCCAACGCTGCACTTTTCTTCTACGTAAAGTGATGGCAAAGCTGAGGAGGAAAACACGATCTGTGAATGGTGACAGCTTAGTAATAACGATATGGCAGAGACAGGAAAGGGTAGATAAACAGCCACATTGAACCCAGTCTTGTGTTTTTAACAAATGTCACAGTAAAATTGTTGCATTTGACTAACAAGACCTCTGCAGCTATGCTGTTTCTTCAGCAGTTGAAGATAGAGCAGTGTAAGTGCAGAAGTTTTTGTGTAGAGTTTGAGACACACGCTTTAAAGACAGCTTGACCAGGACTGTGGCATGAGTCGGATCCGCTGCTGAAGCCAAACTTCTTGAATTTTAAGTTCAAGAATTAACGGAGCATTAGAATAGCAATAGAATTAACGGAGCATTATCTCGATGAACTGATCGTACCTGCCATCACCTTTTCCTGTCCATTTCATATGATAGGCTCCTGCAAAGGCTCCTGCAATAGGCTCCTGCAAAACACGGGGTTACTCTATGTGGCATAAATCGTGTAGAAGTTTCCCACTATCCCAAAAAATTGTTGCCATGACTTTGCCAGCAGGTATTTCTCTCTTGAGTACTTCAGGTGTGATGGGAATGATGTGCTTTTGTTGCGTTGACTTTATAGTAAACCCAAATCTCGATTGTTGACACCACACAATAAATTGTTTGGTGTGCCTCGGAGACATCAAAGTCATTTGACATCAGTTGAGTTGCATGCCATGCCAGCATAGCAGCCACGTCATGCACTACTTTTCAAGCTGAACCTGTCGAAGTGGGCTGCTTATACTATTCTGTTAATACTAACATGTATTTATTAGTGTATGAGTATTGTATGATTGAAGTGTAGTTTTCCCAACACTTATTTTATTATTCTTGCTTTCTCTGCATTTCGTACGTATGCACAATCTTGGTGCTAGGCTGTACACATAGCACGAGCTTCTTGACTGTTGCAATGAAAAGATAGCTGTGCCAATCATGCCAACTGGGCCCACGAGGTAAAATTCGCTGCATTCTGGTACATTTTTGCAGAAATCACATAATTTGTGCCGAGCCTGCGCTATTACCTCTTTCAGCTGTCTTTCGGATAAAAGAACACTGAGTGTTCTTGCAAACTCTAAGCTACCACTGTAATTTCAAGGGCTCGTTGGAGCATACTAATGTGCACAATGTCGTTGAAGTTGTAGACTTTCCTACAATGTTTACTAGAGGGAACTCAAATGCCGCGTTCGTTCGGCCACCATGGGAATGATGGGTAGTACACGGATTTGCCTGATCTTTGTGTTTATGGCTTCAACCACACTTGTGGATTTGTTTATTGTGCTGTTTAGGTGTTCGTTACGCATAAAAAAAAAGGGGGCCACCGCGAACTTGGAGACCAGATTTGAATGGTAAGCCTAATAAGGTTATGGTGAAGTGGAGCTGCTGAATGTTTGCTGAACTTCGTTTTGCGACAACGTGGATGCAGGCAGCACAAGGCCAAATGGAGCCGAAAAAAAACAAGTTCAGACAAATCCATGTACTACCCATAATTTCTACTCTGGCTGAAGCGTTGTGTGTTGCAGCTCCCATAGACACTGGTGCCAGAGTTCTCTCTAGTGTATTAATAGGAAACTCCATGGTTAAAGTAGTTGCTAGACCTAATCCTGCCATTTACACTCACTCACCCATGGTGCTCACTTAAAGTTTTATACTACTTCTACGAGGCCTTACTGTTTGACATTAATGCTCAGTGAGGTAGCTTCCAACTGTTTCAGACCAAGCTACATTGAGCAGTGCGTGTGCTTGAATGTACTATTTCATTATAGTTAGTTTGCTGTAAACAAATTGTACTATTTGTTGTGATAAACTTCTATAGAAGTTTGCAAGGTTCCTAATGTTGTATCTGACTGTATAATCACTGGACTTGGTCGACAATACCACTCACTGCACTAGTCCGTGTGATGTTGCTGAGAAGGCATGGTGTCCCAGCATTCCGGTATTATAGTCATGTTACTCAAATGGAGCAACACTTCGTTTTTGAAAACTTGCCAAAGTTAAATGCGAAGCACCGCATTACTGCAAATTTTGTGGAGCATAAATTAAATTTCTTGACAAAAAGGACCAATTATTAAACCCTGTATATTATCAACAGTCTATGAACTGGGATCCTCATGATTCACTCCTTAAAGCACTACCATGAGCACTTCACCACACCCCTCGCCGCGGTGGTCTAGTAGGTAAGGTACTCGGCTGCTGACCCGCATGTCGCAGGATCGAATCCCGTCTGCGGCAGCTGCATTTTCGATTTAGGCGAAAATGCTCTAGTTTGTGTGCTCAGATTTGGGTGCACGTTAAAGAACCCCAGGTGGTCGAAATTTCTGGAGCCTTTCACTACGGTGTCTCTCGTAATCACATGGTGGTTTTGGGACGTTAAACCCCGCATATCACTCACTTCACCACACAGCGAAGCCCTAGGTTGTTCTGAAGGTATGAACATCTGCAGAATACTCTTTCTGGATAATAAACAGAGTTCTTAGAAATTATTTACAGATTGTGCATCCAGTACTATATCTGAAGCATCTGGGAAAGTGGATTCTGAGAAAATTCCAGGTGGCTTAAGGTCGTGGCTTCAAGGAAAGTTAATAATAATTGTTAGGGTTTAACGTCCAAAAACAACCACATGATTATGAGAGATGCTGTAGTGAAGGGCTCTGAAAGTTTGGACCACCTGGGGTTCCTTAATGTGCACCTAAATCTAGGCACACAGGCCCCAAGCACTTTCAAAATTGCGGCTCCTACCTCCAAAGAAAGTTAGGCCCGTCTTCAAAAAAATGGTGATTAGGAACAGAATTTTATCTTTTGGGGTATTCTAAGTAAATATGCATGTGTTTGTGCATATGTTCATTTTGTTAAACATGCAATACAACTGATCAAGCTCAGCAACAAGTATTTGCATTAGAAAACGTTTGGGACTGCTTCAAGAGGTTGTTACACTGCTCCTCTGCAATATTTTAGCTGCTCCAGAAGCTGCGCTGAAGTGGCTCTGGTCGATCACGTCACTGCAATGGACCCAGGGGATCTCCTAATAAGATATTTTGTACAAATCAAGTTTCTGATTGATCTATTCCTTGATTCCTCTTACTCACTCGCTCACTGGCTACCATTGATATGTTTATGTATTTTCTTTGTACTTTTCTTCCTTTTTTTTTTTTGAAAAAAAAAATGCCCTGCTGCAGTGGTATAGTGGCTGAGGTACTCGGCTGGTGACTCGCAGGTCACGGAATCGAATCCCAGCTGCGGTGGCTACATTTCCAACGGGGCAGAAATGCTGTATGTTGATGTGCTCAGATTTTTAAGTGCGCGTTAAACATCCCCAGGGGGTCTAAATTTCTGGAGCCCTCCACTAAGGCGTCTCTCATAATCATATGGTGGTTTCGGCACGTTAAACCCCACATAGTGATTTTCATTTAAAAAAACCTGATTGTGCCTACACTTAAGCCCAACACCCATTTAGAACTCTCATGAGGTACATTGAATATGCCAGCAAGATCACCTGTTTGCTCAATTAAGGGCAGAGGAATGTGTCGAAACTCAAATGTAAAATAAGTTATTGTAAGAACATGCACCACAAGTATGTGTTTCAAGTAAACCTAATTCATTACGTTTTGTTTTAATGGTTTGATGTCTTTTTTTTTCAGTGGCTCTGTGAACAAGTGTTTACACTGTGCAATTGAGGCTAGTTGATCATTTATTAACAATCAAAATACTATATGATTGCATTCAGAAATAAACAAGATATACCAAACAGTTTACTTGGACTAATGAGTAAAGTAGTAGCTTGCTTGTTGTAAGTGTGTTATCATACTCCCACGATAGCTTCCTGCAGAGTGTTCATTTGGTTGTTATAATTGCCAGCAATCATAGTTATGGTTGTCTTCGGTGGCGTAAATTTTTTGAAAAAACAAGACATGCTGGGAAAGTACATTACATCATTAGGACGTTGTGAGCTAAAGTAGTTTAGATTAAAAAGGCAATGCAAGAAAGCTTGGTGGTCAGCTAATTATCTATGCTTTGCTATCAGAAAAGTACAAAAGCTTTTTTTTTACTGTTTTATCAATCAATGGCTGTTTTGATGTTCTTCTCAGAACTTAATTGCAGCATTGTTTGTTGGTTTTTTGTATAAACTTGTATTTTCCACCTTTTATGCTTCAGGTGCAGAGCAGTTCAATGCTACTTGTGGGTATGCTGACAAATTCACGTGGAAGGATGATTTCAAAGATGACATTCCAAGGTGAATATATGTATTCCATTGTTTGTGACAGGCATGAAAGATATTTCATGTTTGCTTGTACCAGTTGCAATACTGCTGAAAGATTTCACAGCTGGCGTTTAATTGGCCAACCCTCACTCAGGGGATTGTGCATGATTATCTGCCTTGTTTAATCATGTATTGGGCATTAGTGAAAGACCTCATCTGGAAATTGCCCTTTGTCTCTTCTTTCGTATCTTTATAGTAAGAGCTTCATCCCGGCAGACTTAATGCCTAAGGAAGCATGTGAGGATCAATATTGGTCGGCTGTCACATCATGCGAAGATCACACGCCACGTGATGCTCTCTGGCAAAAAGAGGGGTCCACTCTTACTGCCTGGGCTACAAGTGACACTGGCTAACACTTGCGAACGTTAAAAGCACACTCCGTATTTACTCACGTAATTTTTGCCCCCCCCCCCCCCCCGGCATTGGCCAACAAACAAATAAACAAACAATTTTTTCCATGACTAATTATTGCATCCCAAAAATTATAGCAATAATGTCATTTGCTAATTCCAATCACTGACACTGATGATGATAGCACATGACCGCCTAACACCATCTTTTAAGCATCCTGCACACAGTAGAATTTCTTACAAATACACTAGAGGGAAGTTTGGCTCTAGTGTCTATGGGAGCTGGAATGCGTGGCACCTCAAGCAGCATAGAAATTATGGGAAGTACACAACTTAGTTTAGTCTTCATACTTTTGGCTCCCTTTGGCTTAGTGTGGCTTGGAGCTGCTTTGATGAAACAACCATCAAAAATATTTTGTAGTTGCGCTTTACCACCTTGAACTTTCAGTCTCACTAATTCAAATCCGATCATGAAGTTCATAAGAGTCCGTTCTTTTATTCGAAATAAAACCAATACACAATAATAACCGAAGCTACAAGTACATTTGAAGCCCACAAGCACAAAGACTAGGCAAATTTGTGTACTACCTACCATTCCCATGGTGGCTGAATGATTGCAGTGCCAGAGTCCCGTCTAGTTAATTTGAGGAAACTCTATGATGCATACTACTAATGCATCATGATCATCATAATCAGCCTGACCATGCACACTACAGGGCAAAGGCCTCTCCCATAATCCGCCAATCAACCCGGTCTTGAGGTGTCTGTTGCCGCGTTATACCTGTGAACTTTTAGTTTCATCGGCCATTTAACTTTCTTCTTCTACTTCGTGCACTTGCCTTCTTTGGGAATTCAGTCAGTTACCCTTAATGACCAGCAGTTATCCTGCCTACGTGCTACGTGCCCGGCCCATGTCCATTTGTTCTTCTTGATTTGAACTATGATATCTTTAACCCCGGCTTGTTCACTGACCCACTTTGCTCTGTTCCTGTCTCTTAAGGTTGCACTTATCGTATTCCTTTGCATCGCTCGCTGCGTTTTCAATTTAAGCTGAGTCCTCTTTGTAAGCCTTCAGGTTTCTACTCTGTTGGTAAGTACTGGCAAGATGCAGCTGTTATGCACCTTCCTCTTGAGGGTTAGTGGCAGATTACTATTCAATGTTTGAGAATGCTTGCCGAATGTGATTCACCCCATCCTTATTCTTCTAATTCACTCTAATGGTTCGGCTCTATGGTTACTATGTGTTCTAAGTAGACATATTCTTTTAAAACCTCCTGTGTCTCTCCACCTATCGCAAAGTGCTGTTTTCTGCCGAGGCTGTTGCATATTACTTTAGTTTTGTGTATATTTGTTTTCAGGCTTACTTTCCTGCTTTCCATGTGCAGCTCTGTAATCATTAGTTGTAATTTGTCCCCTGAATTACTCATCAAGGCAATGTCATCGGCAAGTCGTAGGTTACTAAGATACTGTCCATTAACTCTTATCCCTAACTCTTTCTAATCTAGGGTCTTGAAAACCTCCTGTAAACACGCCGTTAATAGCATTGGTGAGATCATGTCTCCCTGCCTTACACCCTTCTTTATTGGGATTCTGTCGCTTTCTTTATGGAGAATTATGTTGGCTGTGGATTCACTGTAGATTTCTTCCAGTTTGTTTATGTAGGGTTCTTTGATTCCCTCATTGTGTAGTGCCTGCATTACTGCTGATGTCTCAACTGAATCAAATGCCTTCTCGTAATCTATGAAGGCTATGTATAGGAATTGGTTGTAGTCCGCGCGTTTTTCTATTACCTGATTGATAGTATGAATATGGCCACTATTTACATCCTGTTTGATTCTCTCCATGTTATACCTTCTGATGTCGGCTACCTTACGCCTATTGATTAACTTCGAAAGCTCCACTAGTTCTATTTTGTCGGTTGTATTTGAAGCTTTCATGCTTTGTCATCTCTTAATGACATTTTTCGTCTCCGGAGATAGTTTTACAGTGTCCTGTGTAGTGACTGTACCTTCAGTTCATCCACAGTGCCCTAATCGAATCTAAGCCAAGCCATGAGTAGCAAGTGCTCGAGTAGCAAGATTTGTTGTGGCGTGTGTTCGTGCATGTAGTGGGCTTAGTGTATGTTGTTCAGTCTGTTCTGTGGGTACGCTATAGGTTGATACGGAAAATACACAGCTGTTTTCAAGCTGGAAGTGATTGATCATGCCCTAAAGAACGGCAACAGGACCGCTGTCAGGCACTTCAGAGTCAACGACTTTTGTGTTTGCTACTGGCGACGGCAGCACTAGCAACTGAAATCCACCAACATGGCGGGTCAAGCCTAAACGACTGGGAAATATCTGCAGGTTGAGGTGGCACTTCTTGATTACGTCAAAGGTCTCAGCGTTGATACCGTTGAGACACTATTTGCTAGTGGCTTTAGTGTCTGCAAATACCGTATTTACTCATGCATTCCTTGCACTTGCATAATTATCGCACCCCCTGCATTGCTTAGCAAAAATATGCAAGCAATTATCGCACCCTCAGAAATTGCAAAATAAATGTCGTCTAGTCTTTCAAACCACTGATGATGATAGCGCACAAAAGCCTGGTGCCATCTCTTAAGCATGCTGCATACTATCAACACACAAGCGTGGCCTTCGAGATAACGGCCTGCGCTACCGATCTCAGAGGTCATGGCACGAGCCTCAGTCTAATCTAAGCCAAGCCAAAATGGCAAGTACGCGTTGCTGTGTGTATTGAACGTTGTGTCCGGTCGGTGGTTACGCAATGGGGCGACACGATTGTTACACAGCTGCTTTCATGTTGAAAGTGATTAATCATGCAATAAACAACGACAACAGGGCTGCCTTTGTAAGCACCTCAGAGTCGACGAGTTTTGGGTTTGCTACTGGCGACGGCAGCACGAGCAGCTCATTTCCTTGTCAAAGTCCGTCATCCATGCCTTGGTGCTGTGTGGGTACGCTACTAGCATTGACAGCACCTTGGTAATGCCCCGCAGTTTCTTATGCTTGCCGAACACCGATAGGGGCCGCTTGTCTGCATCCATGTTCGCACACACCAACATCGTGATGTGATTCTTGCTGTTTTTTCTTCCCACGCATTTATCAGTCTTCACCACGAGTTTTTGCCGGCAGTAACTGAAAAAACAGCCCCATTTCATTAGCATTGTAGATATCCCTCTCTCGGCGTATGTGTCAAGAATGTGGCACCTGTGATTTTTTTTAAATTACAGTCAACTGCCGTATTATCGGACCCTCTTGGGAGCAAAAAACCGTCCGAAAATTTGGGCAGTCCGAAAACGTGAATGCAAGGAAAAAACAAAACGGATTATTTTACTGATAATTTTCAATGCAAGCAAAAACAATGCACCATTTTGCTAATATTTCTCAATGCAAGCAAAAAATGCACCATTTCATTGATATTTCTCAGATCAAAAGGGTCAAAATCGAAGTACCAGACTTCCGGAACTCTGCCAAAGCATCAGTAGGGTAGCTCTGAAAAGAGCCGTTAAAAAAGAATGCATGCAGCCGACAGCGGGTTTTTCACTGCGGTACTGCACAATAACTGCACTGTCGACGGCGCGGCTTTCGCCACACATCTTCTTGAACTTGAGGTCATTCCTATGCTTAAAGTTTCTCAGCCATCCATCACTGAACT
Source organism: Rhipicephalus microplus (assembly GCF_043290135.1). Taxonomy (NCBI): domain Eukaryota; kingdom Metazoa; phylum Arthropoda; class Arachnida; order Ixodida; family Ixodidae; genus Rhipicephalus; species Rhipicephalus microplus. The sequence continues at coordinate 393,122,622 of NC_134710.1, read as the reverse complement.
TAAAATCCGTGATGTTCATTTGAAGCGCGAGATTTTCCGCTTTTTGTTTCAAGATGCAGCCTGAGACTGGCAACCGCTTGGCAATCATTGAATTAAGCCACACGACGAGAGCGTTCTCAAGCTTTGGATGAACACCTTGGCTTGCATTCATCTTTTGGGCACCAGATGGTTTTTCGGCCGCTTCCAAGATCTTGTCTTTGTTCCTCAGGAAATCGGAAACTGTTTGCTTGGAAATGCCGAACTCCTTGCTCACGTCAGCCTGCAATCGGCCACTCTTCACTAACTTAATAATGACATTAAATTTATGGCATTAAATTAATGGCATTAAATTAATGGCATTAAATTTACCCGATAGGTGCGACAGCTTGCTGATTCAAATAATTCTAGTTTAACTTCGAGATCTTCCTTTATTTGTAGCGTTTTTTTCCATCAGACCAATTCGCACATATGCAGCCGACACATGCTGACCAACTCTGTGTGTGAAATGTATTCATTGCATCTGTAGGTAAACGTACAAACACACTGGCGGCGTCGCACTCTCCGCTCGCTGCGCGCCGCTTTTCTCTCCCGCCGAGCGTCGAGGAATTTCTTGCCGAGCATCGTGGAATTTCTGCCGCCGACTGAATCGCTCACTGGGCTATTTTTGCTGCTGCCGCTGGCTACCGCGCAAGCAAACCATTAATGAGCGCCTGCTTTTCCTTCGTTCTCACATCGGCTGCGCCTCCTCACCCACTTCTTTTTCTCTCTCCGTCTGACGCAGAGAAGACAAGCCGCGAGGCGGCAACTAGCAGGTGGGTGCGCGCGTCTCGACATGTCTATCCTAGCCTCGCTTTTCTCGCGGCGCCGCCAATGTGGACAGCGTGCCGCTGGCTGCCGAACGGAGGCACCGACGAGCGGTACGCCGCCGCGGCATGCTTCCCGCCAGTGTGTTCGTACCTTAATACAAATAGTGCAAGTTTTGTGGCGACAGGGATAGATAAAAAGGATCGGAGCGTTTATTCTTTTCTCACTAATTCGCAGCACCCTCGTCTAATCACATAGGCTGTGCGTAGTACAATTCAACACAGAATGCACTTGCTAACATTTCTCGTGACTAACAGGAAATGTGGCTACAGTACTGATGAAGCGCGGTGAGAATAACAAGAACAGCCGATGTTAACTGCGCTTCAGCTGCCTGGAATCTGCGGAGCATCGGTGTCGTCTTCGTAGTGCTGGCTGCTCTGCAGTGCGTAAGAACCACCTATGGCCACATGATGGTGTTCTACCAATAGTGTTGCTGAAATCCTCAAAGGCCAAATGAGCAGTGCTCGGAAAACAGTGGCGCAACTCTGCTACCTAAAGCTAGCATATGCAGCTACTCCAGGATGGCTCTAAGGCCCAAAGCGTGGGGTGGCGTTCTTGTGAAGCAAGCCAGGGGATATAGTATGCAGTGTGACGAGATAAAATACCAGCAATCTTTTACCCGGCAGTCGGCCGGCCTGGCACAAAAAAAAAAATAATAATAATAGGAAGTGTTCGTTTGTTTTGACGACGGCCACCAGGTGACCGTGTGATGCGGTGAAGCAAGCCTTCATAAAAGAGCCGAGTGAAAGGTCGAATGATGCTGGGGTCACACATTGGAGGACAGGGAAGGCTGTTGGAAGCCAAGAATCAGCGATTTCTTTACTGTTTTGATTCATGCAAAAGCTAAAAAAATGTTTTGGCATTTTTATTTTTTCTCGAAAAAATGCTTTGCTATATTCGCTGAGTTTGGTTTATATACTTCGTTAAAATTGGGCGTAAAGGGCACTGAAAATAGAGAAATTAGAATGGAAAATCGATATCACTTCGTTATCACTATTTTGCTGTAAGTGGGTTTGTTATAAATGGGCTACACTGTACTTCTCAAAGCTTGTGTTAGTTGCTGGCATGACAAATTTAATTTGCGGCAGCTTCATTTTCATTTCTTTTTTTAGCGCTCTAAGTTTTCATGAAAAATTTTCTTCACATAATTGTCGCAGTCTCGCACTTTTCATCCACGAATAAAAAGTACGAGAATTTCGCGAGTAAATACAACATATACTTTACAAGGTGGAGGACACGATCCTCTCCATCTTAGCTCGATTTGTTGGGCATCAGATGCGTAGTTCGAGAGTTGTGGATTCTGATCCCAGTGATTGAAAGGGTGTGGTTTTTCATTCACTTTAGTTTCTTTCAGTTTAGGGCAAGAGTCATTATACTGCAGTTAGAAAAAACAATAGGTAATATCTGCTATGCTTTTATTAGCTTAACTGCCTGTTGGTTTCATTAGTCATCTCCAATAACAACTACAACAAAAAAAACAAGCCCCTCGAACACTTCTCATTATTTTATGCTTACCTGTGAAATGGGGTGGATGTTGGCGCATAAAACCTTAGCAAACCTGCTATATACTGGCATCATTTTATTGTAAATGTTCTTACCTGTGCTCTAAATACAATAAAGGTGTGAAAAACTATGTAAGAGGTGAAATCTAAGAGTATTAACAACTGAATTGTTTTTGAGGATAAACTTGAATTCAGGATATTCATAGATACTTTAACAATAATAAAAAAGAATGTTCTAAAAAGAAAAGTTCACTACGTCTGGACAAACTCCAAGCAATATGTTGTAGATTGTGCTTGTTACCATGCATTGGGAACAAACGTGTTCTTTGCTAATGTTGCTGACAATTGCTTGCAGTGAATACCGCGTTCCTTTTGTTTGCTTTTATTATTGACCCTTGCCTATTTTCAAGAAATACGTGCATTGTCTTAAATCAATTTCTCATTTGCTATTCCATCTACTCGGGTGTTTCTTGTGTGAGTGTTAGCTCATAAAAATAACAGCTCCTTTTGTTATCTTGTTGAATCACTTTGCTTGCCCTGCTTTCTGTCGGCAGATGAAAGCGGTTATCTCATGGGATATCTAGTGCTTGTATTTGTTTAGCCACATTGTTAAGCCAGCGTGATCAACTAGTAGATTCACTATGCTTCATCTTGACTAGACAGGCAAGCTTCACCACCGTGCATGCAGAATTAGTTGGCATCTTTGATCATGTTGTGTGATAATGTAAGCGAGCGATGTGTACATGTTAAAAGAACTTATTATCGCACCAAGCTTTGGCTTTGTTTATGATTCGGTGGTTGTGGCAATGTTCTGTTGGCCACGATCTATATTCTCGGCCATAATGACCACATTTCAGCGAAGTAGGAAAGCACAAATGCTTATGTACTAGGGTGGGTGGAAGTTTTGCTGTGGTTCAGTTTATTATTCCATATGTTACAACCTAACTGAGTCATGCAAAGGTTTGTGTGAAGTGGATGGCCCCCTTATAAGCTTGTTGCGTAACATTTTGGTGGTTGAGAAGCAGTTCACAGCAGCCAAAACTTCATTAAAAATCCTTGTGTAGGGGCTTGTCTGTTGGAACTTTTACTGTTGATTCCAACCAAAGCATAGCAGCGGTTTAAAGGGCCAATAAATCAAAATAATGAATTGGTTAACCACGGCCACTGGATAAAAATTTCTACTCCGAGAGCTTTAATCTTGTTAATTTTACTATGATAGGTCTAATATTAGAGGCAATAATCAAGGTCACAGTTTGTGCTGTAAACTCTGCACGTGACATCGCAGATTTCATAGTACATTTTTGATAATTTGGGGATTTTGCCCTGAAAAGTTTTTTTTGTTCTTGGTATTTTAACTAATCATCTTGACTTGAGTATAATGTACTGTAATATAGTAGTAGTAGTAGTAGTAGTAGTAGTAGTAGTAGTAGTAGTAGTAGTAGTAGTAGTAGTAGTAGTAGTAGTAGTATTGTATAAAGTACAGAGGATAATGTGTTTCGTTTTCACTGTCTAAGAACTGCAACGGACTTAGTAGACGTTGTCAAAATCCATGATATCGTGTTGTTTGGTGGAAAAATTTGAAGGTGGCATCACCACCTGCATTTTCTATTTGAACATTTCATCGCTTACCGACCGTCTGTTCACAGTGAGCATAGTGGTTTTGGAAATGTAAAAGAGTAATAATTTACTAATACAAGAAAATAGTTTTTCTCTTTAGTGCCTTTTTATTTGTGCTTGCGTGTCCTTATGCTCGCCTTGTGGTTGTCTGAGCATTGCTGTGTTTCTCCAGGGACCCTTGGGAGAGGAGATACACAGAGGTGGTCGCCATGGACGCACTTTGTTTTGCAAAGTCCCAGGAGCAGTACAAACCCAAGCACATTAGGAGGGAACTGAACAAGGTAACTAATTGCAAAACACTTTCTGTGCTATTAAATTCCTCTGTTTAACTTAGTCTGTTTTTGAGTCTATGTCCCCTTGAGCACTAGAGGCACTTTTTGCTAGCAGTTCCAGGGGTACATATTATGCCCAATGACCAACTGAGGGTTGACGGTTCTAGTCGACTATCATTCTCTTCAGAGGCCCACGCATGGAGCATGGGAATCAATGCCAAGAATACTCATCATTTTGAGTAGGCTTGTGCGAGTATTCGAAGTCGCTTCGATTTGAATTAAAATTATTGAAAATTTTGGAGTATTCAAAAGGGACAAATAAATGTAGGTTAGTCTGCGTGTAACTTTTGTAAAGGTGGTTTCACTGTAGTGGAGTGCTAAGCTTTGAAAACTCCTATTGGAAATCCGTATTGCCACGAAGCCCCAGATCAAAGTTAAATGGACATATTTCCCTCACATAATTTATAATGTTTTACGTTTAAAAGCTTGTTGTACTGGCTTATATGCTCTAAGCATAGTAAATATTAAGACGTAGCGTATTTTACAGGTTATCACTTTCATTCTATCAAAAATCAAGTCTTGCCACTATTCAGTTGTTTCCACTTCTCTTAAAAAAAAAGTTGCTTGCACAGTCATGACAAATATGCCCATTTTCCTTTATAATTTTATAACATGTGCTGTATACTATGCAAATTCTAATCAAAATTATTTTGACCAAAATTATTATTCGCTTCGAAAATGCTCCGAACCTAAAATTCACTTTTCACACAAGCCTAGTTTCAATTTGTCATGAAAGACGGTGCGACAATTGCAAGCAGGCTTGATGTGACAGAGTCGTCTGTGCATGCATGCATTGTGAGGGCGCTCAACCTTTTGCTGTAAGTGAAGAGGTAATTGTGTGGCCATACCAAGAAGAGGCAGGAACGCAGAACGGCTCATTCCTTATAGAGAGCAGGAAAAGGGTTACAAAATACACTCAAACTTCGTTATAATGTAATGGGATATAACGAAATAATGGATATAACGAAGTAAATGAAATTCTTTTGAAAGCTGCGTTGAGTACTTTGAATTTTAAACCTCATTGTAAAGAAGTAAAATTGACTGGTAAATGAATATAACAAACTAAATTAGTCTGTCAAACAGTCTATCAAATAGTCAATAAAAAAAAAAACGACCGTAGTGTGTTAAGTATATTGTTTTCTGCGGAGTTCGACGCTTGTTAGGCGTGACTCTTTCAAAACTCCCGCGCCGACCTTACAGCCATGCCCCACACGGCCGAGAGAGCCGTCCTCTTCGCACAGCCGGCGGAGAGGATTGAGGAAGCGCTCAGCGGGTCACATTACTGAGAAGCAGTGCCGCGGTGCAAAGCGATTTCCCTCTCACGACAGCAATGACTGCGTTTCCGCTGCTACCATGGCTGCTACCCTCTGCACCGAGAAAGGAGGACTTTCCATGACAGCTTTCTCTTTTTTCCTCTCTCTCCGCATGCGGTTTTGAAAGGAGAAGGGTCTCTCTGTTCAAAAGGAGAGACCCTTCTCTTTTTGAAAGGAGAAGGGTCGGTCGCTGAGCATTTTAACGACGAAAAATACCGCAATGCGCATGTGGTGGCCGGCAGAAAGTGTGCCTCCAATGAATACATCTGGGTTGCGATGCGGTCACACCCTCGAGTGTTACGAGTCAACGAGAAATGGCTTAGTTGGTAGCGGAATTTCGCAGCAATTCTAGGCAAGTTTTTTTTCATTATGCCGCAGTACTCGCAAAAACTTCGTTAAAACGGAAGTACTATTCAGGAAAAGTATTCGTTGGGACGAGACATTTTCCCCAATATTTTCTATGAGCGTCTATGAGTTGTTAACGGGGAATTGAAAACTATTTGTTGTAGTTGAAATTTTGTCGAACCGTATAGCGGAACTCTACTTATCCTCAAGCTCGTAGAAATGTTGGCTATACACAACTGTACCTGAGCACCTTGAAGACTCATGTAAGGGTTGCTCTTTCATAAAGAAATTTGTGTGGAAATTTCTTGGTTTTGTTTTATACACATTTTTTTCACATTAATGAGACTGTTATTTCATTGCACATTGATCGCACTTGTGTAATAACACAGACCTTTAATTTTGATATTAAAAGCAGTTTTTGTTTTATTTCCAGCTTAATGATCTCAGTCGAATCATTGCACACAACACTAATGATGTTTTTTGGATTCCTGTGAGCAAAAGCATAGCTTGCGAGATCTCTTTTTGAAGTTAGAAGATGGTACCTATGACACATTTTAGGTAGAGTAATGCCTTTTAGATCTGTGTCTGTTGTCGTCATCACTGTTGGATGTGACAGCACGCTTCCCAGTCTGATTCTGATCACGTTGCCATTGTTTTTGGGAGCTAACGCAACGGCCTTATTGTTTAATGATGGCTTTTAGAGGTACTTTTGTGAAGTGCTTGACTGGCTACGGACCGGGGCAGTCTTACATCGTGCCAACAGTGCTAATGCAGTGGAGGAACATAGTCTTTTAGAGACACTGACGCATCTTGTTATAATCTTGTGAACATTTCACCAGAAGTGATTGCTTGCCAGGCATAGGAACTAGAGGTGTGCGAATATTTGAAAATTTCAAATGATAAATCAAATAATGTTCTGTTGAATTCGGTACTTGAATTGAATAGTGCACATTTGAAACACTGGACATTCTAATATTTTTCAAATAATCAGCAATGAAAAGCAATGCTCGAATGAATGATACATTGGAACACTAAGGGGTAACTTGTTTTCACCCCAGAATCTCCCAGATGTGTACAGCCTTACAGGACTATTGGCACAATGTTGATTGCAGGATGAAAGCGTTTTTGTTTATAACACTTAAGAGTAGCCGAAACGACAGCATCATCAATCCACTACATGACATGACGGATATCAATGCACTACCATGACATTCACAATAATGTTAAGTACTGAAACTTGCTTAATACTTATATAACAGTCTTATATAACCGCTGTTGACAAAGCACCACTTTGACTATACGCACACCCCTAGTAGAAACAAATGCCTTCATAGCAGCACTAGATTAACAAGTCATTGCACTTCGAGTGCTAAGAAAATGCTTCGTACTGGGGTTCGTAGGTTGCAGAGTAAACATGGCCATGTGGCTGAATTTGGCATGTGTTTTAAAAAGGTGAGGGAGACTATTGCATAAATAATTTTTTTTGTCAATAATTTTGTCCAAAAAAAAAAAGGGGGGTTATGATTAGACTTGTGTGAATAGGGCATTTTAGGTTTGATGTGAATAGTGATTTTGGTTGAATAATTGCAAATCGAATTTGATTAGTATATATAACATAAAAAAATGGGCACGTTTATCATAATCTAACTAACTTGCACAATATTTCAAAAAATTGAAATAATGCCTTTGTACAAACGTCTTTTATTTTTCGTTCAAAGAAAGTCGAAACAACTTTGAGTATAAGGATTTGACTTTTGGTAAGATGCAAGTGATAACCTGCGAAATGCGTAACTTTTAAAATATATTATACTTGAAGCATACAAGACGGTGTAACAAGCTTTTAAGCCTAACAAATTGGTGATTGATTTGGGGGTAATATGTTCTTTCAAAAGGGCCCTGCAACACCTTTAAAGTAGCCATGGAATGGATTCACTAAAGAAGCTTATTGCCTCATGAATTCACTGCCACAAAAATTTTTAGAATCCGTCCAGTACAAGCAGAGTTGCAAAGATTTGTCACACGCTGCGATTGCATTTTCTCTTCTCTCGTCCCGACGAAAGCGCTGGAAGTCAAGGAGAGAGGGATGGCATGGGGAAAAAAATGTCACTAGCGTCTCGTAATCTTGAGCACTTTTTCTCTTTTTTTTTTTTTCGAGTACACAGCTTTTCAGTGCGATTACGCAAGTACGCGTGGACAAGTTGCAGCCTCCCGTGGCAGCCCCTGTAACAACAGAGCGCGCCATGCTCAAATCAGCCAATGTCTGATGCAATGGCTGTGATGTGTGATTTTTGAGCTTGTGGCGTCATTTGTCGAGAAAAGAGAGCAATATTTGACTGACATTAAGAATTTTATGTGCATTGCAGGCCGCGTGCTGCACTATAATGTTTGGCTCATGTGTTCTTGGTAGCCTCAACTTTCGATCGGCAGCGTTTTCTGACCATGCTCAAAAAGTGTTGCAGGGCCCGCTTGAATTTAAAGTTTGGCTTCACGGTAGAGCGGATTTCTCTCTAAGCCGAGCTTTCACGGCTTAGTACCCATACACTGCTGTGAAACCACCTTTTACAGGGAGTTACATGCGGACTACTGTGCACCTATTCGTTCATTGTTTAATTTTAAATTTTCAATAATTTAAATTTGAATCAAAATAAATTTGAATACTTTACTGTTTGTTAAAATATTTGAAGCATTAAAATATTTGCACAAGCCTACTTATGGTCCATACTATGGCACGGCCCATACTCAGGCATGGCAATGTGTTGTGTGCAAATTAACGCTCTATATATATATATATATATTGTAGGGATGCTGAGGCAGACAGGTTAAAAAAACAAGCGTATTTATTAGGGCAAACTTGTGCCCACGATTCTAAAGACTATGGTCGTCCAGTCTGAGTAGCCGAGTGGCACAGATCCAACTATCTTCCTCTTCCTCGTTGCCGGAGCGCACGAACGCGTGGCGCATGCCAGCTGGGTCTTGCTTGTGCTCTTGCCACGATGATTGCGGCGGGCTACTTGAACGTCGCCAACCTGTCGCGGCATTATCCCCCTCCTCAGACGCATCGTCCCGATGCTTAAGACAGTGAAAAGATACATGCGTACTCTCACTCGTTTTTCGACGATCTGTCATGATAGGGCTTCATGCGGACTACGTGTACCACTTCCGTGGTATTGCGGCGTCTTGAGCTCACGTGTCCCGCGGATCTGACTTCATAAGTGACGTTGCTGATACGGTTGAGTACTTCATAAGGGCCGAAGTATCGGCAAAGAAGCTTTTCAGAGAGTTTGCGGCGGCGCACTGGTATCCATATCCACACTTTGTCACCGGGATGATAAAGTGCGTCACTGCGTCGCTTGTTGTACCGACTAGAATCGACGTGCTGTTGGTGGCGTATTCGGTATCTTGCCATTTGCCATGCTTCTTCGGCTCTTTGCAAAAAGTCATCTAAGTCAGGTGGATAGCTGCTTAAGTCCTGTAGGGGTAACATGGCATCCAGTGGGGTGGTCACTCTTCGGCCGAATACTAGTTCGAAAGGAGCAACGTGGGTTGTTTCTTGAACGGCTGTATTATATGCGAATGTTATGTAGGGTAATATTTCATCCCACTGTTTATGTTCAACATCAACATACATTGATAGCATGTCGGTCAGAGTTTGGTGGAGGCTTTCGGTTAAGCCATTTGACTGAGGGTGATACGCCGTTGTTCTTCTGTGATCGGTATTTGTCATGGGCATCAGGCATTGCATTAGGTCTGCAGTAAATGCGGTGCCCCGATCCGTAATAACGACGATGGGCGCACCATGTCTGAGCACTATGTTGTTCACAAAGAACTTGGCGACTTCGGCAGCTGTCGCATTGTACAGAGAGTCAGTCTCAGCATAACGGGTCAGATAGTCTGTGGCTACGACTATCCATTTCTTGCCTGCACATGATGTCGGGAAAGGTCCTAGGAAGTCCATGCCGACTTGTTGGAATGGGGCATCTGGAGGGTCTATTGGCTGGAGAAGGCCGGCTGGTTTTACGGGTGGAGTTTTGCGCCGTTGACATTGACGACAAGTTTTCACGTAGCGCTGCACTGATGTGAGCAACTTAGGTCAATAGTATTTCAGGCGAATCCTGGCGAATGTTTGGCTCACACCCATGTGTCCAGATGTTGGCTCGTCGTGGCATGCGTGAAGAATTTCGTCTCGCATGGCTGTAGGCACGACTAGTAAAAACGTTTCACCATTAGGTTCGAAGTTCCTCCTGTAAAGGACACTTCCTCGAAGGCAGAACGCGGAGAGCCCTCTGAAGAATATGCAAGGGACTTGAACATCGAGACCCTGCAGGTTTTGTATAAGCGCCAGCAAATCCGGGTCATCTCGTTGTAGTTGAGCGATTTCGGATGCGTCAACAACGCCTAGAAACGGGAAGTCTTCCTCTTGAGGTACACTTGGATCGACGGGAGAGCGTGACAGGCAATCGGCATCACTGTGTTTCCTTCCAGATTTGCACACGACCGTAATGTCATACTCCTGCAGCCTGAGGCTCCATCTTGCTAGTCGACCTGACGGGTCCTTGAGATTTGCCAGCCAGCATAGAGCATGGTGGTCACTGACAGCTCTGAATGGTCTATCATAAAGGTAGGGTCGAAACTTGTTTATTGCCCAGATGATTGCGAGGCACTCTTTTTCAGTTGCAGAGTAGTTAGCCTCAGCTTTTGATAGTTTGCGGCTGGCATAGGCTAACACTTTCTCTTGACCATTTTGCCACTGGACAAGGATGGCGCCGAGGCCGACATTGCTGGCATCGGTATGTACTTCGGTGTCGGCTGTCTCATCAAAATGGGCAAGTATTGGTGAACACTGTAGTCGTTTTCTTAATTCGTCGAAAGCTTTCTGTTGTTCGCTTTCCCATGTGAAAGGCACGTCATCTTTCGTCAGTTTTGTAAGAGGATCCACAATCATTGAGAAATTTTCAACAAATCGCCTATAGTAGGCACATAAACCCAAAAATTGACGCACTGACTTTTTGTCTCTGGGTGTAGGGAACCTCTGAACAGCGGCTGTCTTTTCGGGATCAGGACGAACACCATCGGAACTAATGACATGTCCAAGGAATCGCAGCTCTTCGAAGCCGAAGTGGCATTTTTCGGGTTTGATTGTCAATTTTACTGACCGGATGGCTTCCAATACTGTGCGTAGTCGCTCTAGATGTTTGTCAAACGTTGCAGAGAATACCACCACGTCGTCCAAATACACTAGGCATGACTGCCTTTTCAATCCGGCAAGGACAGTGTCCATCATTCGCTGGAACGTTGCTGGTGCGGAACAGAGGCCGAACGAAAGCGCTTTAAATTCGTAGAGGCCATCTGGTGTTACGAATGTCGTTTTTTCACGGTCCCGCTCGTCGACCTCTATTTGCCAATATCTGCTTTTCAGATCTTAGGAGGAGAAAAACTTTGCGGATCGCAACCGATCTAGTGTATCGTCGATACGTGGCAAGGGGTAGACATCTCGTTTAGTTACACTGTTCAGTTTTCTGTAGTCGACACAGAATCTAAGTGTGTTGTCTTTCTTCTTAACGAGCACTACGGGAGACACTTATGGACTATTCGAAGGCTGGATGACATCATCCGAAAGCATCTCCTCCACTTGCTTCTTGATAATTTCCCATTCTTTCTGTGACACCCGATATGGATGCTGGCATATAGGCCTCGTGTCGTCTTGCGTTATAATTCTGTGTTTTGTGATTGACGTGCGCTGGACCTTCGAGGCACTTGAAAAGCAATCAGAGAATTCTTTTACCAAGGCGTAAATCTGTTTCTTTTGACTGTCCGGAAGGCTCTGATTGACGGTCACGGATGTGTCGATGCTGCGGGCCACTGGTTGAGTGCTTGATGTCGTTAAGCTGCATAGTTCAGTCGCCATAGAGAAGTCGTGTAAATAGGCAATAGCCGTGCCTTGAGCAATGTGTTGAAGTTCATTGGAGAAATTTGTGAGTAGGACATCTGCACGGCCTTTCGTCAAGTGAACAAGACCCCTAGCTACGCAGACACCTTTGTTCAAAAACAGCCCTACATTTGTATCCGCTATGCCTTCGCGGTTGTACAATGCGTCATTTCCTACAAGCACCATTATACTGCAGCGTGGCGGCACAGTTACGTCATCATGAACAACGCGTAGAGCAGTTAGGCGTCGTTCCTCAGATTCCTCCACAGGTATAGCTCGTGCAGTCGAAAATGACACGCTGGATCTACGCAGGTTAATTACGGCGCCATTAGCTCGCAAAAAATCCATTCCTATAATGAGTTCCCTTGAACATTCTGGCAGCACAATGAAATCGGCCACGTAAATAAAGCCCCGTATTTCAAGTCTTGCAGTGCATTTGCCAAGGGGCGTAATAATGTGACCGCCTGCCGTGCGTATCTGCGATCCACTCCACTGTGTCACAACTTTGTTTAGCTTTTTCACCATCTTGTGACTTATCACTGAATAATCAGCATCGGTGTCGATTAAGGCATTCAACTCCCATCCTTCCATTCTCAACCGCAAATCTGAAGTAACGTTTTCGTTGCTGCACCCATCTACCGGAAATACATTGTCATCACCCTCAAACCATATTGGAGGATCTTCGTAACTGACGTTATCAGCGACCTCACCTCCACAGGTCGCTTGCTTCAGTTTTCCGGGAGTGGACTTGGAGAGCGGTGACCAGGCTGCCTTGAAGGTCTACGTGGGCTGGAGGACCGGTAGCGCGTAGGCGATGGTGACCGTGACCGGTGTTGGCATAGAGTTGGCGAGTTCTGGCGCGTGGACAAGTACTCCTCAATCTCCACTGGTCGTTCGCCGTTTCGGGGGCACGGTGCATATGACTGGAAGCCTCTTAATCCAGTCTGTCGGTAAGGACAGAATCTGTACAGATGACCCGCTTCCCCACAATGAAAACACAGAGGCCTGCGCTCGTGATCACGCCAGACGTCACTTTTCCTGGGCCTACACTCCACATAGTGATGTGTGCTACGTGCTCCTGGGGGCAGATAGGTAGCTGTTGGTTCCCGTGGATGAGGTGCGCTGCGTGCCGCAGGTGGGAGAGGAGTCGTCGCTATCGCAACTGCTGCATTGCTGTGTACGGTGGGTTGTCTGACAACCTCAGAGTGTGTTCGGATAGGTCGAACCGGCTGCAGCTCACGCTCCGGCTCTCGTATCACCTGCCTCAGTTCGTCACGAACAACGTCCGTAACGGATAGTGCAGTTGGAGTCTGGGGCATTTGCAGTCTGCTCAGTTCTTCTCTAACAACTGATCTAATGAGGTCTCGTAGTGCTTCAACGTCATTTCGCACGCCTCCGGAGAATACCTGTGCAGATGCGCAGTTAAGATTCCGGTTGTACTGCCGAGCCCGCTGTTCCAGTGTTTTTTCGATGGCTGTCGCTTCCGAGTAAAACTCAGCAACTGTGCTTGGAGGGTTGCGGACGAGAACGGCGAACAGCTCTTGCTTCACTCCACGCATTAAATGGCGCACCTTCTTATCCTCAGCCATGTTGTAATCCGCACGCTTGAACAGACGGACCATGTCCTCATTGTACATAGCAGCACTCTCGTTCGTGAGCTGGTTCCTCGATTGAAGAGCAGCCTCCGCCTTTTCTTTCCGGTCTATGTTCGTGAACGTAGCCACCGCTTGTCGTCGAAATACTTCCCAGGTAGACAACGAGGTTTCATAATTCTCAAACCATGTCTTTGCGAAGTCTTCTAGGGCGAAGTATACGCGACGGAGCTTCTCTCTTTCGTCCCATCCATTCAAGCTCGCCACTCTCTCGAACAGGTCCAACCAATCTTCAACATCCTCGTACGAGTCGCCGTGGAATACTGGCGGCTGGTGCGGTTTGCTAATGAACACTTGTGCCGGTGTTACCTGGCTAGTCATAGTGGTGGCATCCATCGTTTGAATTCCCCTTGGTGTGAAGTGAAGAGGACCGAACTCAGGTGAGTCACCTCAAAGACGGCGACTTGCCCTCTGGTGTACAGGAGTCACTTCCACGAGGTTGATACGCTGGTTGTCAGGGCTACGCTGTCTTGAGCTCACGGGGCTTCGATTCATAACCCAGCACCTCCACCAAAAATGTAGCGATGCTGAGGCAGACAGGTTAAAAAAACAAGCCTATTTATTAGGGCGAACTTGTGCCCACGATTCTAAAGACTATGGTCGTCCAGCCTGAGTAGTCGAGTCGCACAGATCCAACTATCTTCCTCTTCCTCGTTGCCGGAGCGCATGAACGCGTGGCACATGCCAGCCGGGTCTTGCTTGTGCTCTTGCCACGATGATTGCGGCGAGCTACTTGAACGTCGCCAACCTGTCGCGGCAATATATATATACTTGCCATGTCAGTGTGAATGTGATCTGTATATAAGAGTGTGTGCTGAATGGATAATCAGATGTAAGAAAGTAAATTGAAAATTTCTGCTTCATTGAAGATATTTCACAGTGTGAGACCACTGTGGTCCTGTAGTCAATTAAATAACTCACAATGGGTTGTGTGCAGTTTCACGCTCCATATATACTGCTATGCAAGCATGGATATTATCTCTATGCGATATAGATTATCAGATGTAACTAAGCAACTAGAAAATTATTTTGCATATGCCTCGTTTCATTTAATATTCTGCAGCTGTAGAGAAAACCAAAGACGCGTTCACAGCAAAGCTTATATTTGCAAGTGTTGCTGTAAACTTCCCTTAATTTGACTCTGGTTAATTTTTAAAAATAATTTGACTCCGTGAAAGTCCTCTTCAGTAAGTAGTTCTCTCTTTACAGGCATATTGCGGTTTCTTCAGTCCACCGAAGATACCTCGCACACAGCGTGCAGCCATTGCCACGGGAAACTGGGGCTGTGGTGCCTTTGGTGGTGACCCACAGTTGAAGGCACTTATTCAGCTTATGGCAGCATCCGTTGCAGGCCGGGACCTCGTGTACTTTACCTTTGGTGATAAGCAGCTGTGTCTAAGACTGCGGGCAGCGTATCATTTACTCACCAACTGTCAGATGACTGTGGGTAAGGACATTACGTTTAATGATATGTCGTGCATATAGCCAGCGTTGTCTTTTTTTTTGAGGAACAAACACAGCGCAAGAAAATTGGCCTTTCAAGTACTTGCACATTTTGAATGACTCTTGGTTCATATGCGTACATCATTAAATACAAACATTAATGTAACCAAGAAGCTAAATAACTTGATTTTTTAATTAGTGGTATAATTGATGTCTCGAGTGATGTCAAGATGTCTGCCATTACTGGAATAGTAACTATGAAGCCAGCAAACGAATATAGCATTTGCTTAAATTTATAAATTTTTCTGACTCAGTTCTCGAAGCATCCTGTGCAGTATACTCCCCCTAAAAGTAGCCTGAAGGGACCATAAAACTATGTTTAGATGTACACTAAAGAGCAAAATGATTTTTCGCGTACAAGTAAAGTGCAATTTCATAATCTCGAAAACACCACTCTACCACGACATGATACTTGGTAAGCGAGAAAATGCAAAAAGAAAATGCGGGTGGAAATGCCATCCTGAAATTTTCGTACCAAACTCCGGGATGTAGTAAGTTTTGAAGGCGTCAACTGGGTACTGCATAGCTTCTACTTGATAAAAAGGAAGTACATTTTCATGTGTGAGTGCCATAGGCCTAGAATACGAAGCTTTAGAAAATATCATCTATTCAATGTCACAAAAATACGAAAAATACATTTTGTTATTTATTCACATGGAGATCTCGATGCGAAATTTAAGAATGAAGCTTCAACCTTGATTTTCTTCGCTTATTCTAATGAACTTATGACAGTCAAACTTATGGCATTAGATTTCTCGGAGTGCAATTTATCAATCTACACCAAGTCATTGTTTCTCTCTAGTGTCCCTTTAACAAGAGTTTCTTTATTGAAAGATAAACAGGGGTGAAAAATATAGTTAAGAGACCAACCATATTAGAGGCAGTTCCATGTAAGCAGAAAATCTTATCAAGAGGTTTCCATTTAACTCTTTTGTTATCATGCCTATTCAAATCGATCACCAGTGATCGATGCTTTGGTTCGTCGATTCTGGCATGTTAAATTTGTTTCTCGTGCACTCTGCACCTTCTAGTAGCTAGTCCTGCGACTCAACTTCCACTCAAATTTCATAATCAGTTTGAATTTACCCGTTTTGTCAACATAGTGATTTTTGACAGACCTTTGCATGAACCAATGTGCGTGTGTTGTGGAAAAAATGCACTAGGCTGGTAAACTTGACAAAAGTGCGCGCCTCTGATGATTATGCTATAATAACACCAAAGTTCTGTAGTCACAACAACTTTTGAAAGTCAAATGTTGAAATAAAGTGTGAGCTTCGCAACTTGACATTGTTCAGAAGTAAAAATTGCCAGAAATTTAGGCCAGCTATTCAACTGTTGCAGGGAGTTAGGGAAAATTTGTTCAACAAAAATTATTTCTGAAGGTCTGCCGCATACTTGAAGTTTCGAGGTGGCCTTCTCAGCGAGCTTCCAGCAGCTTAAGTTTTTCTTGTGTCGTCATATAAGACACAGGGCCACATCTAGTGTCACTAGCCACTTCTGTGGCATCGTTTCCACGCGCGCATGGGGGCGCGCCAGCGCTGCAAAACAAACGCACCGCTCAAAACTGTCTTGCAGTCCCACATGAATTGAGTGAGGGTGAGCTTAGAGTTCGAGCATGACAGCACCTCAGCTTTAAATTTTATGGCGACGATGTTTTGTTTCAGCCTGATATATCTGCAGCCATTCATGTATTTGTTTCAATTACGGTTTCAAGTTGTCTCCTCTGCCGTAAGTGCGAGCTGCTCACCTTTGTGCACAATCTTGTATCTACTCTGGTAATGTGCGAGGTCCACACTTCGCTGGAGCAGGTTGTGCTGGCGCAGACTGCAGGGCTTCTCCCTAACGACAAGAAGGTTCCCAAAGCACATCTTGGCCCTGACTATGGAGCAACATGAAACATTTTAGAACTACATGCGATATTGTTCTTTTTGTAATATGATGTGAAAAGGCTAAGAAATATATTTGGTTGCATATCATGGTTCAAGAATACTTTAGGTGAGCGAACGCTGCAAAGCGAGCGCTTGGCGGGGAGGTACCGATTATGTTCTCGATTGCGGCGTGTCGATAGATGGCTTGCCGGACTGAGGACCATTGTGGGTTGCTGGCGAATTCCGCAAAGCACATCCGGCACGTGGGCGACAGTTTCCAAATCTGAGAAAACCGGGTAATCGCGTGATATCAACCACGCGACACGCATAGAGCGGTGTCGCGAAAGAGGGGGTGATAAGGGAGGAGGTTGACGGTGTGGCGAGGGTGTTGTGGTGACGATAAATGAGCATTGCTACTTTCCTACATCATGGGGTTTTCCTACACCGACAAGGGACGAGGGGAAGTTGGGGCAAAGTTTGTAGCGGCATCTCCCAGACTCCTAGCGAAGCAGAATATTGTTGGGCAGCGGGTAGTCCTGGCATTCACTCACCTAAAGTATATTTGCACCGTGATGCATACATGTATATAGGAATGCCTACCTCAGAGGAGTGAGGTTGCTCAATAAAAGAGAAGAGGTGCCGCTGGACGAAATAGCGAAGTTCACCAGACATCTGATTTATAAAGGAATTATTCACATCACAGGCATCAATCATATTAGAACACCTTCAGGCTCTTATAAAAAAAAAATTACTGAGAAAAGTGAATGACTTTACTTGTGTCTCATGAGAAACCAAGTAAGTCTTCACTGCATGACATAAGTAATAAGGCAGCACCTCGGTTCTGATTTGTTTTGTCTATGTGAATATAAACGTTCTTGTACAAAGTTTATTATTTTTATACTGTGTAACAGACCGGACTATCTGCTATCAGCATTCGCCCTAGGCGATATTGTCTCCTCCTCCTCTCCACCATTTCGTGTGCTTTACTTTCCTTCCTTTGCTTTCTTTCCCCCCTTCCCGCTGTGATCGCGGCTACTTAAGCCCAGCAAATAAACGGCCAGGGGTCATTCGTCATGGCGAGGCCCAGCCAAGTGTTCATCGTCGTCTTGTCTCAGAGTTAAACACGTTACATGGTGTCAGAAGTAGGATTCTGACGTTCGAAATGAACTTCGTCAAGCCCCCGGAACCGCTGCAACTGTCCGACAACATCAGGAAAAACTGGCTGGTATTCAAGCAGAAGCTGCAGCTGTTCATCACCACTACGGAACCGGAGATATAGGAGCGGATTGGATGGTTCACGGAAAAATAGCTGGTCAGGAGATACAATTCAAGGTAGATACCGGGTCTCAGGCAAATTTGCTGCCCCTAACCCTGTTCAACCGAATCGCCCACGCAAGCACTCCGCGAAAGAGCGCCGCTGTCCTCACCGCCTACAACGGCAGTACAATCAAACACGTTGGCGTGGCGACCGAAGATCTCGAGATAAACGAAGCACAGCATTCAATCTCGTTCTTTATCGTGGAAAAGGGGCGCCAAGCCATCCTTGGCCCAAAGACATGCCAGCAGTTTGGTCTGGTACCGGTGACACCGGACGCCGTGAAGGTAGGCGATGAGCAAACGAAATTCCAGCTTGCATTTCCTGACCTTTTCAGCGGCACCGGCTGCATCAGGCGACCCTACAAAATGGTGCTACGAGAGGATGCTGTTCCAGTCGTGCAGCCTGCCCGCAGAGTACCCATAGCGTTGAAAGGACGCCTGCGACAAGAACTGCAACGAATGGAAAAGACCTCAATCATCGTCAAGGTGGATGAACGAACTGACTGCGTGAGCCCCCTGGTAGTTGTGCACAAGAAGGATGGTACCCTTCGCATTTGCATGGACCCTAGAGCAGGGAACAGGAGCATTAAGCGGGAGCACTATCCTATGCCTTCACGAGAGGACATAGAGAGCGAGCTGGCAGGAGCACAATACTTCTCCCGGCTTGACGCTAATGTTGGCTTTCATCAGATACCTTTAGATGAGGCCACTTCACGAATATGCACTTTTGCGACACCATTTGGGCGGTACCGTTTTTTGCGTCTGCCTTTCGGAATTTCCTCAGCCAGCAAGGTGTTCCAGAAGACTCTAACAGAGATGTTCGAAGGGCTGCCGGGAGTGCGTGTCTACGTAGACGACGTTTTAATGTGGGGCGACTCAAAGGAAGAACACGACGAACGCGTCATCGCAGTACTAAGGCGGGCGCAAGAGGAAAGGCTGGCATTTAATCCAGCTAAATGCGTGTTCTGCACCACGCAGGTTGCATTCCTTGGCGACGTTATCGGAAGAGACGGAATTCGTCCTGACCCCGACTTAATCAAAAGCGTCCGTGCCATGCCAGCCCCAAAATATAAACAGGGTGTGCGCAGATTACTCGGGGTTGTGAACTACTTTCGGAAATACCTGCCAGCTTTGAGCGACAAAACGGCGTTGCTACGTAGCCTGGTGAAAGAAGCATCGGTGTTTGAGTGGACAACAGCCCATGAGCGCGAATGGGACCAGATCTGCGCAGCGCTCGCTAATCCTCCATTGCTGGCTCTTTTTGATGAAAAAAGAAACACTAAGATAACTGCGGAAGCCTCAGGAACAGGTATTGGCGCTGCCTTATTGCAAAGACACGGGAATGACTGGCGCCCAGTGACCTACGCCTCAAGAGCGCTGACGCCGAGTGAAGAGCGATACGTCCAGATAGAAAAGGAAACACTGGCAATTGTTTTCGCTTGTGAAAAATTTTATCAGTTCGTGTATGGACGAAGCATTACGATAGAAACTGATCACAGGCCATTACTTCCGATTGCCGAAAAGAACATTGCAGATATGCCACCCAGGCTACAGCGGTTTTTCATCCGTCTTATGAAATATGATTTTTTGTTGCAGTTTGTACCTGGTAGGGACTTGTTACTCGCAGACCTGCTGTCTCGTACCGCACTACCAACTGGCGGAGGTGACCAAGTTGAGGACGTGAACGTCCACACAACGCAAGTAGTCACCAGCATCATAAGCAAAGTGACTATGTTGCGGCTGCAGAACGAAACCCTCGAAGATCCGCTTCTCAGCCGCACCATGAAACAAATGGAAGATGGCATGGCAATAGACGGTGTACTGAAACCGTATGCGGAAGAGCTATCCGTGGTCAATGGAGTGGTGCTAAAGGGTTGCAAAGTTGTGGTGCCTAAATCAATGCGTGCGGAAATTCTTGATCGAATTCACGAAGGCCACTTGGGTATGAACAAGTGCAAAGCTAGAGCCCGTAGACTGGTTTTCTGTCCGGAATTGAGCAGTGACATTGAGCAACGAGCGCGAACGTGCAGCGTATGTCGAAAGTACGCATACAGTCAACCGTGTGAACCCCTCCTGCTACAGCCAACGCCTGACCGACCGTGGCATCGCGTAGGCATAGACCTATTTACATTCGCTGGAGAACACTACGTAGTTGTGTTTGATGCCCATTCTAACTTTCCTGACGTCGAGAAACTCAGAGGTACCACGGCGGCGGAAGTAATCGACAAGATATCTGCTATCTTCTCGCGATACGGCATTCCCAACCAAGTTTGCGCCGACAACGGGCCTGAATTTGCATCGCGAGAGTTCGCGTCCTTCGTGCGTCAATATGACTTCGAGCATATCGCCTCAAGTACAGAGTTCCCACGGTCAAATGGCTTAGCTGAAAAGGGGGTACAGATCGTGAAGCGTATTTTAAAGAAAACCCACGAGTCCCGGGGTGATGTATGGCTTGGTCTGTTGGCTTATCGATCTTCTCCCCTTGACAGCGGTCACTCACCCGGAGAACTACTGCAAGGTCGTCGCCTGCACGCCACTCTTCCAGAATACAACGTCCACGGAGGCATACCCGTATGGAAACAGCGACAGTCTTCCCGAGGCAGGCCACTACCACCCTTGGAAGCCGGAAACGTGGTCCGGATCAAACATGGAAGCTGGTTACGCCGAGCGAAAGTGGTACAAGAGACTGCACCACGATCATACGTGGTAAGAACGGAAGACCATGGGCTCCTGAGACGGAACCCACAACACTTGCTGCGAACGGACGAAAACTTCAACGACGAGGTCAGCCCCGAGGGTAATCCGAACCCCGACGCGAGGCCCCCGATGAAGTTCAGTGATGGACACCGAGGCAACACCGCGCCGGACGACCCACTGGGAAGTCGCCAGGCGCAACCAGCTCAGCCAGAGGAAGATTATAACGCCACCATTTCTCCAGACACTCCAGGAAGCCCACTGGCTGGCCTGCGCAGGTCAGGACGCCAGCGCAGCAAACCGAAGCGCCTTCACTACGGGCCATCCTTCCATCAAGTAAATGAGTGCAAAAGAAATCAGTGTTTTGAAAATGTGTGAAGAGAAGATGTAACAGACTGGACTATCTGCTATCAGCATTCGCCCTAGGCGATATTGTCTCCTCCTCCTCTCCACCGTTTCGTGCGCTTTACTTTCCTTCCTTTGCTTTCTTTCCCCTTTCCAAGCGCCTTCACTACGGGCCATCCTTCCATCAAGTAAATGAGTGCAAAAGAAATCAGTGTTTTGAAAATGTGTGAAGAGAAGATGTAACAGACTGGACTATCTGCTATCAGCATTCGCCCTAGGCGATATTGTCTCCTCCTCCTCTCCACCGTTTCGTGCGCTTTACTTTCCTTCCTTTGCTTTCTTTCCCCTTTCCCGCTGTGAGGGCGGCTACTTAAGCCCAGCAAATAAACGGCCAGGGGTCATTCGTCATGGCGAGGCCCAGCCAAGTGTTCATCGTCGTCTTGTCTCAGAGTTGAACGTTACATACTGGTTCCTGGTCATTTATCTTCAAAGTGTATATTCAGAATTTTCTTTGTTTTGAATATTTTTGCATATATGGGGTTTTTTATTGCACTTCTTAGCAGCTGGCAACTGGAAATTACACACTTTTCACATTTTTATCATTCCAAAATATTTTTGTTGCTCTACAACATGTATTTTTTGGAAAGAGCATTTCATTGCGCAAAATTGGGTATTCTGCAATGCGTGCTGGAGTACTTTTCAAACTTCGAAAAATGACCTTCCCAAGACATGAAAAATAACCACTTTTGCGTGGTAACAAAAGAGTCAAGAGATTTCCAGCCTGATGTGTTCATATATAAAATTAAACATGGGACCTGCTGCACCAACCCAATCAGGCTGCAAAGCTTTTGTAAGTAAACAGCATTGCATGTTTTTGCATGGCATTCCAGGCTTATGACATGCTTACATTGTGTGAGTTGTTTAGTCAATGCAATATGCAGATTGCCTCTTAGAGCAGACAGTGTGTTGTGCTTTTGTTTTTGAAGAATGGCAGTAAACGTAATAAAGTTGATAGTTTCCTCTTTAGGTATGCATATTCATTTTGCAAACATTGCACCAAAATTATTTTTCTTTCTCTGGTGCCAACACCTGTAACAGTGCTGAAACAGACCATTTTGGGGCTGTGGTGCTTGCAGTGACATGAGGCTGCGGTGCTGTACAGCACCTGTATTTGCATCATTTTATGTGTGCATGATTGGGTCCTTTTGTGGGCTGCTTCATCAATTATCTCTATTGACTTGGAAGGAGGGTGGGGGACATCAGTCCCGATAAAACCCTCGGCTTTAAATCATTCTAAGAGCTCTACAACCGCTGTTTTTCTTCAGCAAGTGCAACTTGCAGCAAAAATGCAGCGTCTAGATCTGAGAAAAATGTGACCCCAAGCCACGTGTACAGGTGGCTTGAAATGCCATCCAGGTTTTAGTGGGGCGCTGTGACATTTTAATAATTTGTGGAGTGCATTTCGTACTAAGGGCTCGCTAGTATTTATTGTCCTCGTGAATATTTTTCATTAAAGAATATTCTTCATAAGTGTATGTAAATACGATGAAGCTGTATAACAGAGTTCTCACACCATTCATATGTTTATTTGGTATGCCTAGCGATCATTCATCAGCTCACTCTTTGCATATGCTCACTGACTTTCTGGTCATACAGCCACTCCAGAGCTGTCATGTAGGCTATACTGCTGCCTGCTATTTGCTGGAACAGCTATATCTGCTCCTAATGAAGCGCCAATGGTTATGTAGTAGAACATGCCATGAGGAAAATAAAATCGCTGATTACTGGCTAAATAAGAAAAATATGTAATGGAGCTGTTGTTCATGCGAGGTGTTTGGCCTTTGTTCGCTAACTATTGATTGAAAGCAAGAAAAATTTAAACTTGAGGACTTTGATGTGGGTGGTAGTGCTGAGTTATATTGACCACAATGTAACTGAAAATTGCTACAACAATACCTGTGACAGCTTCATTGCACAAGTTCCTTAGTTCACCTTGTACAAACAGAATGCTAATTTGCAGCCGGATAGGGCCACTGCCACGACCTGGAAGCCTTTGCTTTTTTTTCTGTCATTTTTACTAAACTGAATGAAGCGCTGCCGCACCCTGTATTCTTCGTACTCTTGCCACCATCAGCAGAGCTTTATTCCCACAATTATACCGGAATAGCTCATTCTTGGGGACTGCAGTATTGTAACAGGGATATTGTTCTTTGCCATCAGATGGCAGCACTTCTTCGCCAATGAATAAGTTTGTCTACTCATCCTTTTGCTTGAGGTCTTGACCATGGAGTAAGATATGAGAGGAGTGCTGACTCCGCTGCCTCCCCACACTTTCACATGTGGGACACATCGTGCAATGCGCACGCGGTGGTCTAACTCATTCCTTTACTTTCGTCCTCCGCTTCTCTTCCTGCTTTCGCACATGTTTTCACCTCTCTTGGCACGTATCGCAACGCGTAATGCCACCTGTGCAGCTGTGTGAATTAGCGCATGCCGGAACTGGCAAAAATCAGCGGCAGCAGGAAGTGGCGAGAGTGGAGTGTGTAGTCTGCTAGAAAACCGTTTGCTCGGCTGTCTCAGTATGACAACAACGAAAGGTATATATGTATACTCATAATAAAATATGACATAAAAATATTGTATTACTTTTTTTACACATATGCAAAACACTGTTACAGATATTTATTCAAAACACGAAAAATTCTAGTGAAAAAGAACGGCAGAGCAGATGTACGCTTGTTTCCCACGCCTGGACGCCTGAGCGGCAGTTTTGGACGGACATTTTTATGTTACACCCTTTGTTTAAAATGTCTTGAATGTGCGTATTTATACTCAAAGGGGCAAGATATTGTGGTATAAGCAATGGTGCCGATACCACAACCAAACAACACATCTTCCAGCCTCTCCGCTTTGACTGCGAGCAGTGAGTGTTCTCTGCGGAAGCTCATTCGTGAGGTCGTTCGTGAGGAGGTCTGAAACCTCCTGGTGACTCCGCAAGAAAATACCGTTGCTTGCGTTGCAGAAGTTGTGCGGCAAGAACTCCGCCAGGCATTTTCGCTGCCCGAATCGCTTTCAGACCAGCGGTCTGTGAGCCATGCACCGGCTGTCCGTCGACCCCCTCCAGTGACGTACAACTCGACACCACTGGCTTATTGCGACGTCAGCCAAGGGCCTTACAACGAGCCGTGGGCCCCAGCTTCTAATTCGCCGCTGCCATATTCACAGCCTAACATACCTATGCAAACTTCGCCGACATACACTCTGCCGGCATCTGCATTTTGGTCGCAAAGAATGCCCACTAGTCGACCACTCATTTGTAAGACGGACTTGTGGCGCACCGTCGACCGTCGACCACTTTGCTTCCACTGCGGAGAAGCCGGCCACGTTTTCCACATTTGCTCATACCACGACCATAGACATCAAAACTTTCTACAAACCTCCCCTTGTGCTTATTTCGACAACCGCCGTGACAGCAGTGCAGGCCCGCTAGCCCAGCAACCTGATGTGCCGTATCGCCGACCCCGCTCTCCTTCTCCTGCACCTAACTCGCCGCAGCAGCGCAGTTACGCTGAGGTGACCCGGGGCAGATCCCCTAGCCCTTGTCGGGGAAACTAACAGCAGCGACCTTTGGGGGGAAGGTTGCCGCCCGTCGAGATGCTATCACACCCCCAACATCTTCACTACGATGCGATACGACGGATGATACCACGGATCGAACGACGGATGATACCAAGGACAATACGACGCCACCGACATCAACGGAAATCGTAAGCGCCCATCTAGACATTTGTATAGACGGACGCCCAGTAACAGCGCTGATAGATACTGGCGCGGACTTCTCTATTATCAGCCGTAAACTCGCCGACTGCCTAAAAAAAGTCAAAACAATATGGATGGGCCCGAACATAAGAACCGCAGGGGGTCAATTAGTAGCGCCGACGGATTAATGTATTGCTCAAATTAATATCGGCAGTTCAGATTTCGTCGCTACTTCCATAATTTTATCGGAGTGCTGCAAAGACCTGATTTTGGGCATGGACTTCCTGCGTGAATACGGCGCCATTATCAACATTCCTGAGAGATCGGTTACGTTCTGGATGGCCCCAGGTCAAGTTTCGGATGAGCCCTGTACAGACCAGTGACGTTCGACGACGATGTGACCATCCCGCCGCGGTCGAGAGCATTCGTGGCTGTGACATGTGACACGTCGAACAATTCTGAGAATATCGCCGAGCAAATTCCAACACTGCTATTCAGTCATGGTTTATCTATCGCAAGAGGCGTCTTGAGCATAAAATGCGGACACACGCACGTCCTTGTTACGAACTTTAGCTCTGAACGCCGACATCTGACGAGGGGCATGGCAGTCGCGTACATGGAAGAGCTCGCCGAGATGACGGACTGCCTAACTCTCGAGAAAGATAATTCAACTGATCTGCACCCCGTACCTCTATCTGTTGATATTGGCCCAAGTTTGCTGCTGGCGCAGAAGCAAAGTATCCTGCAGCTTATTAAACAGTTTGAAGATTGTTTCTCTTCGACGTCCAGGGTCCGTCAAACGCCACTGACGAAACATCGAATTCTAACGGACGACATGACCAGACCCATCAGGCAAAACTCGTACCGGGTAGCTCCGCGGGAACGTGAAGCCATCGAAAACCAGGTGCGACAGATGCTTGAAGATGATGTTATTCAGCCGTCGAAAAGCCCTTGGGCTTCGCCGGTTGTATTAGTGAAGAAAAAAAACGGCACCTCACGTTTCTGCGTGGATTACGGCAAGCTGAATCAGGTGACAAAAAAAGACGTCGACCCACTTCCGCGTATCGACGATTCACTCGATCGACTACGGCATGCACGTTATTTCTCGTCGATGGATCTAAGGGGTGGGTATTGGCAGATAGAAGTCGATGAAAGAGACCGGGAGGTAACAGCTTTGGTGACACCTGATGGCCTTTTTGAACTTAAGGTACTTTTATTTGGCTTGTGCTCAGCACCGGCAACGTTTCGGCGGTTAATGGATACCGTACTATCGGGCCTCAAGTGGCAGACGTGCTTAGTGTATTTAGATGACGTCATCGTATTTTCTGCCACATTCGACGAACACGTCAGGCGACTGCACTCAGTATTTCAAGCTATTCGTTCCGCCAGACTAACACTTAAGCCAGAAAAATGCCACTTCGGCTTCGCCGAGCTTCTGTTTTGTTCCTGGGGCATCTTGTCAGCAGTGAAGGTGTACGGTCTGACCCTGAAAAAATAGCTGCCGTTACGAATTTTCATGCGCCAACTGACAAAAAGGCGGTCAGACGATTTTTAGGACTGTGTGCGTACTACCGACGCTTCATTGAAAACTTCTCGCGCATTGCCTCATTGTTGACCCGCCTTACCAGAGAAGACGTGGCATTCGTATGGAATGAAGAGCAGCAAAAATCATTCGACGAGCTGCGGCAACACCTTCAGAAGCCACCTTTCCTCGCGCACTTTTATGATGACGCCCTGACAACAGTGCACACCGACGCTAGCAATGTCGGCTTAGGAGCTGTACTCGTGAAGTGTCAGGATGGCGCCGAATGAGTAATAGCTTACGCGAGCAGAACTCTTTCACGTGCGGAAGAAAATTATTCCACCACAGAAAAACAGTGCCTTGCCGTAGTGTAGGCCGTTATGAAATTCCGCCCATATCTGTATGGTCGTCCTTTTAATGTTGTCAGCGACCATCACTCCCTCTGCTGGCTGACAACTTTAAAAAACCCTTTAGGACGGTTGGCGCGCTGGAGCCTGAAGCTTCAAGAATTTGACATGACGGTGGTCTACAGATAGGGGAAGCGACATTCAGACGCCGATTGCCTTTCTCGTGCGCCATACGAACGTGCAACGGCAGAAGATGATGATACAGCATTTGTCGGAGTTGTAAACACGGCTACTGTCGCACTGCTGCAACGAGACGACCTGGAACTAGAACCCATATTTCATTTTTTGGAGGGTCACACTTCAGCTGTATCTAGACTGTCTGCGAGAGGGCTTTCGTCATTTTGCTTGCGCAACGACGTCTTGTACAAGATGAACTTCACGTCACACGGAAACGACTACTTGCTTGTCGTGCCAACATCTCTATGGAGTAAAGTACTACAGGCATGCCACGATGAACCAACATCCGGCCACTTGGGTAACACGCGCACGCTGTGCAGAGTGAGGCAGAAATACTACTGGCCAAGACTTGCGGCGACCGTTCAACACTATGTTCGGACGTGCCTTGAATGCCAGCGCAGAAAAGTCCCACCCGTCAAACCAGCAGGCCGCCTCCATCCTATTGATCTGCCTGTTACTCCATTCGCTCAAGTCGGAATGGATCTTTTGGGCCCATTTCCCACCCCATCGGCAGGTCACAGATGGATTATAGTAGCCACCGACTACCTCACTCGTTACGCCGAAACCAAGGCTCTGGAGAGGGGCACGGCAAGTGAAGCAGCCCGATTTTTCGTGGAAAATGTGGTGCTGAGGCATGGCGCTCCGTCAGTGGTAATAACTGACAGGGGAACTGCATTCGCAGCCGAGCTATTACAGACGGTTTTAAGACTTAGTAGCACATCCCACCGG
Source organism: Rhipicephalus microplus (assembly GCF_043290135.1). Lineage (NCBI taxonomy): Eukaryota > Metazoa > Arthropoda > Arachnida > Ixodida > Ixodidae > Rhipicephalus > Rhipicephalus microplus. Next base: position 393,094,771 of record NC_134710.1, on the reverse strand, counting down.
CGAACAATAGCGTATCATCCTCAAGCGAATGGTCTTACGGAGCGTCTCAACAATACACTTGCGGATATGCTCTGCATGTACGTCGATGTGGAGCACAAAAAATGGGACGAGATCTTGCCGTATGTCACGTTCGCCTATAACTCGGCTCATAAAGAAACAACAAGAACAACGCCATTCTGCCTTCTTCATGGTCGAGAAGTCACCACTATGCCATGCTGCCACCTGAGTACGAAAACGTCGAGACGGATGCTGATTATATCACCCAGCTTGCCGAAGAAGCCCGACAACTTGCACGCCTACGTATTGGTCGCCAGCAGGACTACGATTCAAGACGGTACAACCTTCGTCACCGACTAGTCTCATATCAGCCAGGAGAGAAAGTTTGGATATGGACTCCTATTCGGCACCGTGGCCTCTCGGAAAAATTCCTAAGACGGTACTTCAGGCCATATAAAGTTCTGCGACGTCTCAGTGACATTAATTATGAGGTTGTTCCTGATACTGCACACTCATTAAGGTGTCGAAGGTGTGCTCCAGAAGTTGTGCACGTTGTTCGTATGAAACCTTATTTCTCCGAATGAACTCGTGTGTTTCCAGCGGATACGAACCACTGTGACTATAAAGCATCGGGATGATGCTTACTTGAAAGGGAGGCTAATGTCATGGCTAAAGGTCGGGAAAGAGGACGACGAAGTGATGAGCGTGGGACGACGAAGTGATGAGCGTGGGCTGCACGCACGGTTGCTCCGAGAAAGACGACGTCGAAGCGGCTGCTCCTTTGTTCTGTCAATACAGACCTTGTCTTTCCTGATCGCACCCGCGTCCTGTATCCTTTTATTTTCACGTCGCGACAATATTTTCGTATTTGTGTGTGAAGACGCGGGGTAACCGGACTGAGGGCAATGAAGTGTTTTGTTCCCGATTGCAAGTCTCATAATGGCAAAGGGTGGGAGAAGATTCCACTCTTCACGGCCCCATCTGATCTGCTGCTACTTGATGAGTGGCGTCAAAAAGTGCCCGCGAGTATGCGACCCCTGAAATTAAAAGAAAAAATATGTGCTCGACACTTCCAGAAGCACTTGATGCTTGATAGATATTTCAGCAAACACAAAGGAAACATTCTACTAGATGTAAAAAAAGTGCCTCGACATTGAGAGGGAGCAATTACTTCCATCCTTGGAGTAAGCGTGGTTCAACTGAATGATGCTGAATATTGAGGAATCAACGGACACCTGTGCCAATGAGCGAGAGGACATCGCTTTGTCCACAACCGCAAGGTACTTGGCTGCTGACTCGCAGGTCGCGGGTTCGAATCCCGGCTGCGGCGGCTGCATTTCCGATGGAGGCGGAAATGTTGTAGGCCCGTGTGCTCAGATTTGGGTGCACGTTAAAGAACCCCAGGTGGTCGAAATTTCCGGAGCCCTCCACTACGGCATCTCTCATAATCATATGGTGGTTTTGGGACGTTAAACCCCACATATCAATGAGTCAAATCAATCAATTGTCCACAACCGCATATAAAGTGGGCACCTGTCTTTGCCCAGATAATGAAAATTCTCAGCCTTGCCTACAAGAGGACTCCTTCACTTGGTCGCCTGGCAATGAACTAAGAAAAGACAACAGCTCTGGGGAGCCTTCCAATGAACAATGTGCAGCAGAAAGTGGTGAAAGCAGCTCTACTGCTCTAAGCGACAACAGAGACTCTCTGTGCCCAGATCGAAGCTCACATTTTGCAATTTTACCTCAAGTATTAAGTTTATGTATATATTATAATGATGTACGTTGTAGTGGCATTGTATAATTACGTGTGGTTCACGTTAAAAATGTCAGGCATTTGGCCGGTTTCGAATAAAAGAAGTAAAACGATGCATTGGGGTTATATCTTCTCATAATGTCAATCCGCAAACTGCAATAGTCACACTCTTTACTGGAAAGAATTGGTAGACGTAAGGCATGCACGGAGCAGAAGACAAAACGGATAGGCGAGCAGACCCATGAACACGACCAAGCGTGTGTCTGTGCCGTTGGCAACGACGAATGGAGCCCCCGCCTGCGGCTCTGCTCGAGGGCAGCGCCTGTCCTCAGCCACTTTCCTTCATTCGTAGCGCCACCTGGCTGACGAACCGCGAAGCATCAAGCGGCGTTGCAAGATGTGTCTTTTCCAGACGAGCGGAGTCGGCACTCCTCTTTTATCTTACTCTGTGATCTTGACGTCTGCAGAGGTGCAGTGCACTGGCCATCGTGTCTGTGAGTGCATGCGAAAAATGCCATAGTAGCTATAGCAAATATCTGTGGATGTTGAGTGAAAGAATTGGCCGTCTCTTTAACAAGCGGCCCTTGGGGACCCCAGCTGCATTGTAAGAGGTATAATATTATGTTCACGTATTCGTGACAGCGTTCGTTTAATTAGTTAACTGGCTTATTTACCATCTCAACCGTCTTGCATGACCTCTTCATGGGAAATCAATGGCAGCGTCGTTTGCGGTAGTGTTTCACTAAAGCTGGCTTGATTCTTTACTGGGTTTATTAACTATAATGATTCTTGGAGTTTTATGTCCCCAAACCATGACAGTATCATAAGAAATGCCGTAGCGGAGGACTCCAGATATTTCGCCCACCTGGAATTCTTTAACGGGCCCCTAAATTGAGGTGCACAAGCCTCCAGTGTTTTGCCTTCTTCGAAATGCGGCCGCCATGGGCGGGATTGAATACTGCAGCCATCGGGTCAGCAGTCAAATACCACAACCTCTAGACCACCACGATGGGTCTTGGCCAGGTTGGCCACATCATTTCATTGGGGACATAATGCAGAAAGTGCTGGTGTATAATACTAATTGGTAAACACTAATGAACCCATATTGGTCAACATTACTCTGCAATATCCATTGCAGACTCTATCTTGTTTTGTTGGTGTTGAGCTCTGTAATTATGAACTGTTATTTGATTTGCTACACTCATGGTCAGTACATTTGACAAGCTGTTTAACATGCAATGCAGGTGTTTTGTAGTGAAAGGTACAAGAGGTTTTAGGCTGCATGTAGGAGTGGTTAAGTATTTACATGAGGTGAGTCAGCTACGAAAGCTGCCTTCATTTCTCTTCGGTGCACTCTGTTCATGTGTGACTCAGGGGTGGAAGTGCTGCGCCATTTATGACCTGCTGCGCATAAATGACAGTTTCCGTGATGATTGTCCATTCAAAGTGTAAACCGCCAAGTCTAGCCGATTATTATCGTTGACCGAGGAACAGTGAGCATTGGCTACACAAAGGACGTGGCCGCATCCATATACAGTGCAGTTCGATCACGTTGTAATTTTGTTCATTTGTGGGGCTTGCTAAGGCTCATCTCATCGCTGTTATCACCGTGATTTCTCTACAAAAGTGGTGGCACCAGTGTGAGCAACTGTGAATTATCTGGTAGTACAGTGAAACCTCAATAATTTATACCAGCTGGGAATGCAGCATGATCATGCACTTAACGGCTGTGCGCGCTTACAAGTAAAAATGTGCATCTCTTGACGCGCCGCCCCATCGCAACCAATAAACAAATACAGCACCACAGTAGATATTTCCGGAAGCACCCACCAGAAAGTGCTTCCTTTTTGCCTAAGTGCGGAAAAGATACTGGACTGGCACTCTTGCACGATCGTTTTATGGCGTGCAGTGGCAATGTCAAGGAGCATTTCGAAACTATTACAGGGCCCAGGATATGCAGCAACTGAAATAGCTACAAAAAGGACACTATCGGCCCTTCGCGATACATATGTGCACTTCTATACTACGACAACTGACAGTTTCATTCAAACACTGAGTGGTCAGGTGGACTCTGATCATCTCCTATTTAGTTTCGTGCAGCACGGCGCCTATGCTGCCCACACCGTCGGTGCTGGGCGGCTCACTGCACCGTGCGCTCAGATTTGCTGTGTGAATTGGTCGTCCCGACTTCGCTCCAGACCAAGCACAGATGAGCAGTGTAGTGTGTTTAATTAGCATGGGAATAACAAACTTCCGCCAAGTGAAATGTGACGCAGTTATTTATACTCTGTTTCACACATCAGGTACAAAGCTTCAGAAGTTAGAGAAGATTACTTGCAGTAGATGCATTTGCATAAAAAAATATTTCCATGTTTTTACCACCCAGAATATATTTTTCTTTCTGTTTCAGGCAGAGTAATAAATGAGTATGTTTTGTATTGCATGCACACACACACACACGATTGCACACACCTTTGTGGGTGGTAAGTCTGGTAAGCTAGTTAGTACTGATGTTTGGTAAAAAGCAGTGGAATTATTTTTTACCAGAAATAATTTTGATTCACAATGTTTGACTCTATAAAGCTGCTCCAAAACGTCATTATTCCTGCTCCCTGAGCTGCTCCAAAACACTGAAGTCCACTTCCACCCTTGGCGACTGCAATTACGTTCACACATGGTCATCTTGCACCTGCCAGCTCTCTCAAATATTTTGTAAAGCTTAAGTGTTTGGGTTTAGTTTGTAGTCTTTCGAAGGTAGTACTGAGGGTTATGAAAAATAAATTTGGCAAACGGAAGAAAAAAGTTTTAAAGGCATTTAAGCAAGGGGCAGTCCGTGGCTACTAAGAATGCACACAAGAAAGACATGGAAATGGCACCTATACTGCCTAATATGCGATTACATTAAAGACATGCTTGTTTTGAGCAAGTTTGTTAGACAAGTTTATTGTGGGATAGGGCAACATGTGTAATAGGCTTCTGGGTACATTCAGTGAGGCCATAGCACCGAAGAGACAAAAGACGACGACTGGATATGTACGTGTCGCGTCATTTTCCTCTGTTCCGTCCTTTTCAGTCCTATGGCATCATTGAATCAATGGATAAGTCGCTGATCTACATGTGGTGCATTGCTTGCTGGCCTCTGTTGCACTAATTTTGCCGTTGGCTTTGTACTTCGTTGTAAGGGTAAATCATTGTCGATGAACTGTGTGTGTACCCCTGTATACTGCTAGACATTTGTGGTGAAGGTAAACTTTCTTGAAGGGTGGGCTGTCACCTTTTGTCATTCCTGGGAGATTTTTTAGTTCTAATGTTCACAACTTTGCTAGCTATGTTGTTTTGTTCAAGTCTTCTGTCTCTGATAGGTTTCTAAGTTATGATTTTTTTTTCCCAGGTGGCCTTTATGAGCTTCTGGTACAGTACAGCCAACACCAGCCACCACAAGCAGGAATGGGCAAATTCCGCCTTTTCGAATATCTGCGCCGCAGCTGTGCCCTTTAGATGTGGGTACGTGTTGTGAAACCAGGCCTGGCAGTGCATTGTTTGAAAAACGCACTCCTACAGCTGCTGTCAGCCACTTGGTGATTCTGGGCTTTCTCATTTTGGGCCTTTCCACCATGATTCTTTGTTTTTATGTGTGCATTCGAGTCTGCGTAGTGTTTGTAAATAAATGTTTTCATTGAAGCTTTTTTTCCTTCTGCAAAAGGTTTTCTCTGCAAGTGAGCTGCGTGAGCAGACCTTGCAAGTACTATATGTATGTGTTTCTGTGTAGTGATGCAGGTTTGGATGAAGCGGTTTTAATCACTTTAAAAAACAACCTCATATAACCGACTTTTATTTTATTAATAAATAAAATGCATCCGAATGTGCTATGAAACATATGGCACACGTTTCCAGTGAATGACACTTTTTTTTTCATATCGTAACAAGTGTAGGTGATGATATCTGAAAAAAAAAAAAAAAAAACAACGAAGTAGGGTATAGCATCGCTTTACAACATTTCTGTTTCAGTGGATGCCACTCTGCTAGTAAAGGGAGTGAAAAATGCAAAATAGTGTGCTTTAAAATGTAAAACAAATGAAAAGAAAATGCAATGCTATGAATGCGGTCTTTCTCTTTGTCACTCATAAATGCAGCACTGGTTGAGAGCTGCCTTTCAAGACTCGCGCACATTCAAACAGGTTTGAAAAAAAAAAAACTGGAAACACCAGAGTTACTGACTTTAAAACAATACTCTGTCTACCAAAAGTAGTCACACAGTATTTTTCTGGCAGAGTATAGCAAGTCTTTCTACACAATACCAACAATGAAGGCAGTGTTCCCATGCTCCCTGAGCTCACAAATACAATGCTTTGTGTTGGCACTGCTCAGATTTCAAAGAAAAGTCTTTAGTGTCTCATGCACAGGTTTTCGGAAGCAGTGCCCTAGGAAAGTTGGGCAACAAACCACTGCACCTGTAATTCTGTTGCTACCTTACCGTGAAAAAAAAAAAAAAGTTGCAAATTGCATGCCACTTGCACAACAACCTATCTGCATGCAAAAACCAAGAGTTGAACCTTTCTTCCTTCCCATTCTTGGTGTTTTTCTTTTCTCTAGGGGTTCCGTTTTAATGGCATCAAAATATATTTTACTGCTCAGTGCTATTTTTAGCATCCGAAACTTCCTCCCATTTACGTATGTAATAAGATTATATCCTGCCTCAACGCCCCTTCTTGTCAGCTTGGGGCATTTTTTCCTTCTGAAAAATTATTGCTATTTCTATGTCAGCCTCACGAATTCAAATTTCGCTCTTCCCTTTATTAGGGCCAGTCGGTGGGCTATCGCACTATTTAAATGACAATTGCAGCAATGGGGTCACATTTGGCAACGTTCTGGCAGTTGCACCTCGTAGTTGACTCCATTAGGGACTCCTTCGTTTAGCCCACTTGTTGTTTTGTATAATTTTAGTGCAGCCCGTAATTCTGGCATGTTATGAGGGTCGGCTAACTGGGGGCCATGGGCAAAATTACACTGGAACATCAGTGATGTGTTAAATTTTTTTTTTGGCTACATTTGACCATGGTGCTTTGTGTTGCCATTGACTCTTTCTAAGCACCCTGGCCATTAAAAACACACACACCCCACCTACCAACAACACAGACTTCAAATGCAGGCAGCACGTCGTTCACACTTGGAAGGTAGAGTCACTCGAGGTAAATATTAGCTGTTCTTGTGGAACTTCAAGAGCAGTATTTGTGTTGCTTACAATATCGTGCATAACATGAATGGTGCCCCTTTCTTTTCTTTTTTAACACAGTTTTAAGGCTTTTGCACACATTGACTTGTATGAACAAAAAAAAAAGGAAGCAAGCCCAGACCAGCTTGGAAGGCAGAGTAACAGTTGAGTTGGCACCCTGTATTCCGTAGAACATTTTCATTGGTTATCAACTACACTCAGTCAACACAGTTTTGGTACAACAATCTTGGTATGGTTTGGACGACATACCGTTTTTTTTAAGCACTGGCCGAGAATTTGGTCAAATTAATTGAACATTTTTCTAATGCGACATTTCTGACCAAACTTTTAAAAAATTTTACATGCACTCACGCATGTTCCACTTGTGCAAAGGTTTGCACAATAAGGCCATAATGTTTTCTGTTCCCTTTGCACGCTCAACAGATCTAACACTTTAACTTGTATTTGTAATGTTACTGTATCAGGAAGAAAAAAAAGCTATGTACAAGAACCAAACTGCATCACTATTTACAACCACTCGAAGTGCATGCTGGCAGCTGTGGAATCTCCATAAAAACACTCCTATAATTCTTAACCTTTTCTTTCCAGACTCACTCAGCACCGTCGAAGTATACAAAGCTGCTGCATAACCATCACACGCTATCAAAGGCATTCACAAACAGTGACTCGCATCAAAGCTCGAACAGTGCTGTTGCTCAGTGTAAGAAATGAGGGTAGCTTAGATACAAATGAAGTAATCGGCAAAAGTTTAGGAACAACGGTAGTAATGAAGGGAAAAGGCTGCTCGAAATGACTTGCAGTGATTGTGACTGAACCAATGCGTGTGACCACAAAGCCAGTGGGCGTACTTCACACTTGAAAGCAAGCCGAGCTGCTGCTGCTGTCGGTGTATGTATGGACTGACTAATTGGGAGGACACACTACTACATTACATAGACACAATGAACTAAATGAGATCAAGGTGTAAGAAAGAGCGCCGGCCAAGTTGTGTGAAGGGGGAACCTCAAAGCCTACTCCACCGTAACCCGAGGTCCCACAGGAAAGAAGGGGGTCTAATCTATTGCTCGTATACTGCTGTTTGGACACTTGTTCAATATGCTTAGCACTTGTAAACTCCGGGTTGGTTTTCATATCCTTGTGCATTAGCGAAAACACTTTGCAAAACCAGTCCACACACTCTTTGGTTATGAGAGCTTGTTGCAGTTACAATGAAGGACACATCTGTTATGAGATGTAGCTTGTAGCCATTTTTCGACAGTTACCGTCTTGCTTTCAAAGCGAAATTGTGAAAACAAAACTGAATTCAGCATTGCATTGTGATGACCAAGGCCACGCACTTGTGCTTACATACACCATAACACGGCATGTTGTTTTCTCACAAACAGTGATCTAGAAGCTTGTGGCATTGCCTGGCCACCGTGTGACTCTAGAAGCTTATCGTGTACACACTTTGGCAGTGGCAGGGTCCCCCGGTGGCTTCTGAATCTATGCCTTATTTAGAGTGAAATTATGCTAATAAGGCTCAACTCAGTGGCAGCTAAAAGACGCATATTTTGGTTTTACATATTCTACAACTCACTAGTCTAATTGGCAAAATTTTGCCGTACATAGCTATCGAGCCAGGCACATCATGTAGGATGAGCTGTGGTAGAGGAGGCTACACTTAATTAGGCAGTGCTTAAACTGTACTATAGGGGCCGTACATGCTAAAATAAACTTAGGAAAATGCGATTCAATTGTTCTAGGTTGCAAAGCCCAATCGGAGCAGTTCAGGCATCTTGCAGTCATTCGAGTATGTACACTGTTGTGCTGAATGACCAAAGAGGTTTGCAAATCTTTTCAAAAGAAAAAGCATTCTGGCAGCTTGTCGTAGGTTATAGCATCCAATGTAGGTGTTTCTCTAGGTTCCAGGGTAGCAGTTGCTTGCAATTGCCTGCTCTGTTGTTAAATTTTGTGACCGTTGCAGTCCTTCCCGTGGTATTTCAAGTCTGCTGCTCTGTAATGTTCTAGAACAACGGAACTTTTTTTTTTGCTTCCGCAGATGTACTGTTCATGTTTAGTAATATTTGAACTAATCTTATTGCTGATTGTGCAACACAAACAAAGGAAATATCTGAATGAAGAACTTCAATATTGATTGTGTGCTTTCCCTTGAGCAGTCCACTGAGACCACTTCAGAAGTATTTATGTGGCTGCCACGAAGTTGTTCAGGGATGGGATCTTATGAAACGGCAGAAGTGGTGCATTCAGTCTCTGCAGTCACTGTGTGCTTTGTATCATGTGCGATGAATGAGCACGGCCTAGTGATAGGGCTTTGCAAATATTCAGCCTTTAACATTCAAGATAGTTCTCTCGTCTCAAATCAAAAGATACGATTTAACATTTTAATATTTGATTTTGTCAGGTAGTGTACTGTCGTGGCTGAATATGTGGGAGTTACAACAAGTTAAAAATGTATTTGCCATAGAAAGGTGTCAACGCGCTCTGTATACCATTTATATTATACTTGCCCACTGCAAAGTACTTGTAGCCTGTTCAATATGAACACGCCATGTAGAGGTGGCACCAGGCTGTAACACTACTTTTTTTTAATCAGCTCTTGATTTTCACCTAAATACAATTCTGCTGACAGACAGAACTACACTAAGCAAGCAGTATGCAGCGAGCAAAACGCAATCCTGTTTGCTGAAAAAAGGCAGTTGCGTGAGGAAGCCCCCTACCACTACTGCTTTAATTTCATGATCTTAATGCTTCTGATTAGTTGCTTTCTGTCCACTGATAATCTTTTCGTTATCTACTAGATGCTTGGGCTTGTGCATTCTATCTAGCATTACATGTACTGTTCATGTAGTCACTAAAATGGTGTATGTTCCAATCTAGTGCAGCTAGTCAGTAATATATTGATTACTTGCTTTTTGTGAATGTATTTGGAAAAGAACTATGTTAACTTGTTATCCCTGTGTGCAGGACCCCTATTTGTGCTGGCTGCCAAAATTAGGGAAGAGTACTGTCATTGTGCATGTCAACAATGTCTCCTACAGCAGAGAATAAAATGCCGCCCAGCAGGCTTATAACATAATTGCACCGACAGACTCTGCAAAATGTCCCTTCAGAGCTTCTAAAGCCATCGGCAACCAGAGAAGGTGCCACCGAGAGACTATGCCAGTAGTGTATATATGCAACAACTATAGCGGTCTCTCTCATACGAGAGTCAGTACATTAGGCCCACATAAGTACAAAAGCCTATCAGACACTCATCACTCATAAGTTAAAAAAAGAAAAATCACAACACAGCACGAGCGAGCAACATGCAGTCAGCACAATGCTGTGCTAAAGCTAACGACTTCAAGCGTATTTTTGCCACATCAAGTTGATGCGACGAAACATTACTGAGGTAAAGATCTAACATAATGCTTTCCCAAAATGCAAGTCACATCCCCAGCTTGTTGAGCTGCTGAATTCTCTAAATAAATATAGTCCACAATACGCCATCGCCTGCGGCTTCAGGCAACGCGATACATGCAGAATTCATTGCATCTCAGAAGCTGGTGTACGCATCTAAACTAATGATGAAAAAAAAGATCAATGGCAGTTCACTTGTTCAGCATGTTGAAAAGATACTCTGCACAAACGAAAAAAACACGACAGTAATAAATGCAGGAATGGCATGATTCGAGAAGAGAAAACAAGAAAACTGCTGAAGCACAATACATTTTTCTTGAGAGCTGGTGGGGCCATCCCTCAAATCAGCCCGGAAACGTACTACCACCGTTGAACGGAGGTAGGGCAGGGGTTTGGGTACAGGGGGGAGTCACGGACGTCGTCAGCGAAGCACAGCTTTCGATGACAAGGACGACAACATTGAAAAAGAAAATGCAGTATGCTGTTCAAGTTATTTCTTTGGTACTGGCATGGACAAACGCATGCTGTACTTCGCTGACAACGTTTCGCACATGATGCTCAAGTTCTTCGTCAAAAAGACTTGTCCCGGCACATGAGTCCAAGCTCCTGAACTGCCGAACTGCACGAATGGCACTGGAATGCTCCGCTTGTGGCTGTCGCTGAGCTGCCAGCAAGAGACTGGTCTCATTCCTCATCACTGTATTGTCGAAGCCTGCTTGCCCCTTGACTGTCCAGATGCTGGCCTCGGAGTAGCAGCTGCGACTTGCCGTTGCGGCTGCACGGCAAAACGCCTCGGTGACAACCTCGATGAGGCTTGCTTGTCAAGAGGTGGTACCGTCACGCACTCTTGGAACTGCCGAATGGCCAGCCTGTGAACATGAGAGCCTTTTGAGATGGCATTCAACATGATGAGTGGCTCTTCAGCATTTGTTTGTTTACTGCAACAAGTATATATTCACATACTAGAGAGCCCTTGTGGGTATTACATATGGGGTAATTAAAATTCTAAAGGGTTATGCTTGGGCTCTAACTGTTAGCAGTGCCAGGAGTTTACACGCGATGGTAACACGACAGTGAAAATGAATATATATATATACAGGGGTGAAACAGATGCGCATATTGCGCATTTTTTATACATTTCTGTTTTCTTGCGCCAAGCTGCTTCAAATGCATAAAAATCGAGAAAAGTGCACTGAACTTCTCCAAAACAGCTTCGAAAGCTAGAATTTTGATGCCAATCTCAGCTTCAGTGGGGAAGAAAGTGCGAGTTTGACTAATAAGACGCACCCAATTTTTTATTTTTTTTTTCACTTGGCACTTTTGTGGTGACAAAGGCTTCTATAGTGCCGCCATAGTTTTTAAAATTTTGCAATGATGTGCGACCCCACAAAAATGTGCTGCCGTGCATCGAGTGTGCTGCTTCTACTAGCTCGGCTATGTGTTCTGGTGCCACTGTCGGCTAGCGAAAACTACCGAGTCAGGCGGCAAGCATAGCGAGGTTGACTTTCCAGTTCTTTGTTGTGCTTAGCGCGTTCCTCTTGTCACTGTGGCTATTATGTCGACGCTGCTGCGTGCGGTCACCTACGAGTACGTGTTTGTTGTGAGCGAGTAACTGTAAACGTGTAGTCATTTCTCTGCATCCGACGCGTCTCCCGGATGCTCTGGCGCGTGCAAATGGGTTCTCAAAATGGGTTCTGTGAGCGGCAGAACGTGTGCAACCCATTCCCGGTTTACACCCATTAGCTACTAATTTATTTAGACAAGCGAGTTCTCATTGCATTTTGCATTTAAAAAAGCCATCACACGCAAAATACGCACATTGGTGTCTGCAGGTAAAGAGAGACACTTGGTTACATGTGAAGCCATGATGACAAAACACGCATTCAAACCAATGTGAACGACATTAATGGGAACCTCGGGGTTTTATTCGTGACTCATTACGCTTCAGCGATCACTTGGCACTGTATTCATGAATGGTGATTTGCCACTGCTCCATTTTGTAATCGAAACTCGCAATGAGCGCTCAAAGAGGTGTCGCTGCATGTGTGCCTGCCCTGGGCTACATGAGCTTTAGGGTTATCTCGATCTGTGTTTCGGTCGGCGGCAGTGTGACTTAGTTTTCTTTCTTTCCTTCTTTTTTTTGCAAGAAAACCTGCCTATGTTCAGCAGTTCGTTTGTCTGGACACGAATTTTTTTACCTGCGCTGCGTGAGCACTTAACGCGAATCATGGAGCGGCGCAGGCAGCAATCGCAAGTTGATGTATTATTGGGAGTTCTACATCGACGTTGATGACCTATAGTATATTAAACAAATATAGAACTGGACAACATGTACTGTAATAATAACGCGTGGTTGCTCGTCTGGAGAGGTGTTATCACTATTATTTGCTTATCACTTAGTGCCATACGCACGTGCTTTACGAGATAGTCGATGAGGCGAGGTTTCTTGGCTTTCGCGCTGCACTCTAGAAGGTGGTTTTGCACGAGCTGGCTGCGAACGGCAGTGCAGTGTGCTTTTGTTGTCTGTTAAAAGCTCTTGATGCTATGATGTCAGGCTTTTCTTTAACTAAGATTCTTATGCAATCACAATTTTTAAATTCTTTTTAAATCTGATGCATTTTTTTAGATGTTTCTGGGGAACCTAGAGTTCAACAAAACCTTTTTTAAATATTTCACATGTAGGCTAGATAGGTCATGTGGTATGTAAAAAGGTAGTGTAGCTCATACCAAGCGATAATCTGTCCGTGTGCTCAGATTTGGGCGCACGTTAAAGAACTCCAGGTGGTCAAAATTTCCGGAGCCCTCCACTACGGCGTCTCTCATAATCATATGGTGGTTTTGAGACGTTAAACCCCACAAATCAATCAATCAATCAAATCAAAAATTTTCTTCAAAATCTGTTTCAGTGTTATATGTATTATAAGCCAATCAAATATATGCACCGGTGCCCCCACCTTGCTAAAGATTGGTATTTTTAAGCTCCCAGGACAACATAATAAATGTCGCTAACTGCTCCAAGGCAAGGTTCTGCTCCAAAAATGAAATTTCGCTGCTCCGAAAATTGCTCCCATTTTAGTTTCAGCTGTCTCACCCCTGCATATACAATGTTGATGCAAAACACAATCTATTAGCCCAACTATTAGAAAGGTTGAAATTTACAATTGAACTCTATTTCTTATTGAAGTAGCCAGGATTTCAAACATAGACACAAAGAAAGTGGAGTTGAAAACACTGGTGTCTTTCCCCTGCATTCATGTTTGAATGCCTATCTTTGTATGTGATGATGCCCTACAAACTAGCTCAATGTTCTCTTTTTCCAAGTTACAACTTTCCGTTGAGCAGGTGCTTGAATTTATTGATGACTTAACTGTCGTCCCGCACATTTGCATTGTTGATCGGCAATCAGTTGTGCTAGTAATTTTCAGTGGTGAATTTTGAAGCTAGTTAGTACTAGTACTATGTGAAAACAATGGCTATAGTTTGTATGCTTGATTCAAGCACAAAAAGAAATGAGGGGAGCCTGTTTGATATGAGATATAAGCTTGATAAGAGAACAGGAGTTTAGCAGGAAAAAAAGCTCTTGGAGCTGGCCAGCAGGACTGATCTAGGCATTGCGTCACCATGAAAATGTTCGTGTGGTCACAACTGTAACTAGATAGGCTCTTGAGATACATAAAACTGCATTAATGTTCTTACAAGAGTTTGTCAAGTCCAAGTTACATGTATGCCGAAGGTGTATAACTCGCAATAAAATTGCAATGATTTATCAAACCACCTCAAACACCAAGGCTATGGCAGCGCACTTAAATAGTAATTAGACTTTGTTTTTAGTATAATTGAGATGAAGTTTTTTTATTGTAAGTTGTAAACTAGTATTTCATGCATTGCAGGCCTTTTTTTTTCTCCGGTAATCTTTGGGCTTGGAATGTTCTTCACTTACACTGCGTTACTGTATGAAGCTAGAACTTGTAATGAGTTAAAAGAACTGCTGGAAATAAATAGTACCTAGCTCCTTTAAGCTCCAACTGGCCCATCCCATCATTTTTAGGTACATTAATCAGCTGCAATTATAAAATAGCAAAGTTTGTAGTACAAGTAACTCCTGCTTGGCCTTTATATGCTGAAGTGCTATTAAACGCGATAAAGAGCTTGTGTTGCAGAAAACCCGCCACCGGCGTCGGCCCTGTTAGTTGTAAGCGAAAAATCGTCTTGTGCGTCTCTGACCGAAAAATCAAGTTACCAAGATAGCTGCGGGAGGCCGCTACTTGTCCACAGGTGTGCGCACGATCACGCTGAAATAGCCGCGCGCTTAAAGAAAAAAAAAGTGCTCAAGGTCACGAGGCGTGGTAGTTTCTTTGCCCTGCCACCCCTCTCTGGATAGCTTCCAGCGCTTTCGTCAGGGCGAGAAAAGAGATATTGCAATTGCAGCATGCGACAAACATTTGTAACAATAAGCTCATCTAGTGAATTCATTCTATGGTTACTTGAAAAAGTGTTTCAGGGCACCTTTAACGCATTTTGTTCGACCGGTGTCACAACGAAAACGAGTCCATTCGGCGATATTAGCGCGTGCTGGTCCAATCTACTGTGTGCGTTTTTGTGTGCGTATGTAACAAATCATATAAGTATGCACTTAGCGGTTGAAGGGCGCACAAGGGGCCAGATTTCGCTATCACATTCAACTCTTGAAGGCGAAGCTTAAGGGTCCCCCAATTTTTTTTCGTTCCCATCTTCGGAAGTAGCAAAAACTGTACTCGGTGGATGCGGTGCATTTCTAGCAAGCATACATTACGCAGGAAAATCCTGCGTGTGCCTTGGCTTCCATATATATTTTGTAATGCCATGTTTACCTTGTGGAAAAGAAGTATAAACTTAATGGCTTGTTTTTTTTCTTTGTTAGACACAACATTAATGAGAAATAACAGGCTACAAAGCCAGGAAAAGTATTTGATTAATTTTGTGATCTTGTGGGGTGATATCTAAATGAACATATGGGCATTTGCAGGGCTTTTACTTAAGCTTTCACGTTAAAGTCGTAGGGCTGGAAGACCTCTTTGAAACACACCAACGGCTGCTATATACCTACCAGTGCTGGCAGCTTGACGACCTTCTGGGTACACTTGGGTGTCTGCTCAGATGTGGCCGATAGCCTTGTCTTCTTGTGAGTTCGTGTGCCTGAAGAGAATGAAAGCACACTCGGTTGAGGCAAGACAATGTATACAAGGCTTGTACTTTAATATAAGTGCGTTTCTTATTTAACTTAGCGTATTTCAGTGACACTGTACTATCAATGTTCAATTTGGCTGTAAATCTTGCTACTATGGCGCAGTCAGTTCACAGTGAAGATATGAGCGCAATCAACATCTACACTTCAATTGCCAAGTGCATTTTTGTGAAAATTGGGAAGCGTAGACCAATGTATAAACCACTATGGGTACATTTAGCCGTGTGCAAATTGTAGTGCATATACACGGATACTGAAAGGGAAAATAGACAATCACACATTTGTAGCTTGAAGCCACAAGGAAATCCATATGGATTTCTGAGAAAGAAAAGCTTCTTGGAAGCTGAAAAATTTGTCCTGGTGCGGGGTTCAAACCCGGACCAACACTTCTCTGGGGTGGTCACTCTACCAATTGAGATAACCAGGCAGCTAACGATTGCCAGCGTGAGGGCAAATTCATTGACAACTTGAAGAACATGGACACTAGCAATGCAAATGAGTTGTTCTGAAGGCCGCAAGGTGGCCGAATGAGAGGTCAAGGAAGAGAATTTGTAGCAGGAAGCCACAAGTACAGATTTCTCTGAAAGAAAAGGTTCGCAGTTTAAACCTCGGACCAGGATGAATTTTCGGGTAACTACAATAAGAAGCTTTTTCTTTCCAAAAAATTCATATAAATTTCCTTGCGGCTTCGTGCTACAAATAGGTGGTTGTCTATTTTCCCTTTCATAACCCTTTCGCCACCTTGCAGGTTTTCGCAGAACTCATTTTCATACACAAGTTTTATGGCATAAAAACAAAGCGATAAATTTACTCTCTGACGAAGTATTTTTTGCTTTACACGTGATTGCAGAACTAGTCATAGCAAAATAGCATGGTGATGCTGACAAAGCCTTCTGTGCCTTTAATTAGCTTTTTCTGAAAATGCTCGAGAAAGGACTCAGTGTGCACCCCGCCGCGGTGGTCTTATGGCTAAGGTACTCGGCTGCTGACTCGCAGGTTGTGGGATCGAATCCCGGCTGTGGCAGCTGCATTTTCGATGGAGGGGAAAATGCTGTAGGCCCGTGTGCTCAGATTTGGGTGCATGTTAAAGAACCCCAGGTGGTGGAAATTTGCGATGTCCTCCACTGCGGCGTCTCTCATAATCATATGGTGGTTTCGGGACATTAAAACCCACATATTAATTAATCATCAAGGACTCAATGTGCATGCTGTTTTAGCTGGTTTTTGCATTCCAACTTGTTCGCCAACTGTTTAAGGTGCAAATAGCGATTTCAGGTGTCGCTAAAGATAACTTCAGTTTTATATGATGGTGGTAGTGGCTAGGTGACAATGTTGGTAGCACTCGGCACACAGCAGATCAGACTCTTATTTATTCAGTGAGCAATTAGACTACCGACTGAAGACAAAGATCGTGAGAAAGACAGAAAAAAAAATTTCTACCTTTTGGCAGTCCAGGCGATGAGGAAGCAGTTTTCCAGGAATAGCACCACCCCCGTAACAATGGCCACAAATACTATATAATCATGACTCCCTGCCTGTAAGGCTGTGAATAAAAAAAAGGGAAAAAATGCATATAGTGCCATACCTGCAAAATTATGAATTAAGGTTATATCTTAACAATATCCCATATTATTAAACATATTGATGTACCATGTTGCATGTGACATACTCAGAATATTTATTAATGCTTTATATGTAGTGTGGAGAGGTTTATCGGTGCCCCAAGGGCACTTCTTCGTATTACTTTTTTTTTTCCCCTGTCAATATTAGTTCAGCACTCTATAGTACCATTCGGAGTATGCCTTAAGAAAAAAATTACTTTTGGTTCAATGTTTATATTGAGCACAGATTTAACTAATTTATCCGTACTTCCATATGCTTCAGGGAAACACCAGGTAGCAGATGGAGGCAAAACTATAGTCCCCCTTCTTTCAGCAGCATGCCAAAGGAATGCAAATGTTCTGTTGTTTTAAGCAGGACATAAACCATCATCAGGAATCCCACTATATTAATAAAACTATAATATTCAAACATGGTAAATATAGTTGAGTGCTGTACAGTGCAACCCCTTTATAAGAGCCACTGATGTAACACACACTTGGATATAAAAGACACCAGTGTGGCTGCACACATTGAAATTGGGGTTGATAAGCAAATGCATACGTGATGCCCTGCTTATAACAGACACCTTTTATAAAGGACAAGAATGGCTGCCCAGTGTATGTCTCTTATAAAGGTGTTCAACTGCATTGCCAAGTTCGTACTTATTGGTAAAGGAGTTCGCAAATGTTTGATTTTGTGAGCATGTAATGAGAAAAATTCTAACAAACAGTTCAAAAATCAGTTTTTAATTGGGCTTGAAAAATAAAAAGTAAAGAAACAGAATGCCAACCTCATTCCATTTTTTTATTCTGTTACCTTTGGGATTTTTGTTTCTGTTATCAAAATGCTCATTAATTCAAATCTCGTTAATTCAAACTTGGTTATTTCTAAATCCCACTTAATTCAAAATATTCTGCGGTCCCGTACTTTTTAATGTACGTCTGAGTGGATAATTTGGAGGGCCGGTCAGCACCAGTCCGGTTAAGTAAAAAATTTCGGGTGCCGTGTGTTCGTTCCGGATCCTAATTTCACCGCATATCTTTTCTTTCTTCACATTTGCATTACAATTGGCCTAATAACTTCCCCTTAACCAAGGCAACGGAAAAGACATGCACCAATGCTTTTATGTTTTTAACTTTTTGTAGATCTCAGCTTGGACATATTCAGCCCACTTGATAGGTTCTAAGACAGTAATATACTGCCTGATCGCAGTTAGCAGCATCATTTAGCTTTACTGCATAAAATTTTCAGGCCTGCTGGTTTCACATTGCAGCACACTTGGGTCTCACACAAGCCCTCTATTTTCACAATGTCTGAATCAGTGTGAGATTTGATAAGTGAAGCATGCTTAACATGTACGCCAAATATCACTTACACAATGCTTATGGTTCAATCATTGCTTCCACATCTGTTCCTTTCCGAAGGAAACGGCGGCAGGCACAAACAAAGAAGCACAATTAGCGTGAGCAATCACAGTTGGCAGAGCACATCGAATACACATATGTTTTGATAACAAACGACTGAGTCTTCACAGCTTGTACCAATGTTCCTTGCTTTCATTAGCCAAATATAAGCTTGTGGAAAATAAATGCCTTGTATATAATTCTCTATTGTCATTGTATACAAAAACAAAATGCTGCAAAAATGTGCTGTATTAGAGAAGTAATAAAGCAGCAGGGATGTGTGGGAACTTGCAGTCACAGTGACATATACCGTTTCTTGTTTAAAAGTTGTGTTATGCGAAGGACGGCACTTACTTAGTTAGAAAGTGGCTTATAGAAGATGAAAACCTTAAGGCACAATGGCATATTATTAATGGAGGTTACCTGTATTGGCTTTATATGTACTACATTGAGTGCTAGACATGATTCTTTTTCCAATAGACTGTTTGAGTAGTATATGGAACATTAAATAGCATGATGCAAAGAAAACTCAACAACAACAAAAAAAAAGGGCTGGCGTAAAGAGAGAAGTATCAGTCTCATGGCTGCAGCTTTGAATCCATACTGCTTCACTGTAATGCCAGTGCACACAAGTAATCACTGAGGCCAATTAGTTTGCCTAACATAAATTATTACCACATTTATTCAACTGAACTCAATCATGAGGCAGAACAGGACATTCACGCGTACATTAACCCTTGGCATTTAAGGAACCAAGTTTTGAACATGATACAACATTGTGCCCCACACAGCTGTTCACTGTGCAGATTACAAAAGCAAGCATGAATTTCTGCCATTTGAAAATTTATAATTGTAGAAAATGATGTAAAATGTCCTGCTTAAACACAGTACATAGAACATTTATTTAGTGATGTTTCAATTTGTTGCACACTGTCCAAGGTTTGCACTATTGTCATAACATCGCCAGCCTTCTGAGTGGGCATTGCCCTGTTGTGATAGTCATAATCAGTGAGAACATGCTTTAACTTAGCAATTTAAATTAGCAGGATTTACTGTTTATGTACATACCGGGCATTACGTGAGTGCTAGCTTAGATTTGAGTGCTCTCTTTGTTAGCTCTGATGTCTCAGGATGGACGAAATAAAGAAAACTGCATGGAAGTCTTTGTATCCTGGCATTTGTGTGCCCCTGCAGAATGATGCTCGTAGCTCTGTCAGTCCGTTAAACCTCACAAATCTATGTATCTATCCAGCTCTGTCATTCTACCTAGATTTTGTGGCATGCTCAATAACATAACTTAGCATAATCGACAAAACAAGAAAACAAGTGATGTTTGCAAAGCAAGGCACTCAACAAAAGCGCAGACGAAACATAAAAAGAAAGCGACCTACATTTCGAAGCGTTTTGATTTTTCGTTGGCTCTTCTTCTCCAGTGAATCTTTTGTTGCTTGTTTTAAATAGTCTATGTACACACACCATCTCATATATATACTTATATATATATATATGTATAAATAGTTTCCTAGAGCAGGCGATGCCTATCGGACCCAGTAGGACTGCATCATTTGGATCGTCGTATCGAATTCAGGAGGCGCTGCTGGGGAAAAGGGAATCACAGTGAGGCACGCAGAAATGAAGTGGATCACATTTGGCTTCAAAAGCAAGCACTATAGATACTGCTACACAAAACAAACACAAAAAAGACAACACATGTCCACAGTGCGAGCACAAAGCACGCAAGGAAAGGAAAGCATCTATGGGGACAGGCTATGTGGCACTCCGAGATGTATCTTCTTCAAGTAACCGCAGACTGATAAAAGCGGTACGGAGTAAGAGTGCTCTGTCACCCATTAGACGCTGCCACACAGCATGCTCTAAAGCACCCAAAGCAATCCAAAGATGGGGAAAAAAATTAGTTTTCATAAATGGTATATCGCCTGGTATATGTATATTTTTCGTGTATAGTATGTAAAACTGAGCACAGTTGTAAGAAAATCATCTTGTGTGAAAACACCTTCTGTATATCCATTTTTTTTTGTAACACAGGTTTTGTAACACAGATGTGTAACACACACATCAAACTTAAACTGCATTAATCCCTGTCGTTTGCATTGCATTTTGTGTTTTCAGCACTATGCAGTCAGTAACCGTGGTTGCGCATTTTTAATTCATCATCATTAAAATAATTATATGAGACAAAAAAAGCATAGGTACATGTTCAGTGGCTTAAATGCAGCAACAGACTGATGTGAATGCACTTGTAATGTATTCATACAGTAAATCTTTGGGCACATCGAAGAGGACATATAAACTGGACGTTTTTTGTACAGGTGCATCTGATCTTTTTTTTTTCCCATTGCCCTTTGGAAAAATGGTGCTTCAAGAGCAGTTTGGCAGCATATGTGATCAGAGAGCTCATAACTGTTAAATAATCTCATTGCTTTCTTACAGTCATACATAGGTAACATTGCTTACACTCTAAAAAAATATCGAGTTAAAAGGGTGTCTTTTTGTCCCACAAAAAATAATCGTCATCAGGCTTGCGTGCGCTTCCTTTCTTGAAAACTCGGCACTGGCCACTTTCCTATCGAGAATGCAATGTAACCCTGATAATGGGCATGTCAATCGTGACCGGAATGTACCGGGCGCGGGGTGATAGCGCAAGGATGGAACGCAATATAGATGACGATTATTGTTGTGGGACAAAAAGAAACCTGTTTTACTCGCTCTTATTTTAGAGTGTATATGTCAGTGGTTGAGATATAGAGAAAAATGTGAACAACTCAAACTCCAGTGTGAGCATGCGTGAGGAAAAAAAACAGGATTGCTATAGCATGCATATGTATAAAATAACTACATATGAGCAGAGCACTTCTAAGAAGGCAACGTAGCCATTAAAGCAGAAAAGGACAAAGCACCTAGCTAAGCTTTAAGCTTCCTACGTGAATGCTACATTCTGCTGCTTTTCTCTCTAGCTTGTGCCTCACTCACCTTCAGTATCTAAGTGGTTAACAGGCAAATTGAGTGTTTGTTAGAATAAAAAAAGACAGCATTTACAGATGTTATTAGTCTTTTTTACCTTTACAGAACACCAAGAAATGCTTGCTGAATGAAGATTTGTGCATATAACTGATAAGAGCATTTACTGATAGCCACTCAAAAAACAATTCAGCCTAAAGAAAATTGTACTTTTTTTTTTCAAGCAGAAAACGAAATTCCTGTGCTTGCATGGGTGTAGCCAAATCTGTTATTACATGCTCTGCTATTGGACACACCACAAACATCAATGATTTATAATGAACAATGGTAAAGAAAGGCGTGAACTCACTTTTCAGCGACGCAGTGTCTTTGTTTTCGCAACGCTGCCCGATAAATCCTTCTGCACATCTGAAAGTAAAGAACAAGCAGAATGTCAGTAAAGGATAAACCATGCTGATAAATAAACTGCATCACTGATACAAAAGGTTACTCGTCTATATGCTACAAGTTTTTATCTTCTCCTTGAGACGTATAGCTATTCACGTTGGTTATTCATAGTTATGTATATACAATGTAGCATTGCCTATCAGATGATGAAACAATATAAGCACATCTTCACTACTGTAGCAAAGAAAAAGTGCACACATTTTAAACACAAATTTTGACATTGTGTCTATCTGGAGTCATTCATTAGGCAAGTTTGTGTGCTTATCCGTTCAATGAATGATTACAGCCATTTTCTGTGTAGCTTCATGACTAATTATAAATCCACTTTGCACTGGTAACAATATCCTTGGGTTGAAAAGTGACCAGTGATAACGATTTTCACATCTGTATTGTTTATATACAGCAGTAATAATACACAAAACTGTCAGAAGAAAAGCTTGAAGGCCCACATCGAGTTTGCTTAAAGCTTTCTTGCATAAACCACTCTGATACCACCCTAAAATTGCCACTTGTTATACTAATGATCTAGTTTTTTGACAATAAGCCACCAACTAGCTCTGATGATGTAATTTACCAAAACATGCTTAGCAGTCCTTGAAAAACATTTGCGAAAGGTTGCTCTGCTCCACTACTCAAAACTATAGTGGCAGAGTTTACTGCCTTTAAAGCCGGAGCAATGGTACAACACTGCAATCGCATTGTACTGTGTTGCTGTATTGTGCCCACAGTTACCAGCTATATAATAAGACGATAGGCAGGAGGCGCCACGCAACACCTATGCATCTAGAAAATATTTTAAAGGGGCCCTGCAACACCTTTCAAAGTAAAAAATAATCAAATGGTTTCATTTAAGAAGCTTGTTGCTTCACAAACCGACTACCGGAAGAATTTTTTGAATCGCTCAAATACGAGCGGAGTTGCAGAGATTTGTTGCACGCATTAAGTGGTCTCTCCCTCCTTTCGTGCGTGCGAGCGCGCTTAAAGCTACGCGGGGTGGTTAGGGGCTGGAAGCGAGGTATGACAAGGAGAAAAGAAGGGACGTCTCTTTGTCGGTGCGCGTCGTGACCTTGAGCGCTTCCTTTTCTTTCATCGAACGCGCGGCTTACTTCTAACGTGACCGCGAGGGTGTGCTCGAGGGCGCGCGCAGCATCTTGTGGCGGCCGCGTTAACTATAAAGCTATCGACATGGCCTTCGAGATGGTGGCCATCTCGGAGGCCGTGCTTCACGATGCTCAAATCAGCCAATGACCACGGACTTTGGGTTCACGGCAGGAGCTCACGTTACACTACATGTATTGGGAATAGGAACCTCGTTCAGCACTCGTATAACTGTACCGTCGCCTCAGATTTTACCCGAAGTCATTCGTTTGCCTTGTCTTTTAATAGACTGATTTGAGAAAGCTGTGCCGATCAATATTGACAACTTTGTGAAACCTCTGCTATATGTTGTCCCGCTCATACGAAGCAATGATATTTAAAACTATTGGTGGTATAAAAGTGCAGAATAGTGTGCTCAAGTAACGCGAAAAGACGGCATTATCTTTTAAACTTGGACCGCTTTTGCGCCACGCAGGCGCTTGTTCGTTTGAAATGTTCAAGCCGACAAGAGGCCCCATAAAAAGCGAGCAGAGGTGTGAACTTCTTTGAAACTTTGTCAAATCTTAAGGCGACGATAATGAGCACTGAAGAACACCTATAACCATAGCGGATAGCTGGGCTAGTTTGTTAAAACATCCAGGTAGCGCAAAGCAACTACGACACAAGCATCTCGTGTACTTTTAATTTTTCCTCGCTTGTGTCTCCGCCGCTTACTTTCCTCCCCTCTTTCCAATCCTTCGGTCCACCCGTACCCCAGAGCAGTGGGAAGGCGCACCCTTCGCGACGGCGCCCCCGAGGTCTTCCGGGCCCTTAGGGCCTGGGCTATCGCAGAGGCTACCTTAGGAGTCCTGGAACAGGGACCATCTCCGTTTTCTTTGAATTTTCATAATAAAATGTTTTCATCATCATCATCGCTGGTGTCGTTGTTCCTTCGCGCTACCCGCTTGAACATGCGCTATTTCTTTGAAGCCACTTTTTAGAACGCTGATGCCGCACGACCGAGACGCGCAGACGCTCTCTCGCCCGTTGCTACCGATTTATGTCACACCTTGCAGATGCGAACTAAAAAAATCACACAGGATCTCCTTTGACATTCAAGTGATGCGTAAGCGCGGAGATTTATTTTAGGTTGTATCCTTCCTTAAAACATTGTTTGGGTACCCTCGGCGTGGAGTCTTTCTAGCGCTCGTCAGCGTCTCGAACGGCACCATAGATGACTGCGCATACGCTAAACAGCAACGTACTCTCGCTTCAAGTCATGTACTTAATCATCATCATCAGCCTGACTACGCCCACTGCAGGACACAGGCCTCCCCCATGTTCCGCCAGTCTACTCGGTCCTGTGCTTGCTGCTGCCACATTATACCCGCAAACTTCCTTATCTCATCTGCCCACCTAACTTTCTGTCTCCCTTTCACCCGCTTGACTTCTCTTGGAATCCAGTGTGTGATCCTCAATACATGTATCATCCTTAGTTATCCCCAATGACCAGCGGTTATCTTGCCTTCGTGCTACGTGCCCTACCATTCCTTCTCGATTTCGACTATGATGTACGTCCTTAACATCCGTTTGCTCCCTGATACACCCTGCTCTCTTCTTGTCCCTTAGGTTTACACCTATCATTTTCCCTTCCATTTTCTCGCTACGTCGTCCTCGACTGAAATTGAACCCTCTTTTTAATTCTCCAGGTTTCTGCTCCGTAGGTAATTACAGGTAAGATGCAGCTGTTATATACCTTCCTACTGAGGGATAGTGGCAATCTAGCATTCATGATTTGAGAATGATTGTCGAATGTGCTCCACCCCATTTTTATTCTTGCAGCGATGGCGTAGTGGTTAGAGTACCAGCCTCGTGTGCAAGAAGTCTGTGGTTCGAATCCCGGTGCCAAGCAGTTCCCCACCGAATTAGAAAAAAAAATGTTATCCGCGTGATGATGGAATTGCATTAAAGAGGCCTGGGATGCGGCCTCACCGGTGACCACCGCCGGTAACGCAACCCCTCACCAAAGAAGGATTGGCCACCTTGGTGCAGTTTCTGGCCACTACCTCCCACGTGGACACGCCAATCCACGTCGCGTTCTTAGGCGTACTTAAATACGCTGTGCCATTCTGATGGCTTTTATTGTAAACAATGTGCGAAGTGCCGAAACGTCAGTAATATATATTTTTTTCTTTTAGTTGGTATATTCTTTCGCGTTTACACTAGGCACCATGACACATGCATTCCGCCGCCCCCGAAACGCATGTTAGGCATGAAATTTTTCGCGAACTTGGGAATCGTTTCGGTGGGAACAATCTTCCAGATCGACTTCACATGTCCTGCAAAGGGCGTTTTATTCTCAGTACCGCGAAATACAACGCATTCATATTTTTCAAACAGATTCGCATTTCGTAAGCGTTGAACAGAATTATTGCCTTCTGAACCCGGGTTCACACGCGTGCAAGCCCGCCATGAAACTTTATGCTTCATCTA
This sequence comes from Rhipicephalus microplus, assembly GCF_043290135.1. Lineage (NCBI taxonomy): Eukaryota > Metazoa > Arthropoda > Arachnida > Ixodida > Ixodidae > Rhipicephalus > Rhipicephalus microplus. The sequence goes on along the minus strand of NC_134710.1, from coordinate 393,069,158 downwards.
ATTATTTATGGCGATGTTCAATTTACGTGGCAGACGGTCCGTCAGACAGTTCTTTCGGTTAGCCTGCATAATTTTCTTACAAGTTTACCAGCCACAGTCGGATATAGCTTTAGAAGGCAGTGGCATTACGTTCTCAAAAGCCAGTTGGTGCGCACACTTGGTTGACGTCATGAGCCGGGCGGCTGCCGCACGGCTCCATCTTTAGTTGCGAAAGCCATTGGCCAGTCAGGTGAATTAATTCTCACCAATTAGGTAATCAATATTGCTAACAAGATATAGTGTTCCAGCAGTGGAGAACCCATATTCATTACACGGGCCCTGCGACACTTTACCAAGTAATCAACGAATGGCTTCATTTAAGGAGTTTATTGCCTCACGAACTGACTATCGAAAACTATTTTTAGAATCCTTCAAGTACAAGAGCGTAGTTACAGCGATTTGTAGCGCGCTTCAAGCGCCCTCTTTCTCCTTTCGTAGGAGCGAGCGCGCTTAAAGCTACGCAGGGATCGGACTGAAATGACAAGGGGGCAAAATGACGAGTCTTTTGGTCAGCGCGCGTCATGACCGTGAGCACTTCTTTTCCCCCCGGACGCGTGGCTTACTTTCGGTGTGATCGCGAGTGGTATACGAGCGCGGGCACGTAGCGGCATCTCGCGACGGCCGCGGTACCCGATTTCATCTCATTATGCTCAAATCGCCTGCCTTTTGCTTTTTTTTTTCTGCAGTCCCTTTAATTCCCATTCCCCCATTCTTTGCGCGGTTCTGTGGAGGTGTCCTCCATAGAGAGAGACAGTAACGGCACTGCGCTTATTTCTTCCCTTTTCCTTCAAGAACCTCTACTGCTCAAATCGCTCAGTGGCCGTGGACGTTGGGTTAAGGCACGGTCGTTCGGGTTTATGGCGTCATTTGTCGAGGGAAGAGCGAGAAATTCGAGAGTTATTTGTAAATTACAGGCCGCGCGTTACTCTATGATGTTTCGCTCGCGTGTTCCCAGAAGCCTCGACAGCGTTTTCTGACCATGCCGAAATAGTGTTGCAGGTCCCCTTGAAGGTAGTACGTAAATACGTAGGAGGTCCCCTTTCAGCTTTGTGCTATGGTATACCTCATTCTGTATATACTAACCCCAATGCGTGTATATTTTTTTGCGACAAATAAAGGTTTGATTTCGATTTGAAATCATGAACAAATTTACGACTCGTACCATTACCGAACTAGGCCAATGTACACATTCCCACACATCACGCACAATAGATACAGCTTGCAACGCCTTGGCAGTTCTTTAGGCTGCCAGAGCGTCGCCCTCTGGTGACCCTATAGAAACACACACTCACTGGCAGACGGGCTCCTTGACGGCCTCGTAGAAGATGCAAGTCCCTCCGTTGAGGCAGTAGGAGGCCAGCGGGCAGGGCCGTCCTTTCAAGGGCCATAGTGTAGAGTCTATTACGCCACGAACGACAGCAAAAGGGGCGCGTTTTTGAATCAACGTCAGTGGGCACTCGCGCTGCGCCGACAGGCTCTCTTGCTCTTTTTCTTGCTCGGTGCAGGCAAGCATCTTCGAGGCGGCAACAGGCGCACGTGCACAGGCCACGCGGGACATGCGCTCCTTACCTACACACTAATCCCCCCCCCCCCCCCCCCCCCCGTTTTTCTCACCTCCTATGCGCAATGCAAACGTGCGCTCGCCTTGGTGGAGTGTGCCCGCGTATAGCGCCACGATGGCGATGCTTTCGAGGGTGCATTGACTGAAAACCTAGACTGAACGAAATGCGAATGTTTTCACGCGGCGTTCTCACTGGTACATGACTTTGCCGTGACTGAACTCTGAACTCGTTACTTCGCGCTCGAGCTTTTAAGATTTTGAGAACAGATCACATCGCAAGAGTGCAACTAGCCTGTACGAACCTGACTACTGGGGCGTTTTATTTTTCTTTGATTGAGCATCTTTCCTATGGAGTGTGGCGTCGCCGTGGCCGTATGTTGAACTCTCAGCGCCATTTTCAAAGTGGTCGTTCTAGCTTTCCGTGATTTCGATTAGTTCTAACGTTGGCTTACGTTAAACGTGACACCACTTATGTTGAATTCCAATGGCAGATCGCGAGCGCTGGGCCGGACTGCGAATGGAGCGCGCAGATCCGAGCGGGATTGCTCATCACCAAATCTGCGATTGGAAAGCGCGCGTCTCGACGGGAGCTGTTGGTGAGCGGAAATCTAGCGAGGGAGCACGAGAAGATGCGAGGGAGTGCAATGCGTTTTCCTGACATCTATCGCTGATTGGATGAACGGTGGGCGCAGAGAATACGTCTCTTGAGTTTTCGGTCAAATCCGCCAATTTCGGCGGAGCGAGAATTCTTGATCCACGGAGCAATCCGTGATCTGCGGTTGCTCTCAATAGGCCATTGGAACACACAATTTACGCTCCAAATCTACCATTGGACTCCACTACGGCGTCTCTCATAATCATATGGCGGTTTTGGAACGTTAAACCCCACAAATCAATCAATCAATCAAATCTACCATAGGAATGTCATAGTTCCGCTCAGAGCAGAACAACTTGATCTGTATCTACCATTGGAATTCAACAATAGGTTATAGAAGTCTGCCTGGTATCCTCATACCCGTATTCCGATGACGTCTCACGAACAGATTGCGAGACGGTCATCGAAGTCAGCATAGATCACTGTGACCAACGATGATTCTGCAGTTCCGCCTTAACTGACACAGAAACAAATTAAGGTATTTACGGGGAACGCGTTCTAGGTCTTTTTCATTATATTCGGCAATTGGGCTTCACTTTCAACGGAAATAAAGAGCGAACGTGAATTCAACAAGCAAAAAAAAGAAAGGGGGAATTCGACTCGAATTCTCTAGAATGTATACATATATATATATATATATATATATATATACATATATATATATATATATATATATATATATATATATATATATATATATATATATATATATATATATATATATATATATATATATATATATATATATATATATATATATTGCGTATTTGCATCACGGAATCAACCTTTCTATTTTTTTTTGCAACGGCGTCAAGTGCGGGCACACTCCACCAAGAATTTTAGCGAATGCACGCAACACGTCCTACTCCTCTTCATTTTATTAATCTTTATTTTTATCTATCTGCATTTTATTTATTTGTCCTTGCCTTCACCTGCACACTGTTAGCCGACTGCGTGTCAAGCTGCGCTGCGTCGCACACATTTCTTTTTTTATTTTTTTGAGTTTCCGAGGACAACGTGCTCGATTTGCATCGCATACTTTTGCTTTGTCGTCTGTTTTTAGCAGTACTTGGCCAATTGGAACCATTAAGTACGCAAACGATGGCATGAAAATTCCGTACGTGCCACTGCGGCTGATTCATAAACGATAAGGCTGTTACGCGCGGACAGGCGTTTAGTGACTAACTAAAGCGCAGTGTGAAGAGGACGGTGTTTCAGAAACAATGTACAAGATTTATGCATATACGAAATGTCCTCAGTTCTGAAACACATTAAAAAAAAAACCTGTAGCCGCTACGTGCAGTGTTATTGCGACGCACGCAGTGTTGAACGTATCGGGACGCATAATCGGCTAACAATGCCGAGCAGTGTAATGCCTCGGCCGTGCGGCGATGCATGCACCGGTTGTGGAAGCAGTCGCGAAAGGACATGCTACACGGCGCTCTCATGCGACGTAAATGCACGGGCAATGACTGTGGCGCAGACACAGAAGCAACTTGAGCAGTTTCTCGAAGCGGTTTGCATGCATGAATGTCGTGCACAACAGCATAATTGTGAGGCTGTAAAGGTCGCGCGCGGTTGATGTTATGATAAGACGAAAAATATTTGATTTTGGAAGGTATCCCCCCCCTCCCATGTCCGCTGTTTACGAACATCGACCTAATAGTTGCGTTAGGACATGAATGACAGAAAGTAATTAGAAAAAACGGACTTTTTGCGAAAGTGTAGTCCCCTGTATCGCTCGATTTATGGTTTTTCCGTCTTCATATGTGGTTTTCTTTCCACCACCTTTTTTTTTTTACTTTTGCGTACCTATGAAAGTGCACTGTGACGAAATTTTCACCTTAAATCTCTGGCAGTTTCTTTTTTTTTTCAGGACACGTCAAAATATTTCTTTTTGTTTGTTTTGAATCTTACAAAAAAGAAGAAAGCTTAGAAACGCCTGATTATATGTGCATATTCGAATATGGGCAACCAAAGATTATTAGAACACTAATCAGATTGAATGTTTGTATATACGAGTCCAGATTGTGGTATATTAGCTTCCCGGTTCGTCTTACAGTTTGAGCAGCCGTAATGCGTCCAAATGCACATCCACTTATGTCAGGTCCGAATTTCTCTAAATGTGTTGAAGCGACGCACCCCGCTCAGTCCGAAATTTAACAGATGCCTGTTTACGGTCTCACGAATGAACTGTAAAAAACGAATCGCTTTGCATTAGTTTTTTTTTGTCATCGATTTTCTCGGTACGAGAACCTTCATTGCTTGAAATTTTTAACAAGTTGGGAAGAAAAAAAATTAAAAGAAATAGGGACAAAATAATAAAAAAACACAAGAAACAGCTCACAAGTGATCGAGTTGACACTGCGTGCGCATGCAATGTGGGCGTGCAAACTACACATTTAGATTGTACATCGACAGCATAAAACTGAAGCAAAGTTCAACCGACTGAGAGCTTTAGCATATCGGTATTTTTTCTGGTTTCAATGGACAAGCTAGGAGCCGCGGCTTTCTTGAAACAAAATGTTTTTGATCTCGGGCCTTCCCCTCTCAAGCACACATGAATCCCCTAAACATTCTGATTAGGACCTCAATAACGCTAATGTGTAGCGTTAAGCGATAAAACAGACCGCAGTGAAATCACTCAACCCTGAAACTTAAAAACGTAAAATATCTGTTTGGAAATCTATATTTATTCTGCAGGCCTAGAGGCCTGCGCTAGTCGGTAAATATTAAATTATTTCACTAGCGCCAAACGTACAAAACAGCTACAAAAACACAAACAACAAATAGCGTTGTTGTAGTAGGTGCCGTTGTAAACGTCTGGTACGTTTCGAGCTATTTTAATGGTTTATCGATAATATTCATATGGCTAAATGTAGGCCGAATCGAAGCCTAAATCTCCGCGGTGATACCAGCGTGTCACGCCCCGAATTTGAGGTGCTTTATTCTCGTATTTGAGTCATTTCGACGCAGCAAAAATATTCGTTAAAATTGGTCATTTATAATACTATCTGGGGTGCCAGAACCACGCCATGATCATGAGCCATGCCGCGGTGGAGGGCTCCGGAAACACAAACCATCTGGGGTTCGTTGACGTGCCCTAACATCGCACACGCGGAAATTGGTCGTCATCGATTCCTTGATAATAAAACGTAGTCGTTCTTAACCAATAAATAATTTGCTAAACCCCAGGCTACGCTGCAAAATTCATGGCGTCGCAGCGTTTCTTTACATCAAACATGTTTTCGGTCTTGCCGAACAGCTTGTTAGCCATTTTGCCTCTGCGAAACCGTACGTTCTTAATACCCTTATAAGAGAACATTTAATGACCCCGAGGAATTGTATAGAGACAGGCGTAATTGAAGATCGATAAGAGAGGCCTGCTTCCTATACTACGCCGATGACCCGACGCGGTGGTCAAGTGGTTGGGATGCTCGACTGCTGACCCGAAGGTCCCAGCATCGAACCCCTGTGGCGTCTGCTCGACGGAGGTGAAATGCTAGAGATGCCCGATTTAGATGCACGCTAAAGAACCCCAGGTGGTAAAAATTTCCGGAGACCTCCAATACGGCATGCCTGACAATCACATCGTGGCTTTGGGGCGTACAGAACTCCAACATTACGGCCACAAAGAAAGCAGAATGCTGCAGTGCGCGCGAGGTCCAAGCAACGCTGCTCCAGCCTGCAGCTCGCTGAAACCGAGCTCTTCCGATATGCCTCAGCTATCACGCGAATGCATGCAGAGAAGAGTGTTGCCTACCGTTGGTCGTGGTGGACGCCGTGGCCCTCGTGGGCTCCGGCGTGGGCGGTGGAGGTGGGTAGCGGTCGCGCACCGACACGCTTACGGAGACCGTGGACGGCTCTTTGCGTAGCACGTTCCACGCGCGGCACTCGTACAGGCCCGAGTCCTGCCGCCGGGCGCTCTTGATCTCCAGCCGAGACCGGCGCCTGCAAGAGTGTGTGTACGAAGCAGATTACAAATGCATCGAGGTTTGTCTCCTCAAGTGGTGGCACAATCTCAGAAAGTGGAGCGAGTGTGGACGATTTTACGGGAGGGGGGGGGGGGCAACTTTTAGGAGCTTGCTCCTTTTGCTCGCGGCTTGTCGTACGGCGGCTGCGGGCGTGTACACCAGTGTTGCCAGTGGGTACACTTTTGCGGTCGCGTTCTAGGTCACCCCTCCGGTGATTCTGACAATGTTCACTAGATGGCGCGCCGCCACCCAAGGCGTCGGTTTTCGATGGCCCGCGCGCTCGCCTCCTCGAAGTGGCTTTGAAAGAAAGGAAAGTGAAAAGAAAAATATGTGGCGTTATGACTGTCTCTCTCAGGATCACCTGAACAACGCCACATGGGGGATGGATAGTGGGGGAGAGAAAGTTATGTGAAAGAGAGGAAAAGAGGAAGGTGTCAGTGGTGGTCGGTCTGGCCGTGCGCGAGCGCGCTGCTACAGAGCTGGGAGGAGAGGAAAAAATGGCCCGTATCTGCATGTTTCACTGCGAATGTCATAGAAAGACGATAGTCTTGCGTCCGGAGATAATGAACATGGGTGAAAATGGGTGAATTGTATTCTGGAGGCACTGCATTAGAGAGTCTCGATCCGTGCAGCTAAAACGAACGAGCGCATCGAGGTACGTTAGACACGAGCGCTATCTATAAGTTATCTTGGCAAACGAAGGAAGGCATGCGCGCCTGTCTTCGAGGCGATAAAGCGTAGGACACAAAGCGACAAGCAGGTGCTACCACCGTCTCGTCTTAGCAATGTGCTTTCCAGCACATTGCTAAGACGAGATGGTGGTAGCACTTGCCTTTTTGAACATCGCATTGCATTGTCAGCGCAGCGTGATAAACTCTACGGTCCTTAGAATTACTTATGTATGCCTTCTCTAGGATAGAGACAGACGTACGAAATATTGACTTGTTATGGTGCCTGAGATATGTGCAATAATGGTTTATTCATTGACAATCGCACAAGTCTGAACGCTGAAACTTGAGCAATATTGGTGGGTGCTGTGGATGGGGTTGGCCGTTTGGGGTATCGTTACTGCGGACAAACAGACAAATGTAGAGACAGACAGAAAGGCAGATGGACAGACTAAAATGTTTGCGTCGAAGTACCCCAAGAAAGACTATCGTCTTTTTTAAAAAAAGCCGTCAGACAGGCCGGCAGGGTGAGAAGGATTCTCGCGACTATATCCACTCGCTCTCCTCGCTTCGTAGGCATGGCAGCACGTGACAAGTTTCTACGATGAATGTTACGCTCGGGTACCGATATCCCCCAAAGCCCCCTCATCTGCCTGCTCTCAACCCCGTTGAAAAAAGCCTGATAGCTCCACGTCTGCCATTTATGAGTGTTAGGCATTAGACTCACGGCAGCGGCTGGTACGGAATAAAGGGACGGTATACGTGCCGATCGATGTGGCCAACACTGTGCAGTGCTGGGCTGAGAACGTGCCCAACAATACTGCCTTCGACGTACCCATCAGGCACCGGCTCGTTAACAAGCCGTCCTACAGAAATGGTCTCGCCAAGATACGTCCCATGCACCTACGAGCAAGCTTCTCTAACATCATTCATTCTGCGGATGTGGCAGTGATTTTTTTTTTCATCTTTCTTAGGCATACATCGCGAGATGACCTGATAAGGTCATGAAACGTCGAATGCATCGACTTAACCGCTTTCATGCGGATGCGTCTAGCGTTGCACTGTTCTTTTAGTTGGTATAGATACTGATACAGAATGGCAAGGATAATAGCCCAACATGGCGGCACGAATACCTATTCGTAAAATAGCCCATAAATGGCAACCCGATCTTCTTTTTTTGTTGTTGTTCATTTATCAGGGATATCGAGTACCTCCACGTGGTGTACAGTCAGTTCGTTCTACAACTAAGCGGAGTCAGATCAGGTTATCGCAAGATCGAACCTTCTAGAATGGCACTCGATAAGCAGCTATCTCTTGGACACTATTACTATATACTTACCCAGATGTTTCTTATAGAGCTATGCATAACTATACTGCTTCTTTTTAGCTTTTTTAGGACGTATAGAAGTGGTAGGGTTAGAACTTCTGTGAACCAGACAAGACTATACGTTGCTTCAGTTTTTCATACTTTCTCTTCCAGTTAAGAAAGAAAAGAGTATTTTGTTCTGATAAATAAAGAATATTTAATTGAATGTAGCACTTACAAACGAAGGGCCGATTGCGCAACGCTTTTTCTTTATATAGTAATTGATCTTTGACAATGACCATGCCCCATTCGTTAATAATACATTAGGAGTGACTGGGATTTCTTCTCACGAAGAATTTTAGCGTAAGAATGCTCTTTTGAAGACGAACATAAAAGCTTTTTGAATTCTGCCCAAAATGAGTAGGTGAGGGCTATTTTGACGAAACCACTATTGACTTGCGTGCGCTTTGGAATTAGCAATATGTATTCCAACAGTGACGTTCGTAAGTGACCGCGCCATTCACAGCTAGATCATCTTTGCTTGGCACGTGCGGATTATTTTGAGATTGAAGCGAAATGTCTTCTACTCGCGTTTAGTGGTCCTAACGCTTCCCGAACCTTGTCAATCGGAATAGTCAAGGCAACATTCAGCCACACACAATTTGCGTTGCGGCTTGGACTACTTAACTACTAGAACACCGCCCTTCTTTGCCAGGGGGGGTGGGGTGGAAACTTGAAGCCCTTCATGTAGAACATATCACCACTCTCAAAAGGCCCCTAAACATCCTCCGATAATACAAGGGATGAGTGTGTTATTCTTTCCTGGCGTTTTCCGTCTTTGCCATACCATTCGTGACATCAGAAGTTTATTCGCGTGACGTCATGAGTAAATTTAACTCTCAATTTGTCTGCTTCCCCCTCTTTCCAAGCAGTCATTCAGCGTTGTTGCATGTGCGCGATCAACTGATCTCACTTCTTTGTGTGTGTTTTCGAATGCGCAAGCGAGGACAGCTGCGTGTAGCCGAAGAGCGCGAAATTCTGATAGAATCAACACTTAGCGCTGATGGTGTCTTGGTGTTTTATAAAGGAATAGGTGGCGAGGAGGAGCCTGTAGGAACAATAGTGAAGGCAAGAAGAAAACTAGCCTTTGAATGCAGAGTGGTTTAGGGGTCCTTTGACAATATCACGCGGCACTGCAAGCGTTCCCGAAGCTCAGAACAGCGTCCTCGAAGAAAATCATGCCGAGTCAAAGCGGGGCTGAGACATGCCTCGCATTTCTCACCATTTGGTGACGATGTGCACCCTGGAGTTTGGCGTGACGGGCTTGCCCATGAAGTACCACTGCACCCAGGGGATCGGGTTCCCGTTGAGCTTGCAGCGAAGCTGCAACCGCCGGTACGCGTCCACCCGCGACGTGGACCGCAGCCACTTGGCCTGCGCCGGCTTTAGCACTGCGCCGAGAGTGGGACAAGGCGTGTTGAAAACCATGCGTGCGTGAAGGCTTAGAACGAGCAGGGGTATCATGATCTGTGAAAGGGAGGGGGTAGGGGAGGGACTTCATTAAGTTTTGCCATCGGCAAGTGCTGAAGAAGGGGAAACGCAACACACGGAACGCTTTTTTACACTCCAAGCAAAAGAAAAGAAAATCATTTGACTCTCTCTTCAGAGTCCTGACTAGTAACGTATCTGACCTTTATTTCAAGAGACGCCATTTACCCCGGACCAGGACAAATTTTCTGGTAATTAACAAGCTTCGAGAATTTCGTATGGATTTACTTGTGGTTTCGTGCCACAATTGGGTGGTTGTATTATTTTCCCTTTGTTAGCCTTTACGTCTCTTTGCAGGATTCCACAGAAATCGTTTCTAAACAGACACTCTCCTTGGAGATCACTATACTCTCGTCGGATGGTCGTGGGACACCAAAAAGCGAGTTCACGCGTCCCTTTAAAGAGAGTCATAAACGTCGCAAGCCAGGATTCACTGAAAAGGGTAATGCGTACTCTTTTTTTTTTATTCTTAGCTTGTCGGCTCAAGCATGCAAGCGATCGAGAGCAGCCGACTTTGGTGCCAAGCGAACGCCAAGTATACCATGATGGGAAACAGGTCGGCCTTCGTTAGCACAACTTGTAAACAGCTTTAGACGTATACAGGGCTTGGCCTGTATACTGGCTGGAGGGAAGAAAAAACGAAGCAGAAAGCATCAGGAGACTCCCATAGCGGCATGGTGTACAGCAGTTTGCTTTCTCGTTTTTTTCTGACTTCCACACCAGTGCAACGTGTTTTTTTGTGTCCCTCTTTTTGGCACGCACGAACGAATCATTTAGGTGGCAAATTCACTCGCCATCGGTCTATAACATAATTTTCAGCCGTAGAGGCCTCACGGTTTGTTGCAAAGCTTCTTCGCTATATCATGCATCGTCGCCAGTCATGCTGTGGCAGCACTTGAGTGAATCAAGTACAGTGGTGTCACTTCTGCTACGCTTATTAGCAAACAGAAACGAACAAAGCTCATTGGATGCAAACTTTTTTGGGGGGCGAAGCTCCCTAATGTGTGGGCTTGTCCGCCGTAGTAGCCAGCGCTAGTACTCGGAGCGCCCACTAAATGGCCACTACTAGTACTTGGATTGCTTACTAGATGATGCTGTGGCGCTCGCTCCATTCAGATGCGTGCTCATCGTGTGATAGGAGGCCGCGTTCGCTATTGCGTTAAAATACATTCGCTCTTGGCGCGCTTCTTTTTAGATGCGGAAGCATCTTATACTCGCGCCTTGTAGTGCGCCGTCCGCACCGCTTCTCGAACATTCGACAGCTGACGCGCGCATGCGCCGTCGCGCCGTCGCCCACTCTTCCACCATCTGTGCATCCCTTCCTCCTCTACACACCGCGCGTGCTTCACTCCTCCACCATCTGTGCACCCTTCCTCCTCTACACACCGCGTTCGACATCTACAATTCTCCTGATTCTCCAGTGGACGCGCATGTGGCGTCGCACTTCGAGAACATTCAACAGCTGACAGTGCATGCGCCGTCGAGCTGTATATATGCTCAAGGTCGGCGCTCGCTCGCTCAGTTGCCGCTCGTCGGTTGGTTTGTACGGCGCGTCGACGTCCAAGGTCGCGGTGAAATGAATTCCAACGAATCCACAAACACAATGATCGACGTCCCTTCGACCAGCGCCGCCCTTTCGCATACGTGTGTACGTGTTCACTCATTTAACACCCCCTCCCACAACCACGTTAACCAATTTAGCCATCGACCCAAGTAAGTCGCAATTTAACACCCCATTTCACAACCACGTTAACCAATTTAGCCATCGACCCAAGTAAGTCGCACTTTAACATCCCGTTAACCAATTATATGCTCCGCATCCTCCTCAGTGTTCCTCCGAGGGAAGCTGCGGGCAATTTTTTTTCTCCGGCAGGCTGCGTGCATCGAGCATGAGCGACGAAGACAAGGCGGTGTTGCGGAGGGCCCGGAAAACGGCTGCAGCGCGTGCTCGTCGTCTTTACGTGATGATAGACTAGGCATGATTTACGGAGGATTCACGCTTTGCTCCGGAGCTTCGCCCACTCATCATCATTCACTCCGTGGATATGCTGTGATTTTTATTTTGTCAGTACAAACGAACACACTTAACGCTGTTCTTATCAAACCTTTCCATTACCCTTTCCCACTTACCAACTACAGGTCACCTATGGAAGAGAAAAAAAATTAGCCGATATATTGTTACGTCTACGAGAGGGTTTCATGCAGAGCCGACGTAACGGTCGACTTGACGGTATACAGCAGTGAACGCGCACCAGCGAGCTCTTGCCACCAACCGAGCGTCCTCTTCTTCTGCCACCACCCTGTTCTCCGCTACACAGGTGCACATACCTAAATTACATATGTGGTAACATTATATATATATATATATATATATATATATATATATATATATATATATATATATATATATATATATATATATATATATATATATATATATATATATATATATATATATATATATATATATATATATGCAATCTAGAGAATTCGAGTCAAATTCCCCCTTTCTTTTTTTTGCTTATTGAATTCACGTTCGCTCTTTATTTCCCTTGAAAGTAGCTCAGTGGTATAGCATCGAACGCGTTAGTAGAAGGTCGCAGGTTCGGTTCTTGCTCACGGCAAATTATCTTTTCACCCACTTTTTTTCTTCACATGTAAATTATAGTTCAGTCTAATAACTTCCCCTATACCCGTAAGTATACGCTTCTTTCCATATATATATATATATATATATATATATATATATATATATATATATATATATATATATATATATATATATATATATATATATATATATAACTACCGAGAAATGCTCTTAAAAATGACATCGATGGGGTTTGCGCCGGAGTATACTGCAGGCACCATCAAGGTTCGCGTTAGGTATCAAGCGAGAGCACTCACGGAGCACCTTTTCACTTGTCGTGTTGCGACATAGTGTGTCGCGGTTAGGCGAATATTTTCGCACTTTTACACGAGCCACGCTTTTCGGCAGCGAAGCTTGCATGCGCAGCTTCTTGTCTCAGTAACTCTGTCAACCTTGATACCGGCATGTTCACGTAGCAAAACAGCCTCGAACATCAGACCAGCTCACGATTTGAAAGCTGCTTCCAACACTTCGCGTACAGAGATCGTTCGGTACTCCCATACTTGTTGGGAGTTTCGTCAGGTTGGCATTACTAAGGCGGAAAGCCTACAGACGCATCTTAGCCCCGCCGCGGTGGTCTAGTGGCTAAAGTACTCGGCTGCTGACCGGCATAGGTCGCGAGATGAAATCCCGGCAGTGACGGCTGCATTTTCGATGCAGGCGAAAATGCTGTAGGCCCGTGGGCTCAGCTTTGGGAGCACGTTAAAGATCCGCAGGTGGTCAAAATTTCCGGAGCCTTGCACTACGGCGTCTCCCATAGTCATATTGTGGCTTTTGGGACGTTAAACCCCACATATCAATCAATCATATAGACGCCTCTTCGAAAGTGAACGAAAAGTTACCGCGGGCTCGGGCTCGGCACGAGCGGTGCGCGAAATCACTGTGATGGCGTCGACATACGACGTCATGACGAAGGCACAGTTCGCCAAAATTTGCGATGTAATCGTGACGTCACTATGATATCACCGGATGAAATCGTCGCTCCGTCGAAGGTGCGCCCGATGCCGGCGGTGAACAGGGCTTCCAGGGCACTAGATTCAGGAGCCGGCGCAAAGCCACCGACCAACACAATAGAGTGAGAAGGAAAGAAAAGAAGAAGATCGAGTCGTCATGGACGAACGCATTTTTTTTTTTTTTTTACTCCATAGGACGAGGCGAAATGGTGAAAGCCAGTAGTGCTTTCGCCTTCTAAAGCGCTGCCGGATTGGGAAGAGCGCGAGAGAACGCGGGATTATCGCGTTTTCGGGGAGGCCTCCATATTCAGGAAGCGACGCTCGGGCGCAGCGAACGACCTTTCCTGACTCGGAAGTCGCCGCACGCTTTTGGAACCACGTCTCGGTTCTCTTCGGCGCTCAGTGGTGGAGAGCAGGCAAGAAAAAAGAAGGGCAGCGTCAAAATGTGAGGCAGATGAAAGAGAGGCCTCCTCTGGAGCAAGCCTGCAGGGCACTTCCCGAATTGGTGCTGCTTCTACGCAAACGCTTGTCTTCGAGCTGGGCTCGAACCGATCCGTCAAGCGGCTTATAAGAGGCAACAAAATGGGCGCGCCTCTCTGCTGTGGCGCAGACGGCGAACCAACAAGCAGAGGCGGCAGTCAGCCAGAAACGAATGAAGCGAACATTTAGCTCCAACCGTCGACTCTAGATTTTATTACTTTTGTGTGTGTGTACGTGTGTGTGTTTCAGCTCGCTCTCCTCGCTGAAATTGAACACCGCTTTTGAATATTATAGTCGCAATTATTGATAGATATTGATACTATTATCTCATTGAATAATGCTATTACAAAATATGGCGTTCAGTAACAGAAATAACAAATACCAAAGCGACAAAAAAAAAAGCGGTCCTTAAAACCTTGCAGAAGGGAGAGAGTGTGTAACATGGCCACGTAATTACTAAGAAACGCCGATATCCAATATCCAGGCACTTTGCAACAATGAGTAAAACTAAAACTTAGCAGGCATAAGCGATAATGAATCGTCACGTCGTACAATATGAAAGGCTGTTGCAGACCGAAAGAAATAACGCGTGCCTTAAGCATCAGCAAAGCTATAGCAAGCATTCAGCCACGAGTATACGAGAAAATTGGGCTGCACGTGTGTGTGTTCGTGCGCGTATGTATGTATGTATGTATGTATGTATGTATGTATGTATGTATGTATGTATGTATGTATGTATGTATGTATGTATGTATGTATGTATGTATGTATGTATGTATGTATGTATGTATGTATGTATGTATGTATGTATGTATGTATGTATGTATGTATGTATGTATGTATGTATGTATGTATGTATGTATGTATGTATGTATGTATGTATGTATGTATGTATGTATGTATGTATGTATGTATGTATGTATGTATGTATGTATGTATGTATGTATGTATGTATGTATGTATGTATGTATGTCATTCGATGGCCGCTGGACACTTGCCATGCGATACTATAGAAAATAAGCGGAACTAGAGATAGAGATTTGCTATGTATACCCGCCAGTAAGCTTCCTACCAAATTCGTAAGTGGTGATAGCGTCTGACTCATTCCGTTATGGCTATAACTGTCACATTCGTCTCCTCCCCATCCCACCCCTGCAAGAAAAAAATACAAATTGATTAACTACGCAGAACTTGTAGAGACCGGCTGTTTATCCCGTACATAAAAAAGTTGAAAAAAAAAGAAAGGCTGGTGTTCCATGAAAGGAGTGAGTGAATTTTGGCAGCAGCACAACAGCCGCCTGCCATTTTTTTGCAACGGACGGCGTACATCACACCTGAAAGAAAGCTCGTGAGACGAAGAGATAACTCATAGCTGCAAAAGCAAACAGGCTGCCTCTCTGACAATAAGAAATTGACTCGTTTTGAGAGAGCGAAAGAAATGAAGGAGACAGGCAGGGCGGTTAAGCAAGCTAGGCTTGGTTGCCTACCCGGCACGTGGGGTGGAGGAAAAGTGAAATAACAGGACAAAGAACTAGAGAAAGAAGGAAAAGGAAATGAACAGTCAGTGAGAACATACACAGCACAAACTCGCGCTGGTAGTTCATGGACGCTCGTGAAGTTCGGTCGCCTTCAGGTAGCTCAGTAGGGTCTTCGTGGCCCTTTCCATGCACGAAACCGTGCTTCCACAATGAAACACGGAGGGTTTTTCCAACGCATGCGTGTATTTGTTTGATCCTAACCTGCGACTTCGCTTGCCATCCGGACTCTCCTGTCGAGATGAAACTTTGTTACGTCACGTGTGGTTGGGAGTGGCATTTACGAATGTATACTCTCATCTTATAGGAATGACCAACAGTGCGGCATGCAACTTACAGTGGGGAGGCCATTTAACACATCTTATGTGACTACACATCTTGTTTTGTTAGACTTCAATGTTGGCAAGCATCGGACGAACACCACTCGGTGAAAGCTACATTTTGTCAGCAATGAGTGACCAAACAGTGTCAAAAACTGCTAGAATGGCTGTTTTAGACTTTATCAAAAGCACTGGACTAGGTACTATGTTATAGGATGCTAAGTGGCTACTGTACATAAGCACCACCTCTTCCTGTTCTCATCGTCATTCATCCCTCTTTATTTCCGCCTACCCTTATCACCTGTGTAGATTAGCAGGCTAGAGCGAACTAGCTCAGGCCGACCTCTCTGCCTTATAATAAATTCTCACTCTCTATGTTTATGAGACTCACTGCACGTGTTCTCGAATCCAAACTCGATCGTCTTGACGCAAGACCACTGTCCGGAAAGAAGACTCGTTTTGATAATGATGATGATGATGATGGTGGTGGTTGTGGTGGTGATGATGATTATGAACTATCGCACAACTCAACGGCGAGGAGTATACCTGCCTCGTTTACTGCTTTCTACTCCACCCTCGCAAAAACATGTACACTCGTTTCTATTTGTTTGTGGTGAAAGTAGAAAGTGTGAGACAGAAGAGGGAGAGAGATACGAAGTAAATGTAAATGAGTTGCTCGCATGCTAACAGCGGTCGCTCTTAGCGCGCAAACGTTATATCGAGGAAGAGAGACGGATGGACAGAATGAGCTGCAGTAGATAAACCCACGCAAGTATCTTAGCACAAACCAATCTTTTTCTGATACCACGAGTGTTGCGGTAGCTGTACTACTACTACTACTACTACTAATTACAACTACTGCTACTACTACTACGAATAATAATAATAATAATAATAATAATAATAATAATAATAATAATAATAATAATAATAATAATAATAATAATAATAATAATAATAATAATAATAATAATAATAATAATAATATCAAATAACAGAGAACACCATAAAAATTTAGGCGCCTAAAATTACGCACCCAATAATGATAACGAGCACCTAGGTACCACCTAATAACGTTGGGTTCCACACCATAAAATCACGCTGCTCTGCTCGTTAGGCTATAGCCGCTAGAAACAATGTTTGCCTAGATATTTTGTGACCACGTCAACTGCCACTTAAATCACAGTTGGCACGCGCGTCACGTCATCGGTGTGCGGGAGGCATTCGAACCCCAGTGCCGCCAAGCACCAATCGGTTTCTTTTAAGGGGAAACAGTACCCCGATAGGCGCTCAGTAGTGTCGGTACTCTGGAAAGGTCTTTCCTTTTGGTACACTCAGTCCAACGGCGCCGTGCCATTCTCCCTTTTGTGTTGCAGGAATAGGCACATTTCCTAACCGCGACCAGTTGTCATGCCATCGCTGTCATGCAATACATGTCGTGGCATTGCTGCAATGACATCGCGTAGCACATGCTCGTGTAACGCGCGCAGTTGCTCAGCCTTATAAGAAGACGCTGGTGGATCTGACACACACACACACACACACACACACACACACACACACACACACACACACACACACACACACACACACACACACACACACACACACACACACACACACACACACACACACTTCATTTGACCTTTCATTAGTCTCCTTGCTTTTCAAATAAGCATTGAAAAGAACATGTGCACGGACGCTTTTAGTCTGTAAACGATGAAAACAATAAAACAAAAAAAACATGGTGTACTTACAGGTTTGCGGCCACCAACATAACGTGTGTATGTTGTTATGTACCGTGGGCTGTTTATTTTCATACATTTACTCAAAGCATGTTGCTAAACAACCTGAACAAATATTTTGCAGTACTAGTAGTTCAGAGCCAGTGCAAATAATAATAAAAAAGATAACTTGAAATCAGGTTCAAAAGTAGGATGGAATCTGGGTTAAAATTGCGATAAAAAGAACAGAAACGTGCAAGTTTGTATGTATTTCTGTGTTTCTTTTGCTTTGTCTTGTTCGTGCTGATTTGAGTGGACGTTAAGGAACCACAGGTGGTCGAAATTTCTGGAGCCCTCAACTACGGCGTCTCTTATAATCATATGGTGGTTTTGGGACGTTAAACCCCATATATCAATCAATCAATCAATGGTGCTGACTTTCTACATGTATGTATGTATGTATGTATGTATGTATGTATGTATGTATGTATGTATGTATGTATGTATGTATGTATGTATGTATGTATGTATGTATGTATGTATGTATGTATGTATGTGTTGTCATCATATTTTGAAACACCAAGCGAGGACATGACGAGTTTAAAGAATCCATGCAAATGATCTCGTTTTTTTCCGGAAAGGGTACTTCTCCTTGGGTAGCAATGTACACAGGCGAAGTAGCACTGCCGGCGTAGTTACTTAATTTATGTATTTGCATATCGAATGGCGCTGTTGACTGTGAAATGTCAACACATTTGTTAATCAAAATACTCAAGCATACAAAAGGAGAAAAAAACCCCTTCACGGCCATGTTTAACCGGTTTAACCATAGCAGTTGACGGAGAGAGAGAGGTGACTAAGATACTTGGCTAACTCGTTTAAGTGCGGAGCAAACACCGCGAAAAAGAAAGGAAGAGGAAAAAAAGAAAAAGTTACCGCAAGAGCGAAGAACAACTCACGGTGGTCAAGAATAACGCTGTGTTTGAGACAGGCGAATGCGAAGTAAGCGCTTCGAGAGGCGTATTTAACGCCACTTTCACCACTCAACGGAGGAAGAGCAAGATGGGGGTTGAAAGGCTAGAGGCGTGCGGGGAAACGGAAACGGCAAGAAATGGCACAACGGTTCTCAGATGCCGCGAGTTAGGAGAGAATTGTTTCAAGAAAGAACAGGAGCAAATGAATGACAGGAATGAAGAGAGAGAAAAGGTAGGGAGGTGCGCGAAGAGAGGGACAGAAGATATGAGAGCTAAGGAGACAAAAAATGAATACGCGAAAATTCCGAGCCGCGCCGCCTTGTTTGCCTCGCGCGCACTGGTGTAGTGTGGATGGAAGGGAAAGGGGAGGAGGGGGGTGCTTGGTTCGAAGCCAAGCCTTGGGAATCGAGAATTCCTCGCTGCGACAAGGGGGCCTGTTCTCATCGAGCTCTGCTCTGGCTCAAAAACCCGCCTCTACGGGCGGGTTTTTGCTATGCGGCTAGGGTGGCGAAGGAAAAAAAAAAGATAAGCGAGGGCTGGTGCCGAGGAGGGTAGAAAGGAAAGCTCAGCGGCCGGAGAGGCGTGCGAGACTTTAAAACCGGGGCAAAAGTGTCACGGAAGCGGAACGCCGCGTCGGCAGTCGAGTGAGCGCGGCGCCAGTGGTTTTTCGGGTCACAGTGATTGCCGTGGAAGATGAGTGCAAACTGCTGGAGAGGAATAACGCTGCTGACAGAGTTTCTGTGCGGGACTCGCTTTTTTTTTCTTTCGTGTTAAACGACGGAAGAAACGATAAAAACTCGAAAGAAGAAAACGACAACGGGTGGATGTTGCGCTTTCTACACGCGATACAGCTTCAAGCACTCGGCAGTCGTGTTACACACAACCTGCTTTTTCTTTATGCTGTAGCGCTAGCTTTTTGTTGTTGTTTTTTCGCTTTACGGGGAGGTTCCCCAACGGAGCTCAGACAGAGCTCCAAGAGATGAGATAAAAGTGTTGCAACGACAAAAAGTTGGAGTATGGTCGGGAGGAATTCATCTGAAAATAGGGTGAGGCGTTCGGGCGCAGCAGAAGAGAGCCAGACCACACAAACGCCGACTATAAACCGAAAAGGCGCCCTGTGGGAAGAAAAATAAGTAGGCGCAAAAACTTGTCTGCACATGCTTTGATGTATGGTAGTTCTGCTGCCAATCACGTACATGCGCGCGTCTAACCGAGGGATACTTGTTTACGCATTTCATCGTAAACAGTTATCTTTGACGCGAACCGACACTGGACCCAAGTAAAACGTCGCTTCATTTTAAAGTTATATTTGTTGTAAAATAAGCAAATAAAAAGACAACAGCTAGTGCGGGACCAATAAATGTAAGAAATCCCTTTTGAACAGGTTGAACAGCCTCTTTTTTTTAGCGGTAAAGAAAAAGCAGATGTTAGGGGAAGATGGAAGCTTGCGGTGAAGAGTTCGTGAATGAGGTTGTGCCATGAAGCTAAGGTTTTGAGGTTTCGACCAGCGGACTTGTCTTATTCAGTTGCAGCCTCGAAGAAAAGTCGGCTGGTCGAAACGTCGGTTACAGAAATCTCCTACTTACGATTTTTCAGCAAGTCACTTACCGCATAAAATTTTCATGTACGGTTTTCTATGCCAGATTTTGAGACATTTGTTAAGTGAACGGGTTAATATATGACGATAACAATTGTCGGAATTGTAGAAGGCAATGTTGTAAAATACGCAGTTGTTCTTGACCATTTACAAAGTGCACCTCTTTTGAAATGACTCTATTGAACTCGACTTTATATGCGGAACAGCTTGGGACGGCATAGAGCTGTCGTTTTCAGAAAACGTTAAATTCGGACAAAAACGGGTTATGCGAAATACACAAGCCGCATAAAGATTATTGATTTCCATAAAAAGAGCTTATACATAGCTTGTAACGATATCGCAATAAAAGCTAGCATAAACACTGAAATTTCGCAATGAATACAATGCATGTCCACTACGCCTATGCGTGCGGGCTATATAATATCCGGAATGACTGACGAGATGCTACTAACGTTATTGGAAGTTATAGACTACACTTTTTTTCTGGTACAAGTACACGTCTGTGTACACAGCTGTATATTAAAAGTTTTCCACGACTGTGCGCAAGCTTTATAACGGCATTTGTCTGAGCCATTGAACCATGTGCACGAACGACGAGTCACTCAGCGCCAAAGCTTTGGCAAGAGTTGGGACGCATCAGCACAAATTGCATTCGCTAGAATGTGACCCTTTGAAAAAGCGCATATTTTTTCCCGTTAGGCAATAAAGCGAGCGTAGTTTGGTGTTCGTGTTCGTTAAATCAGTGTCGTATAGGCGCAAAAGTCAGTGGTTCTGGCAGGGGCTGCGAGACGGTATATAAGCTGTAACAGCGCCTCGAATGCGTTTGATCACCTCGGATGCGAATAGCCGTCCGTTGCGGCTATTGTCCAATCACCGCATATCCTCGTTCAAGATATGGTTATTGAAAGAGGGTTGCTAAGAGGGCGCGCTATGTCGAAACGCTTCCCCACGTGGCCCGTAAAGAACTTAGGAAAAAAAAAGAATGAATGGAAGAGGTTGCACTTGTGGCGCTGCAATGTCCAACTTTTCAATTTCGGCGGAGCACGCCAACACTCTGCAACCCTCGGTAATCCAGCGCTGCGAAATGGGGTTATACGACGTAAGTGCAGAGACACTCGAAAAAAAAAAGAGATAAAAAAAGAAGAAGAAATGGTTGACCGTTCTTTCTTCGCAGACGAAGCGGTTTGCACGCGACGACTGAGGAAGCATTAGTATAGCGAGGTCGTTTCAGTGGCCAGACTTCGTTTGCGGCCGGCGAGAAACAAAAAAAAAAAATGAAGGGGCATAAAGAAAGAGCGAAAGGCCGAGGACCCAAGGCCGGACACCGGGAGCAACAACCGCGCGAGCCCCGCCGCCAGCTTCGCCGGACTCGCCGTCTCGATGGGACGCCGAGAAAGGGCGGCGTCTTCCCGACGAACTCTCTTTCGCAACCACCCCAACAGAGCTCGCCGCAGCGCGCCGAGGCGACATTCGCGAGATGCGCAGTTATGTAAAAAGGGACCCGCACGACAACCGGCCGCCAATGCAAAGCAGCAGAAAAGATATTGCGAAGCGGCGTTTCGGTCTGAGTGACGAGACCGTCTGTATGTGTTGCTATCCCTTAATGAAATCCAGCTAAGTCCCTTGTCTCCTCCTATCCGAAGTCGCAGACTGATACGGACGAAATGCTATGGGCCCGTAAACGGGACCGGCGTTTCCGATCCACATTTTGCGACGCTTCAAACTGCCGGCAGTGTCGCAATGGTTGCGCGATCTCTCGTACAAGGGAATGCGGGGCACCGTTGGGATCATCATGGGAAGCCACGGTTCGACTAAGGAGCGACACTTGTTGCGCAAGCGGAGGCCGCTCGCGTATACTCAATGTCACGGCCGTTTGCGAAACGGCCATCACGAGTGTCTCGACTCAGTTAGCACGCAAGGAAAAACCTAATCAGACAAGTACGAATGGGTGGCGGCAAAGATATGCTTTACAACCGTGGTTGCGTAAGCAGGTTGAGCAACACGTTGTTCGAAAAGACGGGTGAATGCGTTTGCGAAGCAGACTTTGCTCGTTGCCGTGTCATTCTGAGACGGTGGTAAATCTACAATACTTGGATGCTTTTGCCCATTTTATCAAAAGATATACTGCGTGTCTTTTTCTTCTTTTTTAAAAAATTTAAGTGTTTATTGCTTTCACAAAGATGACACGCCAGACACTCAGTGCGAACTGCCCCGAACAGAGGACCGCATGTTAAACTAAGCACAGCAGATCAAAACAGTCAAACGGCAAAGGTAAGTCAGAAGAGACGTCTCCAGCTGCAATTGGATTAAAAAAAAAACTATTACGTAATGAATACAGCATTTCTTCTCCTGGACTTGTGTTCTGCATTCGCGCCGTCAGCACTTGCTTGATGCACGGATACTTTGCGGCACTTCTTCCTTCTAGTAACCATCAAAGCGTCGTGTGCCTCGGTGAGCGAGCAAAACAATTTTAACTTTTGTTTGCGTATTCACTGTGTCGCTCAGCTCAAAGAGAGATACTGCAACTGGCGGATCCCTCTACTACGGCGTCTGTCATATCGGTGTTTCAGGATGGAAAAGCCGAGCAATTATTATTGTTTAACTGATAAATTAAAAATACTTGCACGGTACGCATTTACAGTACAGTGTAACGTGTAATAGCGTAACCGCAGAGCGCTTAGACGCCAAGCGGCGTCCGAAATACGTTCCGTGTGGCTACGGCGTCAGATGACGGCAGCCGAATACTCGGGCCCAATCAGCCACTGCAAGGGCGCCGAAACGAGCATAAAAGGCGATGCCCAGTACCGCGCGCCCAGCCCAGACAGCTTCTTTTTTTGCTTTCTTCCCCTCCTGTATCTCTTCTTTTTTTATCTTTCTCGATTCACAGTGTCCTCCCCCGAAGCCGTCGCGCTGGCCCCGTGACCTTGGCCGCATCGCGCGAACAAGGCCAATGCGCCCTGGCAGCCATAAAACGCCCTCGCACGGATCGCTCATCGCTGTGCACAGGCAGCGATCGTGCCCCGTGCATGTCGTCACCCTCGGCGGTCGGTCCTCTTTGTTCGTGTCATCTCTTTCTCGGCAATTTTCCTCTGCGCCCCTCTTCGTTTTCGGCGTATAGCGAAAACAGGATGAACTCAGCGCGGCCGCACTTCGATACAACTGCAAGCCGCCCCACCGCGCGCGCCTGAAGCATGTTGTGGCTTCCGTTAAACGAAATGCTGATATACGCGCGCAAAACGCGACAAAAACCCGGACTACGATGCTAGACATGGAATAATACTGGGTGGTTCTGGATTCTGTCATACGTGCACAAAATAAGCGTTGAGATTCTATAACCTTCCTGCGTTTGTATTAGCGTCGCCCCGCCGTGGCGGCCTAGTGGCTAAGGTAATCGGCTGCTGACCCGCAGGTCGCGGGATCGAATTCCGGCTGCAGCGGCTGCGTTTCCCATGGAGGCGGAAATGCTGTAGACTTGTGTGCTCAGTTTTTGGGTGCACGTTACGGAGCCCCAGGTAGTTGAAATTTCCGGAGCCCTCCACTACGGCGTCTCTCATAATCATATGGTGGTTTTGGGACGCTAAGTCCCACAAATCAATCAATCAATCAATCAATCAATGAATTATATTAGCGTCTTTTGCTTTATCATCGTGTTTCAGACTCTAATTTCATCAGGTATAGCACAATCTTGTTTTCGCGCACCTATCGAATTCGCAGTACGCTAATCTGCTTATCTAATCAGTAAATCTTTTCCATGCACCTAAGTATGGTAAGAGACAAGTGCGGCAAGTTGATAAAGATGCATTACTCTGAATGAATGGCGATTAAAAAATAAAAGAGAAAGACGTACACAGGAGAAGTGAGCTTGTCCTTTCTACGCCAGCTTTTTTTTTCACCTTTGCTTTTCAAGTCATAGTAGGAAACACGGCTCGTGAAATGAGTTCAAAAAGCGTCCATTACGTTGTTGTTCAAACTTTCGCAAATGCAAATCGAGTTCTGAGGGGAGGCTCGAGAGGTTGGTATCTGCTATAGGTGTGGTGGTGGTTGCAAGGAACTAAGGAAGTAGTTTTAAAAAATGTCAATACTTTAGAAGCCTGCAAACGGGAATTAACAAGTTTTAGAAGTGACACCCAGTGGTCTTCAAGGTGCACCAACGTCGAACAGTACGCGAGCCTCCAACGTCCAGCATCCATCGAAATGCGACCGCCACGGTCGGCATCGAACACGTGACTTTGGGGCAACAGCTGAGCACCGTGACCACCATAGCGCCGCCGCGGACAACTCAACCGGGCAGAACAGCACATTATCGAAACACGGTCGGCAAACTATGACATTAAGCAACTCTAGCGTTCTGGACACCGAAAAAATTCCGCCATGTTGTCGAATTTCGTAACGGTGGTTTTTTAAATGCGCAGCGTTTCTTAGTCGCACGATGTCGCGCTTCGGCGTCGGCGGTGGCACCGTCCACACTCCCAGTGCGCATGGTCACGTGTCGTGCCAAGACGCTGCCTGCGTCGGCCTCGCAAGACCGACGCCGGCAGCGTCTGCTAGTTAAAAAAAAAAAAAACGACTGCTCGTGCTGCACAATCGTTCCCTGGCCACCCCGTATATGTAGGCACTGGATCGCGCGTTTGGAATTCAGTCAAGGGCGTGTCTACTCGGCTTTCGCTTGGCGTTGAAGGCAACGCTTTTCCTTCATTCAATAAGTAAGAATAACAAAGATGAAATAATAATTGAACATTCCCCAACTATACCCAATCAAGCATCCCTACCCCGGCGTGCCTCACAATCTTATCTTGGTCTTTGCATGTAAAGCGTCGGAAATTATTCATATTGATTCTACATAATACACAAAAGTTATTTATTTATTTATTTATTTTTGTTCACTGCTCGCAGTGTGCCGATACGTCACGAGCAATAACATACAGGCGCTGATGCTCTCGGTCTACTTACAAAGACCTAAAAGGAAAGAAGAAAATGAAAGAATCGCTGTATTATCCTGGCCTGTTACAGGTCGATCAGGGAACATATGCACAGTACCGTATAAATAGAAAAAACTGCTGCGCCACGTAAGCCGACCTCGCCGCCGTTTCCACAGCAGCCGAGTGGCGGCGGGGTCCCGTCGGTGACGTCTTTCTAGGCGGGCGAGAAGACGCTACTCAAGGCGTAAACAAGCGGCCTGCGAGTGTGGGCGCGCACGGCAAGTTGCACGACGCGCAGCCGATGGACGAGAGACACACGCGCGCCACCGTAGAGAAGGCTGGAAAGAGGCCGTAAAAACTCGACGACGGCCTTTGTAAAAGGAGCGACGGGGCCGTGCGTCGCTTCCGCAGCAGCCAGGGCCCCCGCGGACGACGAACGCAGGGCTCGCGCCAGGGTCGACGACCCCGGCGTCCAGACCGAAGGGGGGAGGAGTGTATGGAGCAAAAAAGATGGAATATGCAGAGAAGCTTCGGCCAGCGAGCCTCCATCGATCGGCCAACACAGCAGCGTGCGACGCCTATGTGGAGCAGGCGGCGAGCAACACCATAAAACTTGATGACACTGTGCTCATTCAGTGGGTTCCCAAGGAGGGCCGCCAAGGAAAGTGAAGGGGGGGAGAAAAACAAACCCGGCTCACCGAGACGAGAGGACCGCGCTCCTCTCAAAGGAGCCTTCACGATGTCTGAAACCATGTTTATCCCCACTCTTTTACTCCTCTGACACGCCGCACTCGAGAATGTTTGCGCGGCGGCGGGACCCGACTGACGCCGCCTGGACAGTGCGCGCGGAAGCCGCCGGCCTTTTCGGACCCCGGCGAGTGCAACTTGTCTCTCTTTTGCGACGACTTGTCGCTTTATCTGCTCCCCGCTTTCGAATGCGGAGCATGACACACTTTTATTTTTTGACAGTGCGCTGGCTCGCACAATGACGTCTCGCTCGGTGCAATTGGGGTGCTCCCAGTACCTATGCATTGCGTGGGCGCTGTGGCTGAATTTACGAGCTAGAAGTTGTACGGACTTGAGTCGTCGGCCAGAGGTATCGCTTATTAGTCGCGAACCCGACTGACACGCACACAAACCATGCGTGCGCGCACAAGTTTCAATCACCGCTTTGGCGACGGGAAACTTCGCCCCTCATCTGAGTGACTGGCGCGTTCACACTTCCCCGAAGAGAGCGAAAGCGGCGAAACTCTCCAGAAACTGACTCGTTCCGCCGCCCAAACGGCCGGAAAACCACGCCGCGCTGCCGGTGCGCAAGAATCGGTCCGAAACTGATTTTCCCGCCACGCGAAATCGGATCCGGTTTTCGCTTCACAGCCTTGGCTTCGCTAGATCAAACATGACCTAACCAGCCGGCCGCATATTCAACATGGCGGCACAGGCATCGGCGGTGGCTCGCATCGGCTCAAATCGCTAACTACCAGTGCAGCACGACGAAGCTTGATGGCCTCAACGAGGACACCTTCATCGAGAGCCTGACTTAGATTACGATCGCCGAGAACTCTCGAAGTAGACGGCGCAGAGGCTGCGAGTCGGCATGCCCCAAAACGTCTTGCTTTTGTGTACAGCCGGTTGAAACCGCGCCGCCGCTGCTGGTGCGTTCGCTCATGTCGTTTCTGCTGGCGTATCTCCCGTTCAAAAAGGTGCGAGGTGTTTCTTTTCACTACTTTGTGTCAATAACTAGAACACGAACTTTAGTTCTCAGAAAACAGGCAAAATCGAAATAGTTGTCAAGGTAGCCACGGCAGCGGCGGTAGGATGGGCAGAACGAATGTGAACAGTATCGACGCACACGGTCGTGGTTTCCTGGCCGCTCTGGCGTTTTCGTTTTCTCTTCACTTCCCAAGTGTGAACGCGGCCTCAACGCGTATTCCGAGTCGGCTAGCCCGCCGCTCGAGCGAAGGGAATCGCGTGCGCGGCAGGCGTAATGCTGGCAGCGCGCGAGGCCGCAAGGACAGGCTTTCTTCCTATAATGAGCGAGAAGTGGGGGAAGAAGATCAGTTGCGCGCAGCAAAGACAGATGGCGCGCGTGACAGGAGCTGGGCCTCCCCCGACGTGACGCATTCTTCGCAGTCGCAGACGGCGCTGGGCGCTCGCCTTTTGGAAGGTCGTCAACAATTTGTCAAAGCCGGCAAAAGAAAGCAGGCAACATCCCAAGGGCGTGTTAAAGCCTTTCCGCGCGGCCTCCTCTTTCTCCAGGTGCAATGACCTTAGCAGTTTTAGGGCTTCCCCTCCCTCGCTGCCTTCGCGCTCACTTCTCACGCCAGACGACCAAAAAACTCGCCAGCGCTAGAGAAGAAAGAAAAGAAAGCCGAATGCTTCGTCAAATTTAGCATAAGCTTTCGCACGCACCTCAGCCGCCGCGTCGTCTGAGCGAGAACCACCGCCACAGGCCCCTACGACGGGGAGACAAAAACATCCCCCCCCCCCCTTGCCGGTCTGAGCGTTGCGCACGAGCTCTACACCCAGACCCCCCTTCCTCGCGGCTCGCAGCGGCGACTAGCCAGTAACAAGAAAGAACAACAAGAGCAGGAGAGGAGCAGCTGAGTCAGGCTTTATTCCTAGGAGAAACCTATAAAGCGGGTACACCGAAACTGCTCCACTTTCATAACGGACAGGCTAGACGACACGCACGCAAGTTTTGCGCCTTCGCGAGTGCACCCTCTCGCCACGTCCGGCCCGCGCAGGTGTCCGACGGAACGAAAATAGTGTATAACCCCACTATGCTCTGGTCACTCCCTGGTAGTGGATTAAATAGGGCACGTTGTGGCTGGGTAGATGTAAGCGCCACGTTGACGACGCTTTGTGACGCATCGAACTCAAGCTTCTGAGCCTTCTCACATTGCGTTTTCTTTGTACTTTCCAGCTCCCAATTCCTTCATATTTTTTTTCTTTCGTGCAGAAATCACGTGGCTCGAGGGCGACTGTGCTCAGCTGCTTTTATTATCGTGATTCCAGAGGCTGAATGTCACACGTCAGGCAGCACCTTATGCTGCGCACGTCTGATTTCCGTCGCAAGTGAAGAACACAATGTGTCGTCTCATGATTTGTCTGCGAAATGATTGCATCTCACCTACCACACGTGTTTGTTCATATGCATCCGCATACCATTAACGTTAATGTTAAGTCATGCACAAGATCTTGTGTACCTTCACCTAACAATATCGACGACAACTGCACTTAAAAAAACAAAACAAAATAAACACATCAATCGCACACGCAAGCATTGAAGTTCTCGCTGAACAAGGTCGCGCTACATACCACTTTGTTTTTAGAGTAACCTTGCTGCTCGCTTCGTCACTTACGCGTTACGTAACAGTTAATTCAAAGAAAAAAAAAGAAAGGCGTTCGTATGCATAAGCAACTTAACAGTACTTTCGTTCTTCTAGGAGGCTGAGCTACGAGTCAAATTAGGTTATAATAGGGTATCACTATGACACCATAGTTGATATATTAGCGTTTGACTAGCTACAAGACTTTTATGCTAGCGTTCTGTTTTCTTTCTTTTCTTTTTGCCTCTCCCCTCCCCCCTTTTTTTTTCATTGTAGCACAGGCGCCGTGGCCAGAGTTAGAACCTGGAGATAATCACCCCTTAGCTGACCACAGTCGATGCGCTCATTTTTTTTCAAATGTTTTTTTTTCTTTCTCGCCAGCGTAGGGTCAGAAGAGTAGACTATTTTTACAAGTTAACATCCTTCCTAACCACACCATCTCTCTCACCCTCTCTCGCTTAATACAGTGAACTACGCTGCTACGCACCAAGAGAAAAAAAAATGTTTTGCGTAAATAACCCAGAACGTCGTTTCATGAGCACCGGCGCACGCTTGACCCGGACTATGCGTTCAGCTCGAGTACGAGAAGCGTGCTTCACTGTTGGTTTGCAGTGTCCTGCGGGTCATGCACCTGAACTCAGTGAGAGGGCAAGTGAAATGTGCACTGCCGAGATGCCCGCTTTAGGTGAAAGGAGCCCCAAGAAACAAGTGCCTTCGCAGACGCAGCTTCGTCGAAGCTTACTTATTTCCTCTGAATTCCTGAACTCTATCTCATTCTAGTTACTGCCACGGGCGGCAGTCAGTGCAAGAGACTCACGGGGATCTCATGCGTTCGCCCAGGCCGACTGAAAGTCGAAAGTCACCTCTTCCTTCTCGGTCGATGCAATGATGCTCGAGGTTGTAAACGTTTGTGATGTCACGATGAAATCGCATGCTGGAGTCCCAAAGGTGTATTTGTTTGGCATTCGTTCGTGTGCATGACGCCACCGATGGTCGCATTTCGTGTTTGTTGATGCATATAAGGCTTTTACCAATAGAAATGTAATAAACGCTAAGGCTTTCATCATAAATGTAAAGAACGCTAATGTCTTCGCCTTAAAAATTTAACGAACATCAAGGTGAAAATGCAATGAACTCAAAGTCTGAGTCCAAGGCCTTAACTGTAATGCCTTAACTGACACCAAGGCCTAAACTGCCTTAAGAAATGTAATGAACGCAGCAGCAAACCGACATCTATGCAAGTGTGAACGGTCAGTCGTAAGGTTCAGCTTTTGCACACAAAGCGAAAGGCAACGTTGAGTAAGAGGGATCATGTGACTAACATTCGATAAAAGCGGATTTCATAAGACTACATTTGGTAATAGTGCGGCAACGAACCTTGCAATTGAAAATAAAGAGAGAGAGGGAGAAGAAAATTAGGAATGAAAAATCTGTACATTCAATATTGCGATGAGAGAGATGCGAGGGGACAGGAGCGACACACAGCTCTAAGTGTGGAGTAGTCCGTATTAACTTGGCAGCTTCAGCGCTCTAGGGACGATGTTAGTGAAGAAAACAACGACTGCGGATTACGGTACCATTGTACACGAAACATTATTACCGTACGTAACGCTTTTAAGAGAATTATGAAGAAAGGGAGATATGTGCACGTTTATCTTTGTGGAGGTGAACGAATGACGAGGGCTTGTTAAGACATGCGCTTCGCGTAATTATATGCGAAGCGCATGCTTGGACTATCATAACGGGTGACTTGTGTCCGTTGTACAGGTTTGAGACATGGAACGTGACAAAAATGTTGCAGGTAATACAAAAAAGTCATCTCAAAAGTACATAAAGTCAACATCTTTTCCCTTCTTGAAGTACTGTAACAGAATGCACAATGAAGGAGTAGATATACGTGCTGCGGTGGCTAAGTGTGAAGCCTACAGGGACACCTACCGGCTTTGTTCTTATATTTTTGTTGGTGCCCCAAGAGTTCTCCCACACTAAATCAGAAAGGTGCATCAGATTCGTCAGCACGTATTTTGAAGATTGCGCGTTAAGAGTCTACCCTGTGAGCAAATGTCGGACGATGCATCACGCCATGCGTCGTGAACGTCCATCCGACAACGTGGAACTTCATGTTCGTGACAGCACGGGCTTTCATCGCAAGTTGCGCTGGCAACTTTGTGTGTATATGGGCCCAACAATGAGCCACCCAGAGCTCTTGCTCTACTCGCTGAAGTGCACAGGGCAACTGTACATGTATAAGTGAAGACACTAACGTGAATCAACGCGGTTCTCGCGCATAAAAGTTTAGCTTTACGTGAATCAACACGGTTCTCGCGCATAGCTTTAAAATTGCGTTTTTAAACAGTAGACAACATATCACAATTCGTGCGCTACGGAACTGAGGGCTCATGTTTGCACGTGCTGCCAGGTATAATGACCACATGAACAAGAGGCTTTCTTTCTCATTGTCGACATTGTCACTTCAGCGGTGTACCGTGCCACTCTTCTATGTCTGAAACGAGGTCGCGGCTCCGCAACACAAGTGCCCACCGTTCGAACAAGGCGCTGTGATGCCGCGGGGTGTATGCCGAGCAAACGTGACGGAACAAGCAATTACGTCATCTTAGAACTTATCGCGCGACCGTATCCGAGCGCGTGGCGTTGTATATATAAACCGCGTGTCGGCGACAAGTCCTCCGTCACCGGCGGCAACAACGCATGCGGGTCGCACGTCACTCGTTGGGCGCCGCCGCTGCTTTATAGCCGGGAAAGATAAAAGGCGCGAGTACCCAGGTGGTGCCCCTTGCGCCTGGCTGTCGTCTGTCGGTGCCCCGTCTCGCCGGCCGGCCACGGCCACCGGGGGAATAAAAGGCGCGCGCACCACCGTGCTCTCCCAAGGACCGCGGTGCGAGTCTCTCGCTGCGCGGGAACAAAGATAAAATTCAACGTCACCCAAGCAAGCAAAAGGGAGCAGTCGAAGAAGAACCTTGTTTAGTCTTGGCCGTGCCGGGGTTTTAAATATAGCCCCAGTGCCCCTGGAGGGCTGGCTCGGTCGCAGCCGCCGCCGCCGCTACCACCGCCGCTCTCTGCGTGCGCGGAGGTCTCCCCGGCGCCGGCGGCAAGCCCGGGCCCCAGCACGTGGCGCGGAAGCCGTGGGGCCGATAGGTGCAACGCGCCACCACCCGGGAACCACCAGGGCAAGCCCCCTCCTCACTCCCGTCGCATAGCCGTCGTCCACTTGTATATGGACGTTATGGGTGCGGCACTGTAAACGGTTTTCTTTGAGCACATCTGTGTCTCTTCCGCGCCATCAGTTGACACATTCTCGTGTTTTCGTGATAATGCGTCCTCGCTGCAGCTTATCTCGCGATGTTCGGCTTCTATATAGGCCACTGTATACCCACGCTGTTTAACAGCAAGAGTGCCCAACTGAGACTGGCTCTTGAGTGTACGCAGTCACAGGAACAGCTCTGCGAGGCTATAGCAGAGTCTTGGCAATACGCGGTCGGAGCACCACCCATACGGATGTCGCGGCTGCGCCTTCTCATTTTGCCTCATTTGTCGGAGAACGTTTCGAGAGTTTCTACTCGCATACAGTGTCAATTCCATCAATACACGGCTCTTCTTTTCGTGCAAGGGGGGGCGCTTCCCCGGGACACCGGTGCTCAGCGGCCGACGGGGCATTCGTCTCAATCAGCTCTGGCGCTCGGTAGCCGCTGTCGTGCGATACACCGTGGGCGCGTCTCGCCGCCGCCGGCGTGCGCCTTGCTAATGAGAGCACGAGGAAGGCAGTCTATTTCCGTGATGAAGGCGGCCGTCCCCCGCCCGCTTGGCGCACACACAATGGCGTGCTACAATTCACGATTCGCTCGGGCGTCCCAACCGGATCTCGGCGGCTGTGGCGGCGGGGTGCCAACCCGTCGCGCGGGTGGCGGCATGGCACCTCGGCCCAAAAGGGCCCTTTTTGCCGCCTAATTTAAGGCCCAGTTTACTGCCAGACATCTGTCTCTTCTCGGGTCCCGCGGCAATGTTGAACCGGTCTGTTTATGCCTCCTCGGCGATCTCAAGGTCTTCACCCGCGAGAGGCGCGCTGCCGCAATCAGGCAACTGTTGTGCCCCGACATGCGCCGCGAAGGATGCCGCCGGTGGCCGCAGCTGGGACCGTTACACTCGCTCCGCACGCTCCTGTGTTCGCAATGCGCCAAAACGAAGCGCCGAAGAATGGCAATATGCGCGACGACGCTGGCCGCAATCCGGCCTCCCAGCACACCGCACCGAGGTCACCCTTGAAACTAGTATGTGCCGTATATAACGAAGAGCTCTGCAATAGGCACGGCAAGAAGTAATGCAAAGAACATTTAAAGAGTGCCGTCGTCGAGAAGAAAACATGGGACAACTTCATGTTAGTTAATTCTTCTGGCTAATGCGGGTGCCTACCACATATGATGACACTGGCGGCCATATGTATTTTTTGCTTTTTGTCTATACTCACGTTGGTGTGGAACACACTGACGAAGACAACGATAGCCTAAATGGATTTAAAAAACGGTGGCTGTGAGGCCAGAGATATGTGGGCATGCCATTGTCGTGTAGTCATTTAAGTATGTTGCATGTTGTATGTGGTTCTTTAAGTATGCTTCTCGTATAGAGTTGCCTTTTGAGCAATGTGTGCTTATGCTTACTTGTACGTATTATCATTTTTTTTACGAATATCGCAGTGAGAAATCGTGTGTCTGAGTTTTGCATACCTGTTTAAGGCAAAATTCACTACGGAGCAAGCTACTCGTTTTGTGTGCGTCTGCGTGTGTGTGTGTGTGTTTGAAAGAGAGGAGAAAATGCAGAAAATTAAACGAGATGCATGTCCGCTTCACTATCCTCTACTGGTGGAAGGGAGCCATAAAAAGAAGGAAAACAGAGAGAAGGAAGAACAGTGGAGCTTCACCCGAGAGTGCTTTTTGACTCCTCATTGTGCTGACTGAGGTCTGCAGATCCCGATCGCTGAGCTTCAGGTGCGTATTCTAGGCATTGTGATTGGTATTGCGCGGAGAAAGCATGCGAGATCTACTGAACCACAAGGGAACAAACACGCTGTGGTGGACGGGCGCGTCGAAAAGTTCGTCAAGCAGTACACCAGTTCTCGAAGGCATTCGTGGACAGCAGTCGCGTTAAAACTGATAGGTCAAGGTGGCAGCCGACTTGCGAAAACGTTCAGATGTAAGGATAGAATGCAAGACATGACCATTTCTGAAATATCCCCAGTTCATGGATACTGATATTCCTAATGATTTCAATTGTCAAGCACGAAACTCGGGCCGTCCACTATCTAACGTATCTTGAGGAGGCGGTGCCCTCATAGTTCTGCGGGACGTGTACAGAGCATCTGCAAGTATGTAACGGAACCATGGCGACGCCCTAGCTCATTATCTTCCTTTGGTTATTTGTCTGGAATTGACATTGAGTACAATCCTGCACTTCCCTGACAATCGGGGCTTACATGCAACACTGACTGCTCAATCATAGAAACAGAAGAGACCATCTCCACAGTGTACTTTTCCTTCGGTCTTGGCAGAGGCGGTGGAGAATAAGCCGGTTGTGGCAGCCGCCTATTTTTTCACGAACTTCCCCGACGGCGTTATCACCGGCGCTGTTCCCTACCTGTCTCAACGGCATCTCGGTGGGACAAGCGATTTCTCAACATCTAGTTTACTATGACCCATTCTTCTCGAATAGTCCCACGAAGAGGCAGCATATACTCTACAAAGCAGTTAGGGCAAAAAAATAGGAACGGGTGAATGGGCTTGAAAATACATTTAACCGAGACCACTACAAAAGTTATTTGGACGCTCGCACGTTCATCACTGCATGTGAGAAACCCTGGCCGTGAGGTGTCTAAGCGTCAATCGGCTTGACAGTGTCTACCGCTGTGCATAGCAGTCACCGTGGCTTCTGCCGTACGCCTGCTGACAAGAGTGTACGTGCATAGGCAAGAGATCAGCGTTTGTCGTCCAAGCCTGGCATTTCATCGGATATAGTCAGATGGCAGCTGACAAGTGCTCATGTGGACTATTATTTTACGGATGGGGTTTCGGGGGCCGACTTGTTGGGTCCTTGTTTTTTTTATATCCTTAACAACTAAACTCGCAATAGAAGCATATGCATGAAAACGATTGGATGGTACATTTGACGTTTCCTGACCTTCTCAAGTAACCTCACGAGATGCAAAAAGAAGAACAAATTCGTTTAACTGACTATGCCCGTTGCCTAATGTTTTACGTGAAATGGTCTATACTGATTGATTGATTGATATGTGGGGTATAACGTCCCAAAACCACCATATGATTATGAGAGACGCCGTGGTGGAAGGCTCCGAAAATTTAGACCACCTGGGGTTCTTCAACGTGCGCCCAAATCTGAGCACACGGGCCTACAACATTTCCGCCGCCATCGGAAATGCGGCCACGGCAGCCAGGATTTGATCCCGCGACCTGCGGGTCAGCAGCCGAGTACCTTAGCTACTAGACCACCGCGGCGGGGTAAAATGGTCTATACTGAACGGGTTATATTGTAGATGTATACATAAAGCCCCAGCCCCATCTGCGCAGTGGTTTTGAAGTGTTCACGGTGCGTAGTTTCTCAACGTCCGTTGCGACTAAATATACCTATACATATTTAGATATACGACTAGAGGCTACGCTCGAGTACAAAAGTAAAGGACACAGTGAGACAGCATGCGCGGATGTTCTAACGGAGCACTGTCCCGCTGGTGAAACGAGGTAACAAGCTAACGACCATCCTTGAATCCATGCAGTCCGCGATTCATAGACCACCATGGCTTTAGGGGACGCTGCCGTCTACAGCACGCTGCAAAGATACAATGTGCGCAAAGGTTTTTGTTGGGGCGCCGCCAAGTTTTGAGCACTGCAGTGTGGCTGAACTTGACACGCCTGCATACAAGCAGAATGATATAGCTTGTTCGAAGACTGCAACGTGCAGTAAGCCCTCATTATAGCGCAAGTCATCAGGACAAGGAATTGGCTGTATAATCGACATTTCGTTGAAAGAGTTGCACCACAGTCACAACGTAAGGTGGCCGTTCTATCAGTACCCATTGCCTCGGCATGTTAGCATTGCGTAAAAACGCAGTGCCACAGTGTATATGTTCATAATAACGAGATTTCACTATGACGAGAGTTTTTTTGTACATATGTGGGACATACATATATAAATGATTGTAGAGAGTACAAAGCCGTCGTGCAGCGCTAAGTTAACGAAATTTCAGTGTTGTTACCGCGAGCTGCGTACCGTAGAGGGATACTCCGCACTAAAGTTGATCACCATGCAGGGGCTATTTATTTCACCCGCTCCTGCACCTCGGCACGTGGGCGCTTTTTGATTTCGGACTCACCTTAATGAGTCACCGGTAATCGAACGCGCGCCCTTGTTGTTAACAGTGCAGAGCAATATATGTCCGCCACGAATGGAAGTCGTACGTCGAGAGCAATATGAGATGCAACGCTGAAATTGCATTTTGAAGGTCGTATACGACCTTCAAAATGCAATTTAGCCGGTATATATACCGGCTACCTTTAGCCGGTATATATACCGGCTAAAGGTACGAGAAAACGTGCCATGAATAGAGAAGAGAATGTGTTTCTGGCAATTCGCTACGCTATATTCATGCGAGTACATTACGTAGTGCCGTCGAATAAACGAATAAATAAGATTATTTGTGCAAGTTACGCCTAAAGGCCTGCGGGTTGAGGATATGGCATTGTGGGTGTTTAATACCGATGCAATGTGTATGCAAATACAGGTTCGAACAAAAAATAATAATTAGTAATATACAAAAATAGAGCTGTTTACGTGCTATGTAAAAAGCACACAGACGAATAAATCACACGATTGCTTGGCAGTGAATACTAAAATAAAGAACAAAAAGTACAGTTTCGTAACAGATAGAAAAAGTACAACGTCAAAGTAAAGTGTGCAGAGCCTTAGATAAGATGACAAACTATATATATATGCCTGAGTGAAACCACTTCAACGTTTAGAAGGGTTGGTTGGTAGAATGTTATGAATGACTTCTTGAAATGTTCTGATGTTTGATTGATTGATTGATTTGTGGGGTTTAACGTCCCAAAACCACCTTTTGATTATGAGAGACGCCGTAGTGGAGGGCTCCGGAAATTTTGACCACCTGGGGTTCTTTAACGTGCACCCAAATCTGAGTACACGGGTGTACTGATGTTAGTCTTTGTAGTGATGTGTGATAGCAAATGGTGCCAATTTTTTTTAATGTGCGCGGTATGAATGATTCACATAGTGTTTGCATTCAAGGTGAATTCGATGTTACGTACAGCTCATACTGGGGCCGCCGCGATGGTGTAGCGGTTGTACGGCGCTCGGCTGCTGACCCAAAGATCGCGGGTTGAATTCCGGCGGCCGCACATCGATTGAGACGAAACGCTAAAGGCCCGCGTGTAGTGTGCGATGTCAGTTGAAGAACACCACATGGTCGGACGGTTTGCCGGAGCGCCCCATATCGTGGTTTCGGGACGTTAAACCTGCAGCTTCTATCATTAGCCCATACTGCTCACGATATTACATCGGTATACTGCCCAAGAACGCGCATAGACAGCGGCATATGGCCACACGTGCGCCGCTACCCGACAGAAGGAGCTCGGCCAAACGGAGAGAAGCCGCGGGGCTCGGCAGCGACCACCGCCGGCCGCAGCAGTAATTACAGGGCAGCGGAGCGCAGCCGCCGCTCCGTCGAGGAACCTCCGGGTTCCGCTTCGAACACAATGGCTGCTGAGCGCTTGCGTCGCGGCGCAATTAGAACGACGACAGCGCGCTGTCACGACATGGTGCAAGGGCAACATGTGACGACGACGCCAGCCTCTGTCGTCGTCCTGCACGATGCTCTGGGAAGAAAGCTGCGTGCTCGTATTTCGTCTTCTTCCCCGCTTCTTGTTTACTTCTGGCCGCGAGTCCTTTTATTTATTAGCGCGATCACGCAGTCTCCTTCTCGTGCACGGCCGACGAGAAAAAAAAAATCCCCGCGCGTGCTCGAAGCCGCCGAAGCCCGCGTCCACGACGCAGGGTGAATGAGCTCGTCGTCGGTGACGCGCGAAAGCAAAATGTCTGCGCTATGTTCATTGTGGGCGCTCGATATAAACAAATCCCGAGAACAATGAAAGCCAAATTTGCGATTGCATCGATGGGGCATATATACGTAACGTCGAATCAATGAGGAGTCTCGTTCGTCATGATGGTCGAAATGGAATTAAGAAAAAAGCAAAGCTCGTAAACCAGCGAAGATACCGTTTCTTTTGTGTGTGTTGCTATTTGTTTGTATTTACTTATTTTCCTTTGCACCTAACACCAAAATATATACGTGGACGTAGGCCAGAAATGTCATAAAATTGTCTTTCTCAATTTTTTATGTTTTATGCCCGGTTTTCAGGAGCAAAATTTTTTCGAACATACCAGAACTATACGTTGCCGCGGTGGTGTGGTGGATAAGGTACTCTGCCGCTAACCCGCAGGTCGTGAGATTGAATCCCGGCTGCGTCGGCTGCATTTTCGATGGAGGCGAAAATGCTGTATAGGCCCGTGTGCACAGATTTAGTGGCACGTTAAAAGACTCCAGATTCCAGAACGTCTCTCGTAATTATGGGGTGGTTTTGGGACGTTAAACCCTACATATAAATTAATCATGAACGACACGTTTCGGCTCTGTAATCAGTAAGTGGGGTTTTGAACGCACGATTAAATGGCTACATTTAGAAGTGTAATTTAATAGCTTCCCTATATGCTATATAAAGACGGCAGACACAATCCCGAACAAGAATGCTTAGAGCTATCGGCGCCAGTTCAAATACGAGCTACAGGGAGTTCCTCAGACAGTGTCGCGATTTCTTAGCAGTCGCATTGTAGACGAAGAAAGTGCTTAACAGCGCAAACGACAGGAGGGGATAGAAGAGACGAGAACAAACAACCCGTTCTGTTCTCGTCTCTTCTATCCCCTCCTGTCGTTCGCTCTGTTAAGCACTTTCTTCGTCTACCATGCAGCACCAACCAGCCCAATCAATCACCTTGTTAAAGTCGCATTGTAAACTGTTTCCTAATAACATGCCTCCGATTTGAATGAGTCCGTTGACAGCTAACTGGGGATAATTAGAGCAGCGCAATAATACAACAACGAAAGTGACAACGAATGGGACGAGGGCTTTTTTCATAAATTACTTACAGTTGCATGTCAGCGCTCCTCCTGCATATACCTTATAGGATGTTTTTTTCTGGCCTGTTAAAACATGGTTTCAGCTTTTGGCTCACCGAAGCTATGTGCGGCATGTACTGCGTAAGATGGCGTGGAGTACGCAATTAATTTCGACCACACGAGGCGCCTCAGTCGGCTGAAAGGGCACTTGGAATACTTCCCGCGAGCTCGTGCTCAACCGTACTGTAGTTCGCTTAGGCACAAAAAGGGATCGAATAATTGAAATCTCTATTAGGCAACTAATAGAGCGGTCCCTGCGCGCGTCGACAAGGCGATTTCACGCGCGCACCGCGAATCACCTCGCTAACAGGCCGACCCGCCCGGCCAACGCAAACAGGAGCTCTCTCTCAAGAGGGGGGCTGAGTGGGGAGATATACGCGGCGGGAAAATAAAGCGGCGCACGTGACCGGGCCGTATACCTGGAGCGCCCACTGGAGCGCCAAGAAGCGCGGGAGGTTAAAATCCGTGAAACGAGGCCGGGGATAGAGACGTCTGCGGTGGGGCCGGCCGCTCGAGGGGGCCTGTCAGCGGCCGCGTGATTTGTGCCCGACCACCCAAGGGCCCGGTCAGCCGGCGGCACCCCGGGGCCCCCTCGCTCGCCCCTGGGAACGCGCCCACCAACGCCGCGGCCAGAAAAATGCCTCGGCCACGCGGGTTCAAGGATGAGCCCGGTGAGTGCTCGCGCATATACGCTGCCACACACGCCGACGATGAAACACGCGCCGAGCCACTTGATTGCCCGGGACGATGACGTGTCGTCTCTTCCAGCCTCCTGCCAAGAGGTCTCGCGCCGGTACACTACCGAGTTTCAAAAGGATGAGCGCCCATCTTTTATGCGATACCGGTGTCACACGGGCACCTTTAATCGGGATCAGTGTCGATCCAGATTAAGCACTCCTACACGGACACCTATAATCGCGATCAGGCGTGATCGGGATCAAGACTGTCGCGATCTGCATGAAAAATCGCTATTCTGCTGTTTTCTGACCCCCCTAGCCGAGCTTGTTGAAATCACAATAGACGAGAAAATCGAGCATATATATAGTTTAAAAAAAATGACTGATCTCACGTACAGTGGAAATCGATTATATGCTATGCACGAATGAGGAAGGTTCATATGTCACTTTAAGACCACCACAACGTTACGAGGCGCATGAATGCAGTACACAGTAAACACAAGTAGAAATGTTATGCGCACTCAGGTATCTGAACAAGCTGCAAGAATGATGTTTATAGTTGCGAAACGACGGCACCCCTATCGTTTGCAATACCAGCCCCAGCAGCGCTAGGCATGTAAATTATACCGTGCATGACTTCCGTGTCATGATTATCATGTTTGCGCATGGCATTTGTGTTCGTCATACATTCATGTTACGTAATACCAAATTTGCTAAATGGGGAGCTAGCAAGACCACCACGAGCGCGCTATGAGCGTAGCATGTAGTCATGTTTTACATGACACGCATGTCATGACTAGCATTTTTGTACGTGTCATGTACCTTCCCCATTCATTCACGTCACGTAATACCAAATTTAGCATATGTGAAGCTAGTGAAACGGCCACGAGCAATCAAGGGTAGCATGTACTCATGTTTTACATGTCATGGTTATCATGTTTGGACGTGTCACTTACCTTTGTCGATCGTTCGCGCCACCTAATACCAAATTCGGTATGTGTGAAGCTAGCGAAACGTCCGCGAGTGCATCATGAGCGTGGCATGTAGTCATGTTCTTACATGACACGCATGTCATGATTATCTCCTTTGAACCAGTCAGATACATTTGTCCTCTATTCATGTCACGTAATACCAAATATGGTATATGGGAAGCTAGCGAAACGACCGCGAGTGCACCATGAGCGTATGGCGTGTAGTTTTGATGCATGTCATTATTTTCACGTTAGGGCCTGCCACTTATGTTCACCATGCAATCATCTCATACCATACCAGTTTTGCAACGAAACCGCCGCAAGAGCAGCAAGGTCATCAAATGTAAATCATGACATACATGTAATGATTTTCATGTTGTGACTAGCCACTTATGCTCGTCATACAGGCCCCGCTGCGGTGGTCTAGTGGCTAAGGTACTCGGCTGCTGACCCGCAGGTCGCGGGATCGAATCCCGGCTGCGGCGGCTGCATTTCCGATGGAGGTGGAAATGTTGTAGGCCCGTGTGCTCAGATTTGGGTGCACGTTAAAGAACCCCAGGTGGTCTAAATTCCCGGAGCCCTCCACTACGGCGTCTCTCATAATCAAATGGTGGTTTTGGGACGTTAAACCCCACATATAAATCATGCTCGTCATACAGTCATGTTATGCAATAAAAATTAGTATAGATCCCATCATCAAACCGGTCAGGAGAGCTAAAAGTCGTTGGCAGATAGATAGATAGATAGATAGATAGATAGATAGATCGATAGATAGATGGATAGATATGCTCAAAGTCGCCGACGTTCACTAAGAAATGCTTCGCATTTCATAAAAACGCTTGAAAATAGCTGGATGTTTATAAAAAAGCAAATTGTAAACTTTGTTAATTGTAACAACATCTGAAATATCGCATACTTTACGATTCGTATCGACCGCATGTAGTAAGGGGGGAAGCAGACAACAAGCATACGACCATTGCCTTCCGCGCTCAGTTCAACTCTCGCACACGGTCGGAGCTGTTGGAGGACCTCGGAGCACACTGATTATGAGTGTCGCAAGCCTTTCGACTACGTCACAACGTACGCGCACTTCGTGGTCGAATGAAGAGGCTTTCACAGTAATTGACCACTGGCAGGAAAGACTGAAAGTCTTGAGGCGACAGAAGGGAAACTCTGGAGCGTACAACGAGATTGACGCTGCTCTGCGACTGGACACGAGCGGGCGGCCAGCAGAAATATAAGCGAAGGTTCAGAATCTCACAAGTCAATACGGGCAAGTGCAAGGAAAACTCTCTCGAAGGATGGATGTATGAAATTACTGTTCTTGTGGCACGCAAAGTTTTTGACGGTTGAGCGGTTTTTGCACAAGTAACATTGCTGGTAAA
Source organism: Rhipicephalus microplus (assembly GCF_043290135.1). Classification (NCBI taxonomy): domain Eukaryota; kingdom Metazoa; phylum Arthropoda; class Arachnida; order Ixodida; family Ixodidae; genus Rhipicephalus; species Rhipicephalus microplus. The sequence goes on along the minus strand of NC_134710.1, from coordinate 393,027,617 downwards.
TGCCTATATAGATAAATCGTACGCCGAGTTTTGTGAGAGACGTATTTTACGGCACGCAAGCGCCACCTGATGCATTTCATCCGAGCCAAGCTCGAACCGGATTAGCTTTGGCCGTGTAGCAGCGGTTCGATGCTACACGGCCCAAGCTATTCCGGGCGTTCAATAACGCGTTCGATGCTCTACCACTGAACTACCACGGCGGCTATTCTCCCAACCACTTATTGGGTATATATATGAATTTTAACGTAAGAGTGTCAGTCAGCGCCATCTGTAGCCATGACGACGAGTGTGGCACACTCTTTTATGAGCCTGTGTGGCGTCACGTAGCATGTGAACTTATTACGAGCTGGCTGCTGACCAATAGTCCCTTGTATACAACCTAAGACACCAAGTCTGCCAGTACGATACCCTCGTTAATGAATAAAGGAAAGAAGCGTATACTTAAGGGCTTGTTTTTCAGGGTTCTGACCCTGAAAAACAATGAAATATAACAGATAATTATGCCAAGGGGAGTATAGGGGAGGTTATTAGACCGAACTGGAAGGTAAATGTAAAGAAAGAAAAGTGTATATATATATATATATATATATATATATATATATATATATATATATATATATATATATATATATATATATATATATATATATATATATATATATGTATATATATATATATATATATATATATATATATATATATATATATATATATATAGTTATATATATAGTTATAGTTATAGTTATCTTTTTGTCTGTTAGGATTTGACACACATGCGCACACACACACATATAGCACGAGCTAATAAAAATACAAAGAAACAAATGCAGCAATCATAAAAGTACACGTTTAGCACGTTTCCGTGTCACGTGATTTCAATTAAAGGCACACGCTCCTGACTCCCGGTTTCACTTTTATATCCCGAAAGTGCAGATATTCAGCTGACTTTCCTACGCACTTCCCCCCCCCCCCTCTCGCCTCATCTCCCGGCACCAGTCGAGCGCCGCGGTCAATCTTGTATAATTTGTTTTGATGCTAGAAATAAGGTGTACCCAAAGATACAAAACAGCTCGGCCATCGGCAAAACCAGTTTACGTATCAGAGGCAAAGGTGCTTCCCTTGGTGGTCCGCATATACGCAAATGGAAACGTTTCTTTTTTTTTTTTTAAGCGATTCCGGGCAAATCCCCGCTGCCACAAAACGTGCCCTATATTTCCTTCGGGGTCTCTTTTCTGTTATACCGGTGGCGCTATGTAATTGCTACGCTGGCGCTGAATACAGAAGAGCCAAAATGACACCAGCTAGGCGATGCCGCGGCAGCAGTCGGCTTTATTTGACGGCCGCCGCAAAACGTAAATAACCGCCGGCTAAGTCGTCGAAAAAAGAAGTGCGCACCATGGCAGCGATAAAGCGGTGCTGTCTCTGATAGCGGCATCATTTGCAGCCCATTTTACTGGGCATTTTTTCTTCTTTTCATTTATCTTTTTCGACGAAGTGATCTCTTGCATCGAGCGTGTTCCTAAATGATTGAAGTTGAGACCGATTTGATGGCAGACAGGAAAGAAAAAGAATATACTTTAAGAGTACGTGAAAAAAAAAAAAGGGGGGGGGGGGCTTTTAAAGGGCAGGGAAGTCGCTGGCGCCGAAGTGAACCTAACTGCATCTAATAGTAGTGCTTGTGAACAGTTCGGCAAAGTGTAACAAGCTCGGAAAGTTTGAGCTGATTACTCCACACGGTAATTGATTGATATTTGGGGTTTAACGTCCCAAAACCACCATATGATTATGAGAGACGCCGTAGTGGAGGGCTCCGGAAACATGCACCCAAATCTGAGCACACGGGCCTACAGCATTTCCGCCTATATCTAATATGCAGCCGCTGCAGCCGAGACTCGATCCCGCGACCTGCGGGTCATCAGCCGAGTACCTTAGCCACTAGACCACCGCGGTGGGGCACGATCTCTTCAGAGAAAGTATAGGTGTTTCCGCATGTACCTTGTGTCGTTGCTTGTACTATATGCGTTGTCTTCCATGAGTCTCCATTTTCTGGATTATGGTATAGATGCCCATAACATGTGGGAGGCTGGCAGTCGAACGTTTGCGATATCGACCACAGTAGAAAGTGACGCTTACATTTGACGTTACACACATTAGGCATCGGTAGCAGCTGGTGCAATCCGTCTTGTGCGGCATGACGCAGCTGAACGTGTAACGACGGGCCACATTCTACGTCGTAATAATACGAGTGAGAACAGCCCACCGGGCCGCCATGCGCCGGCCTCTCGTTCGGTATAGCACCTTGCATCGGCCAAGGGCTTCCGCCAGGGCGGGCTAATGTAGAAGCGAGCTAAGCAACAAGTCAAGCCTCGAAGCGAGCCCTCTGTACGCGGACGACTGGCTACCTGGCGATGGACCGCGGGAGGAGAGGTCCGAATTCCACAGGCACGCTGGACGACGCGGTGTCCGACGCCGGCGGCCGTGATTGATGGAAGGCACGAGGGACAGCCGAGAAGCAGCGACGGAGAAGAAGAAAAGAAAAAAAAAACAGCCGCACCATGAACAGGGCGGTTGCCCCCGGAAGGAGCGACACGAACGGACGGAGCGGCGTACGCGCGATAACCTATGCTGGCCACCTGTAGTGCGGATGTAGATTATAGTGTTAATTGACAAAAAGGTGCATCCACGTGTACTGAAGAAAAGTGCCGAGTCGATCCTCAGACCGTTAATTAATGCTTCCTGAGTGCGCTCAGTCCCACCCTATTAACGTTATAGGGACGTTCGCTTTTTTTCGGCGGCACCCGGTATTACAATACGTTCTGCGTTCTTGAAGCGGATTGCCTTCATGTGCCATGAACAACGCGCGAAATGTGATCAAGTATACACAAATGAACAACTGGGCGATCTGTGTGTTGCCTAGTTTTCCCACGCTAGCCCGTGCCATTCCAATAATTCATCGTGATTTCTCATGCTGACATCGCTCGCTTGACAAACAATTCTGGATGTCCTTGCCTTTTTTTCCTCGTCAAAATGCTCATCGGAGCTTTTCGAGAGCTCGTGCGTGAAAGGATTGACACCTTTCCCTCTTCACAATTAAACGAGCCTCGTCAGTCGTACTGTGGCAAAAAAAAAAAAAAGGACAAGACACCTTGACGGCGCGGCTGCTTCGTGAGCACTCTAATACACACACCCTCGCGCGTCCTGTCAATGGTGGCACGGCCCCTCCGTTGCATCGCAGAGAGAGAGCTCGCTGCGCGGGGAGCCTCCGTTTCCCGGAACTTGTTCCGTTGGCCCTGATCTGCGACAGCAGCAGCAGCAGCCGAGGTTTCGCAGAGTGGACTTTGAGAGAAGCCGCGTGAGGCATAATAAACCTATTTCCGAAATTGTCTGCGTCTGTGGAGCGGCGGCGCTGCTGCCCCTCCCAAGCGCTCTTGAAAAACAGTGTTGCTGTGTGGTCCACTCTCCTCCGCGCCCACCAGACTGCGGCGCGGTCGTCGCCGTGTCTGGTTGCGCGCCACGACCTGGCTGCCCTGCGACGAGATGCCGAACCGAGAGCCCCATGCTGCACGCAGGGACACACTCGGTGTCCGATTGTTGAATCGGGATGACAGAGTGTGCACGCCTACGAACTAGATGAGAGAGCAAGCATGGATGAACTCGTTCGCAGCTCTTGTCACCGTGTTTTGTTTGTGGTTAGTGCTCACGCTTAAACGGGGCTGCATCGTTCACACGCGCTTCACTGAAAGCATGCCCTGTTCGATATGCTCCGCGGGTTGAACGTAAACACTTCCAAAATGTAATGCACATAACTCACTTTGTCGGGCTCTTTGTTCTGCCATGTTTCGAGTGCACCCGTTTTCTACCGTGATTGACCTGGACGGAGAGGTGTGCTCTTAGACGCGACATTGAGCAAGCTTAGCGTTGTGAAAAAAAAAAAAACAATAATAAGAGAGATGGGCTCTTCCGGCGGTGATCGCCAGTTCACCGCTGATGTGCCGGTCGGAATCGCGGTTCTCGAGGTTTCGCTTTGGCGCACTTTTTTTCGCACAGCAGCCTCCCCGCGATCCCGTCCCCGTGATCGCGGCCCTCTTCGGTTGAGGTGCGAACAGGCCCAAAGGTCTCAGGAAGCGTATCATCGCCGGAAGAAGAGTCAAAAAGAAAGCGCGGCTGCTCTCGTCCGCAAAGTGGAGGGCAGCCGTGATAAGCCCCCCGGGACGACCGCCTAACGGGGAGCCGCGCGCGGTGGCCGCATCACCTGGGGCCGGACGATAGCGCAGCAATAAAGACATCTCGCACGGGAGGAGGAGGAGAACCAGTTTCGGCGGCGGCGAAGAAGAGACGCGGCTGCTGAGACAGGCCTCCGTTTAGCCAAACAGAGACACACGCCCGGGAGGGACGTGCGTGCTCGCACAAAGCGACCGACGACGAGGTTTGCGGCGAGCCGGCCACATGTCAGCCGGGCGAGGAGGATACGACGGAGAGTCCCCCGGCCGGTATGCGGCCTATCATAATTTCCTGACCACCAGAGTCGCGCATTTAATGAGCCGAGATCCTGTTGGCCGGCCCGTCGAGCGGCGCGTCGTCCAAATAAAAGGGGCAGCAGCACGGCCTCGATCTTTGAAGGCGCTCCGGGAGACCCCGAATACTTTGTAGCCGCCGGGACGTTGCCGCGATGCTGCTCTTGCACGCCGGCGAAGAAGGCAGCGCCGGCCGCCTTGAGTCCCGGCGCCGCGAGCACGCTCGTCGTGCCCGGGCTCGCATCCTCTGCTTGCTCTTTTTGAGGACGCCGCTCTGCACAGTGCGAGGAGGTTCGGTGGCCGTCGTATACAGCCGCCACCGGCCACTGCGACGATGCCAATGACCGTCGGCACGTACTGGATGAGGTGCTTCAAAGACGAAGAAAAACATGCACGTGGATATAAGCGTGATGGGATCGCATTGTTGTGCACACATCCGAGGTTTTCAATGTTCAGTAACATGGGCACGGGTCAAGAGCTCCAACTCAGCCAAATGTCTGCGAAAAAAAAAAAAAGCTGCTACATATTTCGGGGAAAGGCGAGACATTGAAACGAAGGAATTGTGGCTTTAGTTATATGATACTTAAACCACTGTCGGATAAATTTCCGGTGCAACCGCCTCGTCGACCTTTGAGCGCGACTGAAATAGTTTCGCAGCTTGTCTCACACGTTCCTCAGCGAAATTTCACCAGTAGACGCTTGAATACGATTACTCAGCAGCCTTGTGCTTTACCCCCCTTCACTTGCGCGCATAAGTTTTGGCGACCTTTTTTTCTCACGTTTCTTGTACGTGTATACAGATCACCATCGTGTCATCACCACCAGTTCACAAGGAGACGAAGATAAATAAAGATTCAGTGAACCAAAACCAAGTGCTAAGCAAAGGCTACACACCTCTTGGAATTCCTATGCGATCGAGTATGCAGGCGTGCGTTGCAAAATGAAGCGACGCATGACTTCATCAAAGCGATATATAATAAAAACAAAGCGCTACGCATTGCCTGAGATGTGCCCTTCTTGATATATATATATATATATATATATATATATATATATATATATATATATATATATATATATATATATATATATATATATATATATATATATATATATATATATATATATATATATATATATATATATATATATATGTGTGTGTGTGTGTGTGTGTGTGTGTGTGTGTGTGTGTGTGTGTGTGTGTGTGTGTGTGTGTGTGTGCAACGTTACAAGTGCGTAACTTGTGTTCAGACTGGCTGCAACCTCTACACTAGATGGCTGCAATACCCCTTTTTTTTCTCCTGCATATATTATATTTGACTGCCGCTTTATCTTGCCGTCTCTTGGCGCTAAGTGAGGCGAGAAGATGCCGCGCGAATTTACGGTTCGGCTGGAATCCGCACCGATCCAGCCAGGTGGGTGAAAGTTGCATCACCGAGAGGGCGGCATATCGCTTCAGTTTGCGCAACAACTCGTCGTTCTCGGAGACAGCGCGTTAACTCGATCCAGTTCAGTGCGGAATCTTTTTTTTTTGCGTGGTTGGACAAGTGCCAGCACACGGCTCCACTAAAGGCTGTATAGTATAGTTCTGTTAAAGAATGCAGCGAACTCTCCATATACAGTGAGAGTCACGCACTCGTGTGTAAGCAGATGCTGCGTCGTATCCAGTGCAACGCAGGATGATGAATGTGATTACGACCACGCAGACAACATATTTCGTTCTGTTGCAGTATTGGCAAATAATAAATAAATAAATAAGTAAGTAAATAAATGTTAACCCAATCTTACCAGCCTATCTGCGCTTAGAACTTGTGTACTTATAACGACGGTGCCCTTCGCAAAAAATTCTACTCTTCTTTAAAATTATTACTCCAATTAATCTCGCCCTTAAGGCACAGTACAATACTTCGTTTGCACACTTGTATTAGACGTGTGGCCTGTGCGAATCGCCTTGTGCAATCAGCCCCCCCCCCCCCCCCTTATGGCTGGTCGTAGGCTAACAAACCAGCCATGTGCCTGGTTAACCTCCCTGCCTTCTCTCTTGTTGCTCTTGTCCATAACAGGTCAGTACACTGCAGCGAAGGCCGACTTGCAGTGTAGAAGAAATGAGAGCCGGTGTAAGGGCTTATACAACTTCAGGCAACGTTTTGTGTTCGCAGTCATCGAACAGATACAGATGCAACGAAACAAAGCCGCGGCAATTTCGTGGGCATATAGGTCTTGCACTTGCGTCAGGGCATCCGCGATGGTCTTAGACGTCGTAAGACAATCGTTCGCTTTCTTCGAGCGCCTTCTGAGTGGTATCGTGATCTCATGGTTTTATGCGTGGACGCGCCACTTTAATTGCGACGTGCTATAAGCTGGGGCTAGAAATGACAACGCCATAATGCTCAGTAAGAATCTCAGTTTGAGCTGGCTCTTTCGCGACCATTAATATGTTTCCTTATATATATGCTCTATCTTTCTCCGGCCGCTTTTTTTTCCTGAAGTCTTTTTTCTTCCTTCATTATATAGCCCGCAGCTACACTGTTACAATGGGTTGGAATTAAGGAGACATTAGGCTCACAAGATTATATGAAATAAATACATTTATGTGACTTTACACGCCCAAAACTAAGGCGCCCCAAGCAGGCCCGCATGCTTGTAGAGGCTCCTGAGAACGAACTTTGAAGACTGGAGGTTCTTTAGAGCGTAGGTAACTCAAAGAACACTCCCCCAGTTCGCCCTCGATAAAAGTGCGGCTGGAAGCGACGTCCCGAGCACAGCAGCGTACTGATTACGAATACAGCCCCGCCGCGGTGGTCTAGTGGCTAAGGTACTCGGCTGCTGACCCGAAGGTCGCTGGATGAATCCCGGCTGCGGCGGCTGCATTTCTGAGGGAGGTGGAAATGTTCTAGATTTGGAATGTGTGCTCAGATTTGGGTGCACGCTAAAGAACCCTCAGGTGGTCAAAATTTCCGGAGCCCTCCACTACGGCGTCTCTCATAATCATATAGTGGCTTTGTGACGTTAAACCCCACGTATCGATCAGTAATGAATAGAGTAACGATTACAGCAAACAGTATGGATAAAATAACGTAGAGGCGGAGCAGCCCTTCAAACCACGAAAAAAAAGGGGTGCCGAAGAGGAAAGAGTTAGAAGAGAGATACATTGGCTTTGTCCTGGAAATATGAGATGAAGGAGCGACAAGAGAGAGTGCGAGAAAACCGCAACATTGCCTGTGCCCTCTAGCAGCTGGTCGCGACGAGCGTGTCTAAGTTTTAAAGGATAAAACCGGGCGTATCCTTCTGCAGAGATAGCATTTACGTGCTTCATAGTTGGTGGCGATATACTTAATCAAGCCAGCCGACCTCCCTGTGTGCGTGGTTTTTCATCCGCTCACGATGGGTCACATGGCATTGTCGCTCATGTGGCGCAGCCACATCACCGCTCGCTCTCTCACGCGCTCTGCGTGCGTAGATATGCCTCGGCGATTCGCCACGCTGCGGCGATGATCGAAGACGTTCCCTCTCGAGAAGAACGAGAAGAGACGAGGTTAATAAAAAAGACGACGAAGAAGAAGCGTCGAGTGGCAATCTGCGAACAGCGGTGGCGATGAAGACGCGCGGCGCACAATCGGCACCGCACAAAAGCCGCGGTGGCCCACGGCTTCTCAAACGCCGAGAAGGAGAAGAGGAAGCCCTGTGCAGCGGCAGTGGGATCGCGGTATCGGCACGCAATCTGTATTTGACCCGTAATTACCCGGCGTCACACAGTCTGCCAGATCCGGAAAGAAGAGTAAAGGGAAGAAGAAGAGGCAGTGGTCTGCCCGCCCCGAAAGAAGCCGCTGAGTGGGGGAGAGCCCAGTTAGCCACCATGTGAAAGAAGATGCGGAGGAGAGAGCGAGCGCCCCGCCGCGTCGGCGGCGCGCCGATGCTTCTAGCCTCCACACCGTTGCCGAGGCGCGCGCCCTTGCCTTGTTTGAAAAGCGCGCCCACCTTCATTGTCGCATGTACTACCGGGGCATAGCGTTTGGACCGGGACCGACACAGACCCCCTGCATGTGCGCTGTTTTCGAAGCGCTACGCGTCACGCTTCTCCCCTCTCGTTATTCAGAGCGCGTGACAGAGGAGTGCAGTGGAAGGATCGCCAAGGGTCGCCAAACGCTACTCAGCTTTGCAACGTGCGCCGTGTCCAAAACGTTTGGCGCCTAAACAGAGTTTCTGAACGAGGAAATGATGATGATATCGGGGGTTTTAACGTTCCGAAACCATCTATACGATTAGGAGAGACGCCGTAGTGGAGGGCTCCGCAAATTTCGACCACCTGGGGTTCTTTAACGTGCACCCATATCTGAGCACACGGGTTCAACGTTGAAAGCTCAACACAAAGCTCACATGGTTATTATTTTCTTTGCTATGAGGCATGTAGTTCATCATATGAAATAAATGTCGTTACTGAAATAATAATAATAATAATAATAATAATAATAATAATAATAATAATAATAATAATAATAATAATAATAATAATAATAATAATAATAATAATAATAATAATAATAATAATAATGCGACACTGTTTCGATCCAGACAGTGACAAAAGAAAGAGATAAAAACTTTCAGAAGAATTAATTGTTTTCCTTCCCCGATTAAGTGCTTTCTAAAGTATAACGTACCACTCTTTTAGAGCGCTGTTCTCACACGCCCGTTCCTGCGTTGATCATCGTTTCTAACTTTTCCTAGCTCGCCATAACCAAGGAAAGTGAACGATCAAAGTGTCAACAGTGAAACATGCGGGTTCGAGCAGAAACCTAACCTAAGCATTCTGCCTGGTTAACAAACATTCTACCACACGGCGAGCACTTGAAATTACAAGTAGACTCCATACATGTGTAATGCCAGGCGAGAGGCTATGTAATATTCAACAGCGGAAGCGTAAAATCGCACCTTAAGATTGGGCAACGATCGAGTGGATGTTTTCACGCTTCCTACGTGTTACAATCGCCTCGACCATTATTCATTCGCCACCTCACCAGGCACGGGATCAACAAGGTGTGCAGCTATGCGAACATAGTGCCTTAAAGAGACGCCGTGAGCATGCAGTGGTGCGCATGGAAGCACCACACTATTTACATCAAAGTGAACGACTCGATGATCCAGTTTCAAAGCTGTTCCGCGAGGATACGCGACATACTGGTTTTTGGTCCCTTTAGAATGTGTTTTAAAAATATAAATCAATCTCGCATCATGAAAAAAAAATGCGTGAATCTGTCATAATTCATAGTTTTTTCGTTTTCACTGAGATCTAATCAAACGTTCCGGCCAGTGGTCGGTCCCTCTAGGCATTGTGCAAAAACGCCAAGTGTATGAACGCATTGGCCCCGCCACGGTGGTCTAGTGGCTAAGTCACTCGGCTGCTGACCCGCAGGTCGCAGGATCAGATCCCGGCTGCAGCGGCTGCATTTCCGATGAAGCCGAAAATGCTTTTTAGGCCCGTGTGCTCACATTTGGGTGCACGTTGAAGAACCCCAGGTGGTCTAAATTTCCGGAGCCCTCCACTACGGCGTCTCTCATAATCATATGATTGGTTTCGGTACGTTAAACTCCACATAACCATCAATCAATATGAATGCGTTAAAGAGTTTGGCACGGTGAAGTGTCAGATTGGTTAAATTCTCTTCGTTCTTGCCTCTTGCTGTATTTTTCTATACACCCTTCCAAGACCACTTCACTGACATCAGGCATTGGAGAGTTTTAAGTTTTCTGCATACAGTGTGTCATTGCTGTTCAATGTTGACGGCAATGCGGAACATCAGATACGTGAACGCACGCACGCAAATATAGCAACGGCATCTGGTGACACTGTCAAACGATAAACACGAACACAGACGTGTATAGTATTTTTTGAATTCTGAAGTTGGTGTTCTCCATCCAATCAAGGACACAAAAAAGAGTGACTGCGTGTTAAAAGTCACTGAAAAGCAGAACACGATTCGTTTTGAGTTATTGGCTGCTTGCACCATGTCTTTTATTGTGTGGGCCACATAACAGGGATACCATGCATCACACCCAATCTATAGAGTATAACTCAAGTCTAATCTAAAGTCAATTCAATTAAATTGAGCTAGAACGCTGTTCGCATCTTTGTATTCGGTATTGTATAATATTCTACATATAATGATACGTTCTGGACAAGCTAAAACTCTAACTTTATGACCACGCAAAGATGATACAACATTCGTCGTATTGGTACATTGGTCACTTCGCGGCGGTCTCGAGGATATTATTGATCGAGCTTCCAAGACAATGGGTTACGTCGTACCGTCCAGACAAGAACTGGCACT